>NC_065518.1:32463724-32497795 GCF_006386435.1 Epinephelus moara | reverse complement strand
TTTATTTTATGGCCTTGACATTAACCTGTCATATTGTTGAGTTATCAAGAACACTTCCGTGTTTTTGTGTGTATACAGGAATGTTAAAGATATCATTGAGGAAAACGAGGTTGACGTGACGTGATTGAATCAGGGAATCCGTGTGTCCACCACGGGAGAGGATCCTGATTGACTTTACATTGGCATTGTTTTTGGGGTGGCAGCACGTAATTTCAACCCATTACGTGCTGCCACCACGGAATGCGGTGTTAAGAGGTCGTGGTCATTTCACGTATTTCTGTGATATCAGGTTGTGTTTTGAATGCATAACGTAAAGGAATACTTATCAATATAGAAGAAATTTACCCCGGACTTCCGGTTGAGCGGCCATGGAGGCAACACGCTAATCCCGCAGCCCCCCCAAGCTGATTTTTAAAGCCCCAGTTACTTGGTCAGATAACACTGTAAATTGGTATAATTAGTTGTTGGGGCATATAACATGCCTAGGATACAGCAGAAAAAGCCGGGACAAGGTAGAGACTTGAGACAATACCCAGCGACCGACAAGTATCTCGAAGAAGAAACTAGCGCTAGCATTAGCACTAGCCAGCTTGCTACAGAGGGACTAAGCGAGGAAGAAAACATGGCAAACTTGGACGTGATTCTCCAAGAATTGAGAGGGTTTCGCAGAGAGAACGGAGACACGTTGAAGGACATTAAGGAAGAGATTAACAAGACTAACAACAGGATTAATGAGGCAGAAGTGCGAATCGCTGAGGCGGAAGAGAGAGTACAAGGAGTGGAGGGAGCGATACTGGAGATGCTTAAACGACAGACTCACCTGGAGGCAAGATCAGGAGGGCCGAGCCAGAAGGGACAATATTAGGATCCACGGTGTCTGCGAAGGGGCTGAAGATAGCACAGCCTCTGTGATTTCCTTTGTCGAAACGCTACTGAAAGAAAACCTGGACCTTTCGCCCTCCACAGACCTGCACATCGAAAGGGCACACCAGGCTCTGGGTCCCCGACCTCCACATGACGCGCTGCCGAGATCGATTGTGGTCAAGTTTGCTAGCCACCGCTCCAAAGAGGACATCGTGAAGACACCCTGGCAGAAACGTGGGTTTGTTTACAAAGAGAAAAGAGTGAATATAAATCACGACTATGCTCCGGAGGTTTTGAAAAAATGCAAGGATTACGCAGAGGCAAAACGGGTGTTGAAGGAGAAAAAAATAAGATTCCAGACGCCATTCCCAGCCAGACAGAGAGTATTTTTTCAAGACGAAACTAAACTCTACAGCTCGGCCGAGGAGGCAACTGTGGATATGGCAGCAAAGGGACTACCTGTGAAAGTGTTCAAGCCGCCGGAGAGCTGGGAGGAGAAAATCAAGCGCCTGACGTGGCACACGTCTCTCCGGGGAAAAGACGTTGAGACAGCCGCAGCGCGCACAGGTTATAAGGAGAAGCTGGACGCTTTCAGGAGAAAGTAACTGACTTTGTCTCTGCAGCAGGAGCAGAAGAAAGTGACTTTGCCATCTAGAGTAAATCCTTGTGGATGAAAGAGACTGGGTCCGAACAGGTTAACGATTTTGATTGTCAAAACATTATTTTGTTAATTGATTGTTTTTTTTCCAAATGTATCTGAGAAAGTCGGGTTATAATTTGCTTACGTTTCCTCTGAATATTGGACTCTGTCTCCTAGGTATGCATACTGTATTAAATAATCTATTATGGGGGCAATAGTTATTATGCAGTACCGCTCATTTTCTCTTTTTGAGGGCCCTCTGCCCCTTATAGGAGAGGAAGGAAATCCCTCAGAGCCGTCGGGACATCACGGCTACAACAGGGTCACAAAAAAGACCCCATCTCAGGGAGTCATTTCAGTGTTGTATATGTTTTTATTTTCAGGAGTATGTTCGAAGCTCCAAAGTTTCAGTTCATGTTGGAGCAGACGTTGCGCTAGACTTTTTCGTCACCGGTCATTTTGACCGACAGGGTCATAAAAATCCGGTCATAATCTATTTTTACCGGTCATTTTAATTTTCGTTTTTAAATGATAATAAAGATATTCAAAGACATTTAGTTTTCATTCGTTCGTTTTTAATAAATCCAACAAGCAAGTTATAAAGTGTGCATTAATGAGGACATGAACGAAAAGATGAACAGACATCCACACACCCGTGCCATTAGGCTTCGCCCTGGACACACCGGACGGCACTAACGCGTCCGGTGTGTCCAGGGCGTTATGTAGTTATGCCTGTAGGCTCGGTGACACAAGATTAAAATTGTAATGAAGTGATTATGGTATTGAAAAATGTGTTCTGTTATGCACTGTTGTGTTATTTTAAATTATAAACACGGTATTTTCTCCTCACGTTCTTCAGTGCGTGCTGTTGTTATTTTATTTTGAAAATTGGCCGGATTCTCTCGTCTTTTCTGTGTCCGACTTCCTGTTTGATACGATCCGCTCGATCCAGCTTGACAGAAGTGCTCGCGGCTCCCGTGAAAAATAGACCAGACGCCGAACTGAAGCGCTGCCTCTACT
This sequence comes from Epinephelus moara, assembly GCF_006386435.1. NCBI lineage: Eukaryota > Metazoa > Chordata > Actinopteri > Perciformes > Serranidae > Epinephelus > Epinephelus moara. Next base: position 32,495,271 of record NC_065518.1, on the reverse strand, counting down.
CCACGGGTGCTCCGCTCTGCTCAGCGACCTGTGTGGACAGTCAGATAGGATAACATGGGCGCTGACTGAAAACTGCCTCCGCTGCTAGGCGCCGTGCTTCGGTTCCGCGTCCGGTGTGTCCAGGGCGTTATGTCAACAACACTACATGAAGCAGATGAATGACTTTTTCTCTGCAGTACTGTGCACTCCGCCGCCAAGTGGGCAGGGGTGGTAATTGCAACCGGTCAAAATGACCGACGGCCTTCAGATTTTCCAGTCATTGTTGTAAAAAACCGGTCAATGACTGAGAATATCCGGTTAACGCGACCCCTGTGTTGGAGCTATGTGTTTTGTTTGTGTAGCATTTGGGGTAAGGTTACTTTAGAGACAGGCTGGGTGACAATACCAAAAAAGTACAATGAATACAGACCTAATTAAAGTAGTGTCATATAACGTGAATGGCATTCTCAATCCTATCAAGAGGAGTAAAATTTTTAATAAACTGAAAAGGGACAAGGTGGGAATCGTGTTCGTACAGGAGACACATCTCTCTGAACCATACCACGCAAAACTGAAAAGAAGGGGATTTAATAAGGTCTTTTCAGCTTCTTACAAATTGGGCGCAAGAAGGGGGGTTTCAGTACTGATATCAGAAAGATTTATTTTTGAAGTAAATTTTGAAATTAAAGATAGGGAGGAAAGATACATTATGGTGGGTGGATTAATGGAAGGAAAAGAAGTCACTTTTCTGAATGTCTATGCACCTCCTGGGGTAAACTGGTCCTTCTATAAACAAATTTTTGACTTAATGCTTTCTAAAGCCCAGGGCCTCGTGATATGTGGAGGAGACTTAAACGTTAGACTAAACCCCAGTTTAGACTCTTCACGTTGGACCTCCTCCCAAAACAGTTCACTTAGGAAAAAAATCAACAGCATAATGCTTGAATCAGGTACAGTATAATTGATGTTTGGAGGGAATTCCACCCCAAAACTAAAGACTACACCTTTTATTCAAATCCCCACTCTGCCTACTCCCGAATTGATTATTTTTTGATGTTTTACAAGGATGTGCATTTGGTTAAAAGTGGTAGTATAGGAGTAATGGATGTATCAGATCATTGCCCAGTTCAGATGGAAGTACTATTCAAATGTAAAAAAAAAAAAAAAAAGGATTACATCTTGGAGATTAAATAACTCTATTCTAAATGGGAAGATGAAGGAGGAGTTGAGGGCTGAAATAGAAAAATATGTGGAAGAAAATGACAACGGAGAGGTCTCTCCCTCCATCCTACGGGATGCTTGCAAAGCAGTGTTACGGGGAAAAATAATTGCTAAGACAACTGCATTAAAAAAAGCAAACAACAGGAACTTACTGATTTGGAAGCAAAATTAAAAGATTTACAAAGGAAACATAAAACAACATTGGATGCAAACCTGGAAAAGGAGATGCATCAGATAAAAACTAAAATAAATAACAACCAATCAAGAGACATACTTAAAAACTTAATGTTTGTTAAGCAAAAGTACTACGAAGTGGGTAGCAAATCAACTAAATTATTGGCATATAAAATAAAGAAGCAGCAAACAGAGAGGACTGTTTATAAGATTAGAGATTCAAGTGATGGCAGTATAAAATATGACTTAAATGATATCAGTCAGTGTTTTGAAATTTATTACAAAAATTTATATACTCAACCAAGATTGGAAAACAAGAATCTAAGAGACTTCTTGCTTGAGGGGCTAAACCTCCCAACAGTGTCTGAGGCTCAAAACGAATCTCTGTGTGCACCAATAATGGCAGAGGAACTGAACAGGGCAATTTCCAACCTTAAATCTAACAAAAGTCCAGGACTGGATGGATACACATCTGGGTGGTATAAGGTACTGAGGGAACCTTTGACACCCCTGCTGCTTGGGACATTCAATTGGGTGCTGCAGGGGGGAGACCCTCCCCCCTCCTGGGGAGAGGCAGTTATTACAGTTATCCCCAAACAGGGAAAAGATAGGCTGGACTGTTGAAATTATAGACCTGTGAGCCTTTTAAATCAGGACTACAAAATTTTTGCATCTATATTAGCTAAACGACTGGAACGAATTCTGCCTGAAATCGTACACCTGGATCACACAGGCTTTATTAAACAGCGGCAAACTCAAGATAACTTTAGACGTACATTACATGTGATCCATCAGATAAACCAGGAACAAATTGAAGCAATCATATTGGGCTTGGATGCCGAAAAAGCGTTCAACTCTGTAAGTTGGTCTTTTTTATACAACGGTCTGCATATATTTCAATTTCATAGAACGTTTATTCGGACAATCCAGAGTCTCTATAATAAGCCAACAGCAAGAATTAAAATAAACGGTTCCCTTTCAGCATCCTTTGATATGGAGCGTGGCTGTCGACAGGGATGTCCTATTAGTCCTCTCTAGTTTGCCCTCTTCATAGAACCTTTAAGTCAAATGATCAGACAAAATGATAATATACATGGTATCTCATTGCCTGGTGAACATAAGATAGCGCTTTTTGCGGACGACGTCCTGGTGTTCTTGTCGCGCCCGGCCTCCTCTCTCCCTGCATAATGCAAACACTTTCAGATTTTGGAGCAATATCAGGCTGCAAATTAAACTCACATAAATCTCAGATGCTAACATTCAAATACACAACGAGTCAACAGTTCAGAGATAAGGATGCCATTAATGAAGTGAACAAATTGAATTACCTGGGTGTGAAAATACCAAAGGACCTTACAAGTCTAACCTCTGAAAACTATGACCCTCTGCTCTCCAACATTAGAAAGGATTTGGACAGGTGGAACGTGCTCCCGAGGCTGCTTTATTTGTTTCAGTCACTTCCAGTGGAGATCCCTGAAAAAAAATTTGCTGAGTGGGATAAGTGGATTTCGAGATTTCTGTGGCAGGGAAAGAAACCTAGAGTTAGATTCAAGACACTCCAGGTTCCAAGGTGTAAAGGAGGCCTTGCTCTCCCCTGCCTAAAAACTTATTATCAAGCTGCCCAGATTAAACCCTTGATCCATATTTGTGACCCAAGCTATTCAGCTATATGGAAAACCATTGAATGCCATTGCTTGGGCAAGATCCCATTACAGGCCATCATTGGGGACAGTGAATTAAAACACCATCTTGAGGCAAAGCCTAACCCATGGCTCGAGGTATCACTTAAAACCTGGTTTAAAATGGTGAAGTTATACGGGCAGAAGGAGCCTTTTTCACTGATTAGGTGGGTGGCTTATGACCCAGGCTTCCTTTTTCACTGATTAGGTGGGTGGCTTATGACCCAGGCTTCACTCCGAACAGACTGGATGCAACCTGTAAGTTGTGGCAGCAGCGAGGGATCAATATTTATTTGGACCTCTTTGAAAAAACCTCTCTTAAAAGTTTTCAAAACTTGAAGGATCAGTATGGAATAATCAACCAGGACCTCTTTAGATATTTGCAGTTAAGACACCATAGATAAAGAATAATTAACAAAGATGATCCGGGAAAATCTACATCTGGAGCAGGGGTTTTAAGAATCTTTATTGCTGCATACAGAGCAGACCTAGGTGCAGGGAGTGTTTCCAAATTATATAAAGGCCTTTAGGAATTAGGTGAGACCAATACATCTTACATAGAAGAAAGATGGGAAAACGAAGGAAACTTTGTACTATCACTAGAGGAGTGGGAATATTTAAATGGCATGCAATGGAAATCAACTAACTCTTTGTCATGGAGAGAGTTTAATTGGAAAAACAGGGTCAGATAATTTTTAACACCTCCACTCAAGCACCTTGGGGGGAGGCAGACAACATGCTGGAGAGGCTGTGGGACAGACAGCAAATCACTTTCATGTGTTTTGGGAATGCACTATGATTCATCAATATTGGATTGAAATTAGAGACAGTATGAAAAATGTATTAAGATGTGACATTGATTTTTGTTTTCAAGTTATGTATTTGGGTAAAAAGCCACACCAACTTTTAGGTTTCTCAAAATTATATATGTTCAACATAATGCTGGTTGCCAGTAAAAAAGCAATCACAAAAAAATGGCTAAATCAAAGAGCACCCACACTAGTAGACTGGTTCAATGTGATGCATGAAATTTACGTCATGGAAAAACTAACATTCGCTCTAAGACTCAAGATGGACCAATTTGAAAAATGCTGGAAAGGATGGATTGATTTCATTAGCCCACATAGATCAGACTTCAGGTTATAATGGAACATCATTTGTAATGTAACCCCCATGTTTTTTTTTTTTCTATGCTACACGCCCCCCTTTTATTTATTTATTTATTTTACTTTACCTCTATTTTTAATTGTCTTACTTTTTTTCTGTTTGTCCAATTTGTACTGTTTCAACTGTTAAAAAAGTGTACAAAGTATAACACTCTATATGTTGACTTTAAACATAATAAAAAGATAATTTAAAAAAAAAAAAGAAGAAATTTACCCCTTGGACAGTTTTGATAACATTACTCACTGGTTGTTCATCTCGATCTCCACACGACGGACCCCCCCGTTTGTTTTGCTTCTGTCTTCCTGAATCCTTTCGGCACATGCGCAGTAAAATAGACTAGTCCAATGTAGTGGGGATTGAAGGGGGGGCCCCGAGACACACATAATACAATAAGCATTCTGCTGGCATTTTAGTGAAAGGACTTTAATCAAAAACATAAATAATGTGTGCAAATAAGAAAAAACTCTATTAACCATAAATGTATGAGGAGTTTTATGGGGCCATCAGAAACCTGGGGCCCCAGGCAACCGCCTAGTTTTGCCTAATGGTAAGTGCTCCGCTGGCTTTAAGTTATTTTTTTCTTAGACTACAGCTGTTGCGAGAGGCATCAAAACATAATTTCATATTACAGTTACAGTTTTCTAATGTATGTAAAACTTGCCACAGTATGAACAGAGGTTACATAAACTAGCCTCAGCTCAGCCCTGAGCAAGAGTGACCATCCTTTATTGACCAGTCAACAGACTACAGAGTTTCTAGCTCCACCTTTTAGGACCAGATCTGTGTGCTGGGTAACCCAACAGGGGGGTGACCAAAAATGGGGACAGGAAGGAATGGTTCCATTGATACCATCCACAACTTTTCACAGTGGAAACAGAAAAAATGTGTACTGAACCGGAGTGCTTGGTTGAAACGGGGCTTAACAGTTAAGTAGTTTTGGGGAAAATACTTCAACAGTTGCCTTAGGGTCTTACAGCAGGTCACTGTCTAGAGGAACATCATATACTTTACTCGAAAGTATAACATCACCTATAAAAGAATGTATTCTTTTATCCATCTTTGTGACTGTCCCTTCCCCCTAAATCATGCTTTTCCTACTTTTTATCAGTCAGAGTATGGCTCTGTAATGGTATGGTGTTGACAGTTGTAGTCATAATTTTATCACACTAAATGTTTTTCTGTTTTCGTCTGTTTTCTTACTATATAATGACGAAAACTGTCTGTGGGTGTGTCTGTGTGTGTGTCTGTTCCACGTTTTTCTCCTCACTGACTTGGTCAATCCATGTGAAATTTGGCACAGTGGTAGAGGGTCATGGGAGGATGCGAATGAAGCAATATTACATCAATTGTCCAAAGGGGGGCACTATAGCAACCGACTGAAATCGCAAGCTTTGAATGAGCATATCTCATGTCCCGTATATCGTAGAGACATGAAACTTTGCACAGAGATGCCTCTCCTCATGAGGAACACATTTTCCCCAAGAACCCATAACTTGCGATTATATAGATTTTCTGCCATTTTGAATTCTTTGAAAAACACTTAAAATCTATCTCTTCCTAGGAAGTTTGACCGATCTGCATGAAACTCGGTGAACATAATCTAGGGACCAATATCTAAAGTTTCCACTTGGCAAAGTGTTGGAAAACTTACTAAAACTGAGCTTCTATAAGGCAATAAATATCGCGGAGGGCATGGCTCATCACATAAAGGTGTATAACATCTCAGGGGTTTCACCAACCACCACGCAACTTTGTAGGCATATGATCACACATAATCTGAGGGGACCCCTCCATTATTGACCCGAGCAAACAAAATGGGGGCGCTAGAGAGCTAATTTCTTATCTAGGCCTAACTGCCATATCGATTTTTATTTTTTATTTTTATTTTTTTAAGATATTTTTGAGGGCATTTTTTGCCTTTAATTGATAGGATAGTGAAGTGTGAAAGGGGGAGAGAGAGAGGCAGAGACATGCAGCAAAGGGCCACAGGGTGGAGTGTAACCCGGGCCGCTGCGGCAACAGCCTTGTACATGGGGCTCTACCACTAAGCCACCGACCCCCCTGCCATATCGATTTTTACTAAACTTGGTAGATATGTAGAACAGGACGCCTCAAGGTGACTGGAGAAATTTAAATCTAATTGGCAACTGGGTGGCGCTATAACAACAGAAAAATGCTTAAAAGTGGCTAAAATGCGACCGATCGCTGTGGCTCCCCCTGTGGCCCAATTTTGTTGTTTTTTTTCCTAATTTTTGGGATGACTAAGTCATGGTATGGTATGTTGTACATAATCACAGAAACTGTCAGTGTGTCATTCTGTCAGTCAGTCAGTCATTCTGTCTGTCCCACATTTTTCTACTCACTGACGTGGTCAGTCTATGTGAAACTGCACATAGGCATTGAGGATTGGCATAGGTAGAAGGTGACAAAGCTACCAATGGGTATGGACTAGTTTTAATTAAAAATAATTGCCATGGCTCTGCACAACAGTTACTGATACGTTTCCATCAATGTTGTTCATTTAGGCAAAGATGAAGTCACTGTTGGAGGACTGGAGGAATCTGTTTAGTCATCAGAAAAAGGTTTGCCAGATAATAACACATCATTTATTTTTAGACCTTCATGCTGCTGCACAAATGAAACAGTAAATTCACTGTTGTACTGTATTCAGATATCCGTTAATTCCTCATCTCAGGTCTACACCCAGCTGGCCGAGGATGACAAAATTCGCTACAAGAATGAGATAAAGTCGTGGGAGGACCACATGATGGAGATCGGACGAGAAGACCTGGTCCGGGAGCAGACCCTGTCTACCAAGAAGAAAAAACCTGCTGCTAGAACATCAGCAGCGAAGAAAGGAACAAAGAAGGCTAAAGCAGTGAAGAAGGTCACCGCCAAAGGAAAGGCCAAAACAATCAGGAAGACAACGACAAGCACCTCTACGAAAACTGCCAGGACTACGAAGAAGACATAAGATGTGTTTTTCTACAGAGTTTAGAGGGAAAAAACATGTTAATGAGAACTGAAGACTGAAGCTCTGATGACCTAGGACTGCTCTGCTTGGTTTTCCTCTAACTTAAAAATCACAAAGTTCCCAGTTGTCATGAATGCTTTTAAGGTTCAACAGGGCAAAGCCAGCATTCAGACACTGCAAGATCATTTTGCAATAACCAAGCATCATCTCTTCAGTAAAAGAAAATCAAAAAATAAACCCTGAATGCAGACAAATATTGGTCAGTTGTGATTGGTCAGTTGAATCCATCCATATGATGTAGTGTGGGATTGTTTCAGGCTTAGAAAGTGAGTTATTAAATGAAATGCAATGATTTCAGAAGGTTAGACATGTGAGTGAAGTGTTAAAGCCATCATAGGAGGCACACATATTGTTTATACTTCTCTGTCTGCAGTGTTCAAAAGGTTCCATTGCCCTGACTGTAACCACAATATACTGAGGAAAATAAAAAGGTCTACAGTTATTCTGCATTTGTCTTGTCAGGAAATCCATGAAAATCCCAAAACCAACAATATGTTAGCTGGTCTCTATATACCTACACTGTTTGTGGCTTTCCTCCCCAAGCCCACTGGCTCATATTGAAGGTATATATCTTTAAAAGCACTGCACAAATATATATATTTTTAAAAACCCTCAGAAGGTTTCCAAAATACTGTTGTCTTTAGCAAACAGGAGGAAATGATGCATTAGTAAGGAACTATTTTCAGCTAAACAAAACTAAAAGACAAACGAATATATTGTCGGTTTTTGGTATTTTTGTGGGATTTATTGATGAAAAGAAAACTGGAGTGACAGCTGACTTTCTTGAACAGAGCGTATGTCAGCTGTGGATGTGTGCACTCCTCGGTGCAGCTTGTTGGCAAGCTCTCAGTAAGTTTCTACTCTGAGACAAGTGCCATTGGTTGCAAATGTACAGACACACCTCTCTGTAGATCAGACTACCATGGTACCCATGATGCAGCCTGACTAAAGTCTTGGTCTCACCATTGTTATTGTTGTAGCACACCTTTGTACAGTTGCAACTTCAAACTGTGAAATCCTGCCATTTGTCATTTCTAGCATAACATTACTGACTGACATTTTGTGTTTTAAACACAAAAGCTTCACATTATGTATTGTTCCAGATGAGCTTTATATGAGATGCTTTTTGTTCTGATAACTGCTGTAAAAAGCTGTTAGGGTTCCTAATAAAATGAGCTTTTCCCCCACAGCACCTTCATCCTAATGTTTATGTATGGTGGCGTAAAGCATCATTCCTCCCTTGGTCCTAAAATGCAGATTCTTTCTGGTCATGTTTTTAAATTCACACACTTGTTAACTATGAAGAACATATTTTCAGTTTTTACAGTTTATTTTGCTTGTAGAATGTTTTTAGTCCCATCATTCAGACAGCATGTTTTCTTTGTATTGTGTATCCACTGAATAAAAATGTACATAAACTGTTCTACAAAAACGACCTTTAATGGTACCTAAAACAACACATGAAAGCCACAAAGTTAAATGTCTCTTCACTCTGGAGGCCTATAAGTTTTGTGCCTCAGCGCCAGCGGTAGCCAGAGGCATTATGTTCTCAGGTTGTCCATCCGTTAATCCCACTCTCAATGTGATGAACTGATGAGATTTTGATGGTCGAGAGCTAAGGTCACCGTGACCTCGTCTGTTTCATTCTTGTGAAGGTGATACCTCAAGAACGCCTTTAGGGATTTCTTTTTTGGCACAGATGTTCACTTGGACTCAGTCATGAACTAATTGGATTTCGGTGGTCAAAGGTCAAGGTCAGTGTGACCTTGCACCCATCTCATTCTTGTGAACACGATATCTCCAGAACATCTGGAGAGAATTTCTTCAAATTTGGTGCAAACATCCACTTGGACTGAGGGATGAACCTATAAGAATTTGGTGGTCAAAGGTCAAGGTTACTGTGACCTCTCAAAACATATTTTTGGCCTAATTATGACAAAATTTCATACAAATGTCTACTAGGATAAAATCATGAATATACAAAATGTCAGAGGTCAACTTCACTGTGACATCACAATGATCTGGATAAAACACTTATGACTAGTACTCAACGTCATATCTCAGGAACAAAAGGGGAAATATTTGGTCAGATACTGAATTGGTGACACTAATCTAGGACGCCCATCTTGAAACTGTGCTGATTGTATAGATCTTCTGTGCTGCTGGGAGGACGATGGGTGTGAAGCATCCATGTTTTCACAGACATGGATGTAAACTGTAAGAAACTTGACAGGTTTGTGGAGGCTACAACCGCGGGGCTGTAATTCCAGATTTAGAATGAAACAGGCACTTTACTGTTAGGTGTGAACACTTTGGGCTCCTATATTTATCATTTATAAGCAGTATATAAACTGCTGTAAGATATTTGATAAATGGCTTTTAATGCACTGTCATGTAAATGTAAGCAGATCTAAGTGATGATTAATGTATTTGTTAACAGCTAGAACTCCTCCTGTGAGCACCCAGAAGTAGAGGCTGCTTATGAACAGATAATGAGTAAAAATACAGTAAAAGACAGTTGCATTAATATAAAATGTCTTCATAAGAGAAATTCTAATTGTTGACAAACGGTCGTTATATCTGCTTACAGCTACATCACTGTATACTGAGTTATAAGCCATTTATTTATGTCTGTATACTGCTCTAAAATGTTAAATACTGAAAGTGAAATTCAAGTGTTACTCTTTTTTTACTCTGGTCATCCCAATTAAACCTTTATATTGTGCCATTATTGCAGCATTTTTACTAATGAGTTATTAACAGCAAGCTTTCACTGACCTTTTCTGGGTGAAACTTTTAATCTGTTGCATTATTATTGACAGGTGGGAACAAGTCATTGTTTGTGAGTAAATCTTAAATCAAGTCCCAAGTCAAGACAGGCAAGTCTCAAGTCAAATCCCAAGTTCTATACTTGATGAGTTTCAAGTCCTGAACGTCATAAGCCATGATGTGCTCTTTACTAAACGTAATGGTATTTTAACAATGTCCATCGATCCATTTTCATCCTCTGGTGGCAGGGGCAGCAGGCCAAGCAAAGCACCCCAGCGACACTTTCCAGCTCCTCCCAGCAGATCCCAGGACAAGGTGTTCCCAGACAGGATGAGATATATAATCTCGCCAGCTTGTTCTGCGTCTGCCCCAGGGCAGATATTTTTGATATTTGGGCTTTGGGGAAGGTATGAAGTATTTTCAAGTCAAAAGGCTCAAGCCCAAGTCAAGTCACAAGTCATTGGTGTCCAAGTGAAGTTGCAAGTCTTTATTGATTTTGTCAAGTTGGGTCTAAAGTCATCAAATTTGTGAAAGTCTGACCCAAGTCCAAGTTGTGTGACTCCAGTCCACATCTCTCAACAGGGTGTACGGACCACACCCTGAGCACACTTTCTGTATAATAATAATAAAGTTTATTTTTATAGCATCTCTAAAAAACAATATTAAAAAGTGCTTTACGCATAAACAATCAAAAAAAACACCCACCCCAAAACCCCAGTCAAACAAATATAAAAATCTACAATGTACAGCTTATAAAACATAATAACATATCAGTATAAAACACATTAAAATTAAATGATTGTGTGAGCCTGAGCTTCTCAAAGCAGGTCATTCCAGAGCCAGGGTGTCCTGACTGAAGACCTGAGGCTGCACACATCATGGAAATCTGATCTCTGGAGCCAGGAATAACCTTATAAGTAACCCACTGCCTGTTTATCAGAATGACACCATCTACTGTATCAGAAGCTGCAGTCTTTTGCATTTGATTTTATTAAGAGGTCATTCAAGATGCTGAGATTTAGGTACTGTTATTGTTCTGACAGCTTGACTTAATATTTTTTAAAAAAGATCATCTGAAAGGACTTCCAGAAACTGTAATGAAGGGTTTTTGAGAGTTTGTAGGATTAAGTAGCATCTAGCAATCTAGCAATTGCAGAACTGACACTTCTCCTGAGTGCGAAGTGTGTAGAAGAACTACGGTGGCCCAATCAAGAGCCAGTGTTTGGTTTGTCCTTTCTGGGCTACTGCAGAAACAACATGATGGACTCTGAGCAAGAGGACCTGCTCCATATGTAGATATAAATGGCTCATTCTAAGGTACAGAAAACACAACTTTACTTACTTCCATGTGATTATAAACTAATGACAACATAGTTATGAATATTATATTCCATTTCTGATGATATTCATACCCCTAAATCCTACACACTTGAGCTTTAAAATAAAGCCTTACATACATAACAGTTTTACTTCACCAACTTCGCTGGAGGTGAGCAACACCTGGATTTACAGCTGCTGTTAAGTTGCTCTATGAAGCTGACGCGTAAGAGTCTGATGAGGAGAAGTGAAACAGTAAATGATACAGAGGTAGCAAAAAACAAAAACACAAAAAATCTAACAAAAACAAACAAACAAACATGCTGGTTCAAAAACACAACACAAACATCCAATAATAAAACTGGAAAAACTAATATATATGATTTTGCTTAATACAACATAAGTTACAAATTGCAGCTGTACATCAGTGCAGTAACTGTACATCAGTGCAGTGACTGTACATAACTGCAGTAACTGTACATCAGTGCAGTGACTGTACATCAGTGCAGTGACTGTGCATCAATGCAGTAACTGGTTGAGCAGTTGAGGAATTTGCTTTGCACCATTTTCCCATTTTTCAGAGACAGATCTATAGGAGTTAATAAAGGAGCTCAGTGCACACATGAAAGATCACTTTATCAAAGCACTTGTAAGGTAATTATAAAGGTTTTTTGGGGGGAGTTTTTCCTTATCCACTGCGAGGGTCCTAAGGACAGAGGGATGTCGTATGCTGTAAAGCCCTGAATTGAATTGACATTCACTCAGTGGTTCTGATGGACCAAAGTCAGGAACTTCGGCCAAATGATAACATCATCTGTCTTTGTTTAAAGATTAGCCTCTGATGATGGGCGTCCTCGGTGATCTTCCTTTGGGCATCGACTAACTCAGCCTGTAGCTGGGAACAACGTTTGCTGGTCTTCAGTCAGTCTCAAGCTGGCAATCATGTTGCCTGCTCTGCTGGTGTTTATAGAACTGATCGAGTGTAAACGAATGGCCTGCGCTCAGGTAACATCTACAACAGTCCTCATGGGTCAGTAGGTTGAATCTGATACCATGTATTTATCTCATGATTATCTGTATCTTTCTAAAAAACATGTCCCCCTGGCAGTGTCTTCACATCAGAGAAAAACAATCATTCAGATTCTGGCAGATTGTTTTGCTATCACAGGATGTTAAAAAACAAAAAACAAAAACAAAATCATAGCACAAACGGGATATCTCTACGGTACATAGCTGCCTTAAAAACCTCAAAGCAGAGGTATGGACAATAGACCTTTCCTCCACAGTGATCTGTTGGTGTGGTAACAGGTCAGGAATCCCACACAATTCAAACTTATCTTTTCATGTGTCATAGAATCTGTGCTGTGTGGTCTCAGCTCTGTTGGGTGTCTGTGTAATATATGACAGATAATCAGGGTTCCTGTTGCTGCTGTGTTGAAGCCTCTCTCAGTAAAGCCTGGAAGTCAGGAGATAAGACCAGTTTGTGATGGACGTTTCCCAACACCATCATGTCTCCAGTTCGACCATCAGACAGATGCACAGACACCAGTTGCTGCAGAAGGAAAAAGAAGAAATGGCTTCTTTATAAATACAGACAGAGAGGCTCTGTTTTTCTGGTCACATCTTGACTTAACATAAGGGCTGGGTGATATGGAGAAAATCAAATAACACAATATTTTTGACCAAGTATGCCAATATTGATATAACGATGATATTGCAGGTCTCAATATTGGTGCTTTCACAAAAAATTTACACTGTGAGATTTTTAAGATTTTCCCTGTTTAAGTTTTTTAGGGGGAATTTTTCCTTATCTGCTGTGAGTGTCAAAGGACAGAGGGATGTCTGTAAAGCCCTCTGAGGCAAATTAAGCTTTATAAAGAAAACCGAACTGAACTGAATATAATGACTAAGTGGGTAAAGGCAAATAAAAGAAACTAGAACAGTCAGGTCAGTTCAGAAAATTACATCACTTTACTGAAATGCAGCCTTTAAAATGTAAACATTATATCTATTCTTATATTATGATAGATATATTAGTTATATATATATGCCCAGTTCTATGATTATTGGCAGAGCTCATCTGGTATTGCAATAGTTAAATGTTCAGTTTTGAAGAGGAATTAAAAAAAGCCCAATACAGGTGCAGCTACAGCCTCTCTCACATTAGCAAGAAACAGCAAAGCCAATCCCATTAAGCATGTTGGGTTAGAGAGGTGGGACTTGTAGAAAACTTTGTCTGTTAACCTTTTGTGTGCCATTGAGTAGACAACGACAGATATTAATGGTTATATTTTAATAATCTGCTCAAAATTCACCAGGGAAGATTCAGTATAGACATGTCTCTACTGTCCATACCCAGTTGTGCGCCATTGGTTTAAAGTGCTTTAAAACCATCTATTGATTTTCAACTTGATGCTAAATAAAGGAATTGGTTTCAGAATAGATTTTTCCTATTTATTTAACACAGAAAAAAGGTGCTTGATTTGTTTCAATTACCTTTTTTTGCGAAATTTTGTGAAAGTAATCTCTATATGATGCTCATTATCTCCCATGTGTTGTCCTAATCACCCAATAAGGACACACCCCTGAATAAGAGCATAAAAAACCAGGCTGTGCCAAGGTCAAAACTCTTCATTTACAAAAGCTGTTTCATGAACAAGCCATGTCACTAATAAAGGCGTTTTATAAAATCTCCACACTCCTGCTTTATGTGTGAATGCCTAACGTTTACTATTTTGCACAGGCAAAGTGACATGTCTGAGCAAAGTCATGGATGCTAAGAGAAATACATTTAAAGAACACCCTGAGACTGACACATCTTCTCATAGTAACAGTTCCCTGTACCTCTTATAATGCATGTATAATATGTCACTGGCACACACACTGACACACACAGTCCAGTCACAGTACCTGCAGGAAGGAGAATGCAGCTCCCTCAGAGACGTCCATGGCGATGTTACCCAGCTTCAGCTCCACCTTTCCTGACTTTCTGATCTGCAGTTTACCCAAAAATCCTTCTGGGAGCTGTGACAGCACAGGACAGCCCTCCTTCACCGCAGCCTGCTGACGACAGGTGCAGATACCCAACCTGTTAATAACTGTCTGACACTGGCCAACAGCTGATATGTTTCACACAACCTGCTATTTTTGAATATCCCATTAAGAGAGACTCTCACTGCAGCCTGTTCTGTGAACAATAAATGAAGTTCAGACTCTCCTCGGTGTCACCGGTGAAGAGGAAATACAGCAAGTGATGGACGGAGCAGTGAGTGGCAACAACCCTGCCCACATTTAAGAGTACTGTTTGCGGTGGAAGTGCTTCACATACCTAGGGTCTAGGTACCATGTCTGAAGGGTTACCTTTGTTCCAAAGGTACTATACCGAAAGTGTTTGGTGGAAACTGGGCTTTAGTGAGAGGAGATGTGTAGTGAAGGGAGTAGAGCTGGGAAGTACCACAAACAAAATCCCATCCTCCTTAGTATTAAGCAGAAAACTCAGACACAAATCTCTTAAAACCTTAAAACCTGCATAATTCAGGACTTCACAAATCACAGTGGAAAAGGCTTTCCAACAGACTCAGTAACAACACAAAGAAGAAAAGAGGGGAGCCATTGAATGCACCATCTTATGTGCTTATTTACAGTATGTGCACAATAAAAACACGTGATTCCATGTATGTTATATACAAATCACGCCACATATTGTGCTCTAAAGCATCTTCCAATATGTTGCATGTTGCCATGACAGCGTCACAGTGTCAGTGTTCACCCTGTTAACTCACTTGTGCTTCTAGATGTGAAGGCCTCTTCTTGGCAGGTTTCTCTGCTGTAGATCCTAGAGGGGCGTCAGCCTTCTGTCCAGACACTGTGCCCGGCATGCTGTCAGGTAACTGCATGAAAAAGAGCTCCTCTCTGCCAGACAGGCTGAGATCCTGCAGCAGCTCCACCATAGATGGCTGCTCTGGTTTGGGCAGCTCTGTTCTGCCGTGGCCTGCTCTGCTCTGAGCTCTGCAGGATGGAGGTCTGAACAGAGGAGGGGTCTCTGGAGCTGCCAACATGACAACCACAAACACTCATTGATCATGCACTGACATGGAGCCTTGAGGTAGTTCAGGCACATATGGAAGTCATTTTATAGTCACATGTTCATTTAATGTCCATATAAACATTTGGTGCTCATTCAGTCTGCATGCAACAACACTGAGTTCTGCATCCATGCTGCTACACTGCTGCCTGCTTTCAGAAATGTCAAATCCTTTTACTCAGAGGGGAAAAACAAAGCAGTGGCTACCATGCTGTGTGTTGTATGGCTTTCTGCATGTCAAATACACTTAAAATCCAGAGTTAGAGGGTAATTTTTAACCTGAACACTACTTTCCAATGTTTTTGTGATTTATAGGAAGCGCATTTTAAAAAAAAAAAAAAAAAAAGTCCAGTATTGAAAGGAGCGGCCAGGCTGCGATGTAAACACTCAGGGCATGTTCACATTGTCCGTTTAGATCCACTAACAGTGCTTGTTTTTTTTGCCACTGATACCCCTTTTCCACCAAAGCAGTTCCAGTGCTGGTTCGGGGCCAGTGGTTAATTTGGAACCGGTTTTCCTGTTTCGACAGGCTCAGATTGTTATTCTAAGTGTCTGACAAGATTGTTGAATGGATCCCTACAGAGGAAGACCTTTTTTTTAAGAGTAAGATCCTTTTTGTTTAACCAGAAATAGCCCTGAAATTGCTATTGTCAAGCTCACCAGACTAAATTTAAATACACAGTAATTTTATCATCGTGAAACAAACTTCATTCAGCTCACGGAATCAAATCAAACTCACTTGGGTCGTCTTTCCACTGTTCCATTGATCACCAACTCTAGTTAGGCCAAAAAAAAAAAAACCCTCTTAATTCACCCAGCATAAATATATGCTGGCTGGTGATTTCGAGGATGTTTCTCGTCAAACAAAAAGTATCTTAAGTTAAACAGTGTTTGATTGTTTGGCCACTGGTAAAAAAAACTTGTGAGTCTCCAAGGACCTATAGCTATTGAGGCTGAAACTCACTGCATGGTAACATCACAGCATAGGCTAATGGCATTGAGAAATGTTAGTGCTGCCATATTGTCCAGAAACGTGCATGGAATTCACTAAAACATGCTGGTCTATTACATCATAGAGTTAATGGCTGAAGAGCACTGATATTACGACAAGTTTAATTAATCCCATCTCTTAAAAATGTACTGTAAAATTTCAATTTGTAGCCCATACAGTTATGTGCTCAAATCACCAAACTCAACACTCTTATATTTAAGACAGGTCTTTTATTCATTTTAAACAAAAGTGTTGCTCAGCAAAGATGGGAAACACAATCAAATTGTTTTTTTGAACCAGCATGAATATTACTTGTATAAAAATTAGGCTTAAAATAACATATCAATTATGTGTTATGTTCTGACACTTGTTTTACGGCACCCGAGGATAATGGCACCCGATAAACTGATTTAACATTACTTTATCCTGTTAAAACAATATTCATAACTTGGATTAATTTTTATAAAAACACTTTTTATTCTTTTGATCGGTGAACCCTTACAGACCAACGAATATATATAACTTACCGGGTGATCGAGGAAAGGACACATTTTGATGTTATGACAACTTCAGAGGAAGGGAGTCACCACTTGTTTTTTTTGTTTTTTTATCATGCCACTAATTCTGAATGAATTAGTCTTCTCTGGTGCTCGTAGTATCAGTAAGATGGAATGAACCGAGCTAACAATGTGTAGCATCTCCATATTGGCAAAAGTTTAGACCTATATATTTATATGCACAATCTTAACAGCTAACTAACATGAGCTCAAGGGGGTAGTCAACAATCTGGTTTATACATCCAAAGAACTTCTATAAAAATGAACTGCTTGGTAACCAGACCAGGCATCTAATTGAGACAGGGATTTATTTGTCAAAATGTGTAGCCACACTGGGCTAGTAAAAGAGACTGGGTGTTTAACTGGGACCAGGCTTTTAATTTAAGTTTTGCAGTAACAGTGTTTCTTATGTGAGTTGAAAAACTGTGCTTTCCCAGCATTTACAGGCTGGGGGAAAGGACTTTTCCTCCTCGCAGACTCTGCCCTCACGGTAAGGGCGACTGGATACACAGACTGTATCTATGAGTAGAGACACACTGTCAAAAAAAAAAAAGCATATTGCTACAATAAATCACTTCACTTGAGTGTCCTGAATGAACAGAGCTCCTTGTTAACATATAATGTGACACTGTTAGTGGTGGGACAGTTACAGTAGTACAGGAGAAGTCAGAGGGAGTTTTCTCACATGCTGTGTTGGTCATCCGTGTTTGACTCTTACTGAAGCTACTGGACTGACACAGGGGTAGCTGGATGGGTTTCAGCTTGGCATCATTCCTCAGGCCTGGATCATCTATGAACTGTGGGTACAACATATAGCATTAGTTATGACCACTGATGAATATTGGAACAGTTTTTGATTGCTGTAATTGTTCCTCTTGTCCATGCCATCCAAGACCACTACTACAAGACCATTTACAGTTTTGCCAATCCAGTGTACAAGTTTAACCAATTTGGTTTTGTGCAAACTGGCATTGCAGCCACTAGTGTATGATGGGCAGTGAGCCAACATATTGGAGATCAAATTTCAGCAGAGATGGGAGGGGGGAAGAGTGGCACATATTATGTTTGTTTACTAGAATGTTTGCATGTTTTTTTGGGATGATCAGACAAGACATGGCAGAGTTAGTCTCTCAGTTAAACTAAAACTGTGGCAGTATAGCAACATTTTGGATTTGAAACCAATAAAAGAGGTGTCCTTATGCGCTGCAAGTGATGCGGTGCAGCATTTTGAGCTGAACTTTTGTTCAGCACCTTGTTTATATTTATTTCTTTTGCTTGCTTTAAAAGTGCTGCAATGGCTGATTCATGAAGCTGAAATAAAGAGTTATCTATATGATACCTTCTTATTTCACCACAAAAACCTAAGTAAGGAAGCAGCTGGCTGGTGGGAGATCACCAGAGAGCTTAAAGTGTCTGGTAAATGACCATCACTAATAACAACCTGCTTGCTGTTGGCTATGTTGAAGGTCATTTCCGGTAAATATCATTACATATAGGAAGACAGCAAGTAGGCTACTCACCCATCTCCAGTCTGATCTGAAGCGCGCAGCTGGTAGGTTTGTGGTTTGTTTACATTACGCGACAGACGTGCATATTTAATGGATTTAACGTGGACGGAGCGCTGCTATGTTAGGTGATGCGACATGCGGTGGTGGCGGCAGTCAGATGCTCGTTTGCTGTTAGGACACCATGTCAAGTTTCTGCTGAGTCAAGTGCAGCCCCCCATGGTAAAATTCAGTATACTGGCTTAATTATAACCTGGTTTTAATTTTTTTTTACACCAGCTAAACCCTTATCACATGTAACAGATAAATGGACTGATTTATTGATTGATTTTTAGTACCAAATTCAATATGTGTGTCTTAAGGATGAACAATTGCTGCAAGTGAAATGTTCATATGGGCACCTGACTGTCTGTCTGTTAAGACAGACTTGAGAAACTGGAGCACAAAGTACTTACATCATCCCTCTGTAGTTTACTGAGAATTTCATCTTCATCCTCCTCTGAGTCTTTCCTCTCTTTCTTCACCAGTTTACACACAGGAGAGGTGGCGGAGTCGTGCAGGTCTGTGGCACCGCGCCAGCCTGAACAGAGAGACAGGTTGACTCTGAGGGTAGAAGTGCACCTGTACTGCATCTGTAACAAACCTCTGCTGTGCATACTGCTGAAAAGAAAGGATACATAAAATAAGAAAGGAGCATAAGAAGTTGTGCACCTGTTTTGCGTACGGTGTCGGCGGGACCCTGTTCAAAGATGGAGTGAGACTGAATGGTCTGAGGCCTCTCTCTCCTCCTCCCTCTGTTCTCTCTTCTCCTCTCATCCCTCTCTCTTCTCTCCTTTTTTGGAGCCACATGGATCTCCTCCTTTAACCTGGGGAAATATCAGACATGATATTTATTATCATTAGGCTATACACTACATACTAACAGCACAAATAAATTCTAAAAACGTTCATTATATCAGGAGACTTGAATTATCTGATTGATCGCCACTTACTCATCTCTGCTTTTCCTCACGGCATGCACATTTGGCTCAAAGGTTTTCTTCAGGTGAAAAGGAGAACAGAGAGAAATATAAGACTTTGATAATACTGAGTATTTCTCTATTGGGATTTATGACAAAGGTGCGACATGGTATATTCTAGATGCTATAAATTCTATATGTACTGGGGTCCTGGGGGACCCCTGTCAAAAGCACCCAATTCTGCCCATGCGGTTTTAAAAACATGGAACTATTTCTTGTGTCCATGTTTGCCATGGCCCCTTATTTAAAGTACCACACACTAGAGGTAGTTGCACTCATCAGTCAGTTCAAGCCACACATTCAGAGGGAGACGGACATAGATGCAGCTGACACAGATTTCCTCAAGTGCCCTGTTGACAACACGACATACAGCTCTGAAGAGCAGTATTTAAGATAAAAAGATGTTCAAAGTCAGAAATACATCACATCATTACATAATAAAATGTTTTATGACTATCAAATTCAATTGATCAATTCAAGGAAAACTCCACCTGCTGCTGTGGATGTCCGGTGCTCAGCTGGAAAAAGGTGCTGCCTTTGTTCCCAAGCATAGACAGGAAGGTCGCAAATGTTTGCTCCTACTATCCCATGCCAATATGCCCTGAACATAGCATGGGCTAAATTGTGTGTTATTAAGATCAAGATCAAGATCAAAATTAACTTTATTGTCCCACAAAGTGGGACTTTTGTCTTTGGCTCTTCACCCATACTGCAGCCACATAACTACAACATAACATAGTAAGTAAAAAAATCAACATTATATACCAAATGTAACAATATCAAAACAAAAAACAAACAAACAAAAAGTTTAATAAATAAATAATATCAAGTGCTACAAAAACACAAATCATCAAATCATAATCCAGTACCTGTTCTGGTTTTATCTGTTATAACTGCCTGTAGTGTGTGGTGTTCATAGTTCATAGTAAACCCAGCTCATTTTACATTATGTACAAATTGAAAAATGTAAATTTGAATTAGGTCTGCATTTATTCCACCTTTATTTTGACAGGGGGTTATACTGAGATTAAGGTTTCTAACTAGCCACTGTTGCATTGAGAGAAAAAGAAGTCTGGATTTCAGTTATTTTATATTGGGGTCAAAATGACGCAGGTTGGTTTCATCATATAAACATTATCATGTTTGATTCTGGTGTCTTTTAGTTTTCCGTACTGTTAAGTAAAGGATTGTACAAGCATAAAATTGTACTAATGTTGATTGTGCTTGGGATAAAAGCTGCAATCTGTATTTAAGAAAAGTATTTGGGATGCAAAATGATATTGGCACACCATCAGTATCCGCAGATACTGGCTTTAAAATGAGCTATAGGAATCGCCCAACATGCTGATAATATCGGTACGTCATCCGTATCCACCAATATCAGTTTTAAAATGAGCTATTAGAATCAGCCAACATGCTTTTCTTATTTTTATTAAATACATTGAAAAACATACTATTTCCTGTCTCCATCTGCTGGTGGGCCATCATGACAAGAACATGCATGCATAATCTGATCTTAATTCCGAAGAGACCTGATGATCAATAAAATTAGATAGGAGAAAATATGTATCGATATTGGTATCGGTCAAATGAGATAACTGTAACTTCACTAATTAATAATTCCAATGTGTTTTTTTTTGTCAGATAACATTAATAACATAGGCTAACTCATAATGTTTTGAGAAGAAATGTTAACATTGCTCTGATGGCTGTTTCTTACAGTAGTTTATTACTTAAAGTTGATGGTTTTGTTGTCTACTGATGATTTAGTATCATAAAGCAAAGATCATATCCATGTTTCTTTGGTGTGTCATTCATTACCTTTGGTTTTTTTAGCACTCCCCCCAGTGTCAGGTCCCTGGTTCTGAGAGACGTCAGTCTTCCAGGTGGGGTGGGAGAGGACAGACTCCTGACCCGGCCTGGGAGTCCTCTGCCCACGCTGAAGCCTAGCCCGGTCCCGCTGCTGAGGCCGGAGGGGCCGGGAACATCTGCGCTATCCCCGGAGTCTGTCATTTTGTGCTACCTGCTCCTCCTTTAATACTCTATTTTATAAGTGGCTGTCGGTAAAGGCGTGTCACATCACAACACATTCTGCTGTTGTTGTGCAGTCAATCACCCACGTTATAGTTTGGTAACAACGTTCCACTTCCGGTAAAAGCCGTCTTAACTGAATGTGTTTACTGTATTCCTGACATATTTATGTTACTCTTTCTCCCCGTCCAACAATAATATCCCCAACACGCAGTCTAAAAGCACGGCTCCATATAACGTTACACCAGCCAACTTAACAAGCACTTATTACCCTCCATTTTGTTAGCACCCGCGATATCCAGACAGACTGCGCCAAACTGCAAAACTACGCTCACGAGGATACAAATGTTTCCATTTTAATAAATCGGAAAGCTGCTGGTTATTAGCGGTTGTTGGTAGTTACATTATACCTCGCTGCAGTGTACAGTATCCTTCCTGCAGGCTGCATACAAATAAGAGTTCGTTTTTGACACCTCTTAACTGCCAGCGGAGTGTCCCGATGCTGGTTGCAGAAAAACATAGAGTTCGGTACAAACGTTAAAAGTCTGCAACCAATGATATTATTGTATCTGCCGTTCTGGCGCCTGTTTAACTTGTCCAGTTTAAAAGCATCTAGCATGAGGAACATTTCCTTCCGTGCTGACTGAGCTGCTTTGTTTTTGTTAAACAGTACTACACCCGTGGAATCACAGGAGGGCGCTGTTTGTCTTCTCAGAGTCAGAGTGACTGTCCTGTGATAAAATTGAAGACATCGTCAGCTCTTTACTCAGGGACTGTTCTTTACATGTTAGAGGAGGGGGGTAGCTGGGTTGTTTTTCTTTTTCTTTTTATTCATTACCCTTCCTGAAGCTACAAATATTTTTCCTTGAGCCTCCCTGAGTGACTGGTGGAAAATATAGCCCCCCCCCCCATATCTTAGTTATTCGATACCTTTTGATGTGTAAAAGTTGAAAAGTTAAAGTTTAAGACAACATCCTAAGTTGACAAGATCCTGCAGTGTTTTTTCTTTCCTTTTCGTGCATGCTGGTTAGTTCTTGCTAATGGTTTATTTTTGGCCAAATTTCAAATGTGATATAGAATAAAGTGATTTTGATAAAATATCACTATTTTAAGATGAGATTTGTTTATGTTTTTTTTTTGTTTTTTTTCTGATGGAAGGGTTTGTCGTACATGTTGTTTCAAAGCATTGGAATGTTATGATAAATGCTGTAATTTTGACAATTTTAATGTTTTACACACACACACACACACACACACACACACACACACACACACACACACACACACACACACACACACACGTGTATATAACCCATCCCCTAAGCCACAATGAAAAACACGTTCTTCCCGAGTGCTTAAAGGGATAGTGCATCCAAAAATGAAAATTTAGCCATTATCTACTCACCCATATCATGGTGAGACCGTGAGACATGTTCATGTGTTCACGTGCTTTCGCTGGTCTCGCACGCAAGCGTGCACACGTGAGCGCAGTGCACAGAGAGGCAGTTAGAGCTACAGGCTACAATGAGGCTAAAAACAGAGTTCAAATGACGTTTTTCCAAACAACTTTTTATGTCGGGGCTTCAGGACACTTGGATCACTGCGGACGAGCAGTATGGAGATATTTTGTGGTTTCAATTATGTGTTTTTGGACTTTTGAATCTGGGGCGCCTTAAGCCTCCATTAGGTGGAGTTGTGTTGCCACCCCTTTCCCCCTTGGATCTCTGCAAGGGATGTGAGGACTCTAAAACTTCACCTGAGCCTCTCTCGGCATATGGGTGAATAGATAATGGCTGAATTTTCATTTTTGGATGCACTATCCCTTTAAAAAATTATTTGACATGCCTCCCCCTTTTAATACCAATCCTCCCCCCTCATGAGTAAAGAACAGTCCCTTACGTCAAAGTAGTGGTATACTTCATACTTTTAGGTTACTTAGGTAGTGTACTTGAGTAAAACTTTAAGATGCATTACATTATACTTCAACTATTTTAGTTTGAAATCCCCACCACACCATTTATCTGACAGCTGGAGTTGGCGGACTATCACCAACAGTACTTAACGGCTGTAATTCCACCTTTTACTCTCCTCATTTCACTTCTGTTCATCATTTTAATCATTCTTTTATTTCTGTCGGCCCACTGATTTTCTGTACTTGACATACAGGCCAACAACATTTGTGTTCTCTTATTTTATACCTTTGAAGAACTTTTTTATTTTAATGTTTTTAAAAGTGCTACTTAAATAAGATATTAGTAGCCTGTTATTATTAGTAGTAGTGCGTTTTCACAAAACACATGATAAGCATATACAATATGATGCATTGTTATGGATGCACTACAACTGAACAAAATATGAATGATAAATAAATAAAATATTTTGTAATAATCAGCTTCACCTCATCCAGCCACATCAAAATCTAATGATGCAAAATGATGCAATGCAAAGTAATGTGTCAGTACTAATACATTAACAGGCAGCACTTGGTTGGAAAATTTCTATTTACTTTTCAAACTTTGAATATATTGGTGACAATGCAATAGAGTATTTATACGTTGAGGTAAAACATACTAAAATTATTTAAAGCAAACATACGCAGCATGGTCCTTTCACTGTGTTGTATTTATTTATTTTATTTTTAGGTAAACTCCACAAAAATGTCCCAGGCTGTCAAAATGACATAAATAACTTTATGGTCACTTGACACAAAAACCTAACCCTTGTGAGCTTGACATATATATTTTTTTATGTCAAGTCAACATTTTTTTAATTTTTAGTTAATTTGACTAAAATTAGCTCTCATTTAACAACTCAATAAGTTTGTGTTATGTATACTAGATATTCTCACATAATATGACATAGAATTCTGTTATTAAAACACAAATTATTTTATCATTTGATTGAAAATAAACCAAGAGAAGTATGCAACCAGACAAGGGTCATGTGTATCAGGTGTACTCAGAACTTGCTGTTTCCAATAAATTTTTGAGTTGAGTGCACAAATTGGGATTTAGCTGAACAATGACTTTAAGATTACAATATATAATGCTGTTTGTACATAAAGTTAGTACGTTATGACATATCATTTTGTTAGTGTTTAAGAAACAGAAAAATAGACATTCAACATAATTAATTTTAATTTTATGTTAATATGACATAGAATTAAATGCTCAAACAACAACAAAAACAAAAACTTTATTCAAAAAGTGCAAGCTGATTCCAATACATTTTGATTTGAGTGAACAAATTGGGGTTTACAGTGTGGACTGTAGTGGCAGCGCTCCAAAAAACACTTTGCTTTTTTAGGGAATGCTCTTGTGGATTGGCAGTTGTCAGGGTGGCTGCCACGCGGCTGTGTAATAGCAGCTTACTGTATATTAAAAGCTCAAAAAACATTCCCTGTGTGAATCACTTTCATTTCAGTGAATTAGAAAATGGTTGAGGGGCCACCTGGCACCCTATCGGGGGGCCTCATTTTTCATCCTGAGTAATGGAAGCTGCTTGACACTTAAACAGTGTTCAGCTAAAAACCTCACTGTGAACCAAGTAAATCACAATGTGTTCCCCCCCCGCCTCAGTTAGTTGCATGTATTTGCAGTGTAGAATACATGGATAATTATTTGTGGGTGTTGTTCTAAAACAAAATCCGCATGAGCTACAGCAAATATGAATGAACAATTATCAACTGGTTTGAGTTTGCCAGATTGTTTTACGTAAACAAATGTATCTTACTGTTTGATACATGTTTGGTTATGAAAAAGCCCTGAGTGGCTGAATTCTCCATCATTTAAACACATAAACTCATAAATAAAGAATGTCTTATCCTTCACCTACAGTAAGCACACTCTTGTACAATGAGTAGGAAATGCAAAAAAATCAGACAAGTTATTTTACTTAAACTTTCTCCTTTTTTGTTCTTACTTCCTTGTCTCAATATTTTTTTAGATAAATGTCAAAGTTCCTCATGCTCTGGTTCTTTTCCATATGTTGTAGGATGTGGTAATGATGAAAACAAGCCCGAGAACCCCACTCACTGCTGACAGGCCAATCACCACCTCCTTGTAATAATTATTCCCTGGAACTGAAAACAGAAACATGCAGATGAGACAGCAAATCAGCCAAGAACCACCCCCCCCCCACCCCCCCCGCAAAAAAACCCCATAAGCTTTACATTTTGCTTCACTGTACAGAAAAAACAATAACGTCTGATTTACTGATAAGATATGAATTTACAGCTGTTAGATAGTGTAATACAGCCTGTGATGTCTGGGTTGAAGTCCTGCAATAAATGTAACCCTTGTGAGGATTAGAATGTTTTTATTGACACTTGGTCAAAGTGTTGTTGTTGTCTCTTTAGTGAAATATGACTGCTGCTGGAAACATGTAGGGAAAAAGTACAAGTAACGGTACTTTCACCTCAAATTATACTAGACAAGTTTTTCAAACTATGTGAACGAATTGCCCAACTACTTGCTTTTTCTGGAGCTTCCAACAGCTTCTCACCGTCTTAATCATGGATGTATGAAGAGAACTGGATACAGCAGAGCCCATCATCATTCTTATGAAAGCTGCTCAGTGGGGCATGAAGCCAAAAATGTTCAACTGCCATGTATAAAATTATCCAGATCATTCACACCTTGGGACCATAGACCAGGGACATAGTTAGCCAGGCTAGCTATTTCTGGTTTCCACTAACTTGAATTAATCATGTAGCTCTTTTAGACTTTACAAATGTTGGACCATCGCACCGAATTAATCAAAACTTGACAGTGAAACAAATTATTTCACTGGGGTTGTGATGCCCAAAAAATGTATCCACTGATTCACAAGAGGCTTCTTCAATTCTAAGAGACTAGTGGGGAGTCACAGGCTTTAAACTGTACATGGGTATAAACTCTTACAGAGTCATTGAGGTCATATGTGAGCTCTGACGACCTCAACAACTTCCGATCTTCTGGTCGCACATAACACCCTTAAGTCTTCTCCTTAAGGTTTTCTTAAAATGTTTACTTACATATTCATGGTTTTCTCCTTGTCTTGGTCTAGGCATTCCTAGACCGATGCACAAAAGACCTTTGCAACCAAAGCAAGGAAAACTCTATCTTTTTCTGACTCTATCTTAACTGCAACATGACAGAGTTTATGGTGATAAATGAAAAAAAATAACATACCCTGAGAAGAGTGTTCTGTGACCAGGAGAAAGCAATGGATACGCTTTTGATTTAATACTATAGATTTGGCTGTACTAATTTTGGTTGCAATTTCTTCCCACAACCATTTTCTGTTTTCTGGAATTTGGGGATCAAATTTGCTTTGTAGTATGTGATTTCTATGATTGAATTCCTCCAGAAGAATGATCTTTCGTCCTCTGACCAATATGGTTTTCTTGTCTTCTTTTCCTCTGCCATTTTCATTCATTCATTCATTCATCTTCTAACCGCTTCATCCTCTTGAGGGTCGCGGGGGGACTGGAGCCTATCCCAGCTGACGTCGGGCGAGAGGCAGGGTACACCCTGGACAGGTCGCCAGACTATCGCAGGGCTGACACATAAAGACAGACAACCATTCACGCTCACATTCACACCTACGGACAATTTAGAGTTATCAATTAACCTAGTCCCCAATCTGCATGTCTTTGGACTGTGGGAGGAAGCCGGAGTGCCCGGAGAGAACCCACGCTGACACGGGGAGAACATGCAAACTCCGCACAGAAGGGCTCCCACGCCCGGGATCGAACCGGCAACCCTCTGGCTGTGAGGCGAGAGTGCTTACCACCACACCACCGTGCCGCCCCTCTGCCATTTTTCCCTATCTAACTATAAGTCAACTTTGTGAGATTGGAACAGGCATCACAAGTGTGGGAGCAAGCAAACAGACAGTCTCCATGAAAACTTTTACCATTGTAAAATCTTTTCTAATGTTTTTAAGAGATTCTGTACTGTCCCTCAGTTTAGGAGAAATTGAGCCTTAAGTGTCATAGTTAAGGAGAAAAATGAAGGTGTTTTGTGCAACTGGTCACTGGTCCCACTACAATTCCCTCTCCCTATCTTTTTCTTCCTGTGCTCTTTGTAAGCAGGTCCTCACCACTGATCTTTGATCAAAGTTCAAATTAAGATATTGGTCTGTGTGAGCAGGTCTCCTGTACAATGTGCTCTTTCTGTCAGCATTTTATGAACATGAACTTGATGCTCTGGTTGATATTATTGACTGGAGTAAAAATATCATGCATGTACCAGTACCAGATGTCAGGTTGCATAGAGGTGTGTTGCAGCAATCTGTGTGCTGAAATGTTTCATGTTTAAGTTAGCTACACTGAAGGAGATGGTTGACCCTTTGACTTTTCTTTTGGTATGGTCGTAAAACATCCCTTTGCAAATGAAATAAGTGTTGTCAGGCACAATTCTAGGAGCTGGATTTTCAATCCCGTGTTCTGGTTGGTTCTATCTTGCCAGCTGAGGTCCTGTGTTAGCCCTCACCATTTCTCTGTGCGGATGCTGGTAAAGAGAACCCTGACAGTCCCTGTGTGGGGAGAACTTTTAAGGCCTTTGATTTCTGGGCAAAACAGCTGAGCACACTCAGTGACAACTGAGCAAACCCCTTTTGCTGACAACTATGAGATAGGGTTAAAGCTCCGGAAGAAGCCAATAAGTGGACCTGTTGTTGAGATGCTTTGGTCAAAGTCAGTCAGTACGTTTGAATGCACAGTTAAGTCAAGCCACAGTTATAGCTGACTAGGCCATTTAATTGGACTTCTGTCCTTGTCCCAGTATACAAGCATGGAAGGGGAATACATTAATTGACCAAAGAATATCCGACTCCACCACGATAGGTGGTGATATGTCACCTATAAGCTTGTTAGTATATTTCCAGTTAACCTGTTACGTCACAGACCAGTCACCATTTCGTGTTTTCCTCCTATCCATGTATTTTAAAATATTTAACTATTTCAGCCGACACAGCATGAGCTGTGTCTTGTCACCAGTCCAAAAATGCACAGCTCTGGATTTTGCCATGTTGAAACCGGCTTCTTCTTCTGTTATGCATTCAATGCTATTCCACTTTTGGGTCAAAGCCCGGGGTGGAAATTGTGGAGCATGCGCAGAGCGCATGACTGTATACATGCAGGAGTAATTCAGCTCCCAATCGCAATATCTGGGTGTGTTAGTCTGAGAAATTTGATTTGGTACGATTTCTAAATGTATATTAAAAATCTGGTTTAAGTCAGACTAACAGAATAAATCAATTTTCTCTAATGTCATGTAAGTGTACTGATTGTCACAAGGTTCAGAATGAACTTTCACTCTCCTCACAATTACACAATTAATATTTCAAGTTGTGTTTCATCATACACTTTGAAATACGTATATTATACAGTATTCTATGTAGTAACTAGCACTGAATTAATGGTAATATATTTATTTAAGTGAATACATGAGACTGTCCTCCAGAGTATGACGCCATAATGTTTGTATAAGCAGGAATTAAAACTATAGGCTGTATTGAATAGTGGACTTAATAACCATGTTGTCACCCATTGGTTTGTGGCTTTTGAAGCCTTGAGTTCCGCATTTTGGCCTTCACCAGAACTGACCCAACGCCCTGCAGACGGCCTATCACTCAGGTAAAGTAAGGTAAAGTCCCACTGTTTGTTACACACCTGAGTGTGGGAAATTTGTTCTCCGCATTTGACCCATCCCCTGAGGGAGCGGTGAGCAGCAGCGGTGCCGCGCTCAGGAATCATGTGGTGATCTAACCCCCCAATTCCAACCCCTGATGCTGAGTGGCAAGCAAGGAGGCAATGGGTCCCATTTTTATAGTCTTTGGTATGACCCGGCCAGGGATCGAACCCACGACCTCCCAGTCTCAGGGTGGACACTCTACCACTAGGCCACTGAGTTGGTCCGTACTCAAGCAGCCACACCCATAAATATGCATAACTTTAAGCCTTGATGAAATGTAACAGGTGAGTTACATAAAAATACACCCCCCATACAGCTGTCATGAATGTTGAAATTAACTAAAGAAACTAAAACCATGTTTTTTTTTGTACCAGGCTGCAAACATGTTTATTTCTGCTATAAAGTTGGGCATTTCAACATGGGGGTCAACTGACTAGCTTCTGGAGCCAGCCTCAAGCGGTTATTCACGGAACTGCACTTTTTGGTACTTCCACGCTGGCTTTATTTTTCAGCCCTTAAGGACACATCTTAATTGCAACCCATATTCACAGTGACCTCATATGGCTGTAGTTACTATGAATGGAGTAAAGGATGAAGTCAGGTGGTGTATTACAAAGTCCGCTTATAGGTTGGAGAGAAGGATGGTAAATGGGAAAATCAAATGAAGGACTTTCATCTAGGAGACTGGTGTTTGCGTTGCATGTGAAAGCAAAAGTCAGCTTTGAGTTGGTTATGTAACATAGTCATATGTCATGTGACATCTCACATAAGATGCCTCAAGTTAAGTTGGTAACAAATGTACCAATTTTAAGCCAAACCATTATATTTTTCTAAACCTAACCAAGGAGTTGTGTTGGCTAAACCTAACCATGTAATTGTGGTGCAGTTGTGATGGTGTCACAATGTTAACCACTGTTTTAAACTGTGACTGTGAATGGTCAAATATGAGCTATTCTGTCATTCGAGGGGCTACTTTAAGGAAGGCCCCATGAGTCATATTAAGCAGGATTTATACTTCTGCATCAAATTGATGCCACACCTACAGCATAGGCTCTGCATCGTCACAGAGCCTATGCTGTAACCTACGCCGTAGCCTGATGTGCACCTCACCAGAACTTTAACTACACGTTGCGGTGACGCAAACTTCCTGCTGAAACCATTCCCCTCAGTGGAAGAGAAGCTTTTATTTACTTTTATTTCACAGATGAGAAACAATAAATTGTGAAGACAATAAAGCCCCCACAACATAATATTTTAAGTCTTTAAAGATTATATTTATGGCTATTTTGTCTTTATTAGGCAGGAAAGTGTTGGGCGTGAAAGAGGGAGGGAGGGAGGAGGGGTGATGTGCAGCAGAGGGCCATGGGCTGGAATTGAGCCTATGGCCGCTGCAACAAGGAGATTGCTTTTGTACATGGAATGCTCGCTCTACCCGCTGAGCTTTTAGGCGTCCCAATATTTTAAGTTTTATGTTTGATTTATCCTGTAGAAGATAGGATAGATTAGAGGAGTTGTAATGAGTTGTAATGGAGCTGGATTTTGTACCTTTGTTAAATGTTGCTGTTGTCCCTGGCTCAGGGTTGCCAACTCTCACGCATCTGGCGTCACTGTCACTCTTTCACCATCAATGTCACTCTCTCACGACCCACGACCGTTTAAGAAATCTCACTCCACCGTTCCTTTTTTTTTTTTTTTTTTATGTCCAGCGTAGCTTGACCGGACTCCATACTATTCTCAGAAAGCAAGTTTAGGTCTCGTGGGGCTACCCTGAACTTCATGCTACTTCGTCCTTCCCCGAGTCTCCGACAAATTTTCTTGTTTTTCCAATGGACAGCATTCTGAGAACTAAGACAATAGAGCTATGGATTGAATAACGCCGGAGTATTGCTTTAAGTTCACTCATTGCCTTCTACAGCTATCTAGTGGACAAACATGGGAACAGCATATACTAATTAATTGGTTAATGCTGAGTTATGGCATGACCTTATTATATAGAATTGCTTACAATGCATACACTGGGTTGTTTCAAATGAAAACTCCAGGTAATTAACTGCTCATGTCTAGTTACATGCCATGATCATTCCTGGCCTTAAATTGCATTCTTTAGCAGAAGAAATAAATGGCAGTTTACGTTGGGTTTTCTTACTTAAAGGGCCAGTGTGTAATATTTGGCATGGTTTATTGTCAATCTGAATCTGAATCTGAATATTCTACCCATTAATATGTTTATACAAGTGTATAATCGCTATAAAATAAAATTCGTTTGGTTTTCGTAGCCTTATAATTATGCTTTTATATATATATATAGCAAGGGCCTTGCTTTAGAGAGGTCACCATCTTG
>NC_065518.1:32451693-32463193 GCF_006386435.1 Epinephelus moara | reverse complement strand
ATTTCTAAATAAACATTCACCTCGTCGCTAGATAGACCTACTCCTGAAAAATTCGTG
This sequence comes from Epinephelus moara, assembly GCF_006386435.1. Taxonomy (NCBI): domain Eukaryota; kingdom Metazoa; phylum Chordata; class Actinopteri; order Perciformes; family Serranidae; genus Epinephelus; species Epinephelus moara. Next base: position 32,463,136 of record NC_065518.1, on the reverse strand, counting down.
CGCAAGGCTTTTTGTCCCTACGAGGCCACCGTCATTTACCCGACGGGAGGGGTGAGCGAGTGAGCCCTGCAATCTAGAATTTGACCACTGATGTCACTGTTTTCAACCCATTTTACACACTGGCCCTTTAAACGTAACTGTAGGCTTAAGGCCTACATTTTTCTCCTGGGGCTCACAGATGCGAAACATTTACCATGTTTTATGACTCAGTCTCAAAAGGTCATATAAAACATGATAAATCAACAGGGTTGCCACGGGTCCTTGAAATCCTTGAAAGTTTGTGAATAAAAAAAACATTTCAAGGCCCTGGAAAGTTTTTGAAAATATTCATAAATGTACACAGGTCATTGAAAGTCCTTGAATTTATCTATTTCTGTATGAAATTGCATGAAAATAGGATTTCGCCGCGTGAATTTTCAAAGTTTTCTCGAGGGAGAACCCCCTGATCCCCCCTTTCAATTCTTTCTTTTTGTCACAACAGGACATATTACTAGATTTTTTAAGCAGATGATCAATGCTACCATCAGATTGATGAAACTGACCTTGATCTGCACCGTAAAACAAATATTGAGCGTCTACGGATGTATGTGGAGCTTAGGCCTATAGATATGAATATGTAAACGTACACCCATTTCTTCTGTTTGCCACATGTGCATATTAACTCTTTTAAGGTAAAAAATAAAATGTGCCGCTGTGTCCACGTATGTTCATGACCACGCACGCAAAAGCGGATATTCTGTGCTCGGACCAATCCTATTTACTCTATATATGCTTCCTTTAGGTAACATCATTAGAAATCACTCTGTAAATTTCCATTGTTATGCGGATGATACACAGTTGTATTTATCGATGAAGCCAGAAGAAAGTAGACAATTAACTAAATTTCATAATTGCCTTAAAGACATAAAAACCTGGATGAGCACCAATTTCCTTATGTTAAATTCAGACAAAACTGAAGTTATTGTTCTTGGCCCCAAACAACTCAGAGACTCTTTATCTGATGACATAGTTTCTCTAGATGGCATTGCTCTGGCCTCTAGCACTACCATAAGAAACTTCGGAGTAATATTTGATTCTCATTTATAATAATAATAATAATTCTCATTTAAAACAAATCTCACGGACTGCATTTTTTCATCTGTGTAATATTGCGAAAATTTGCCCTATCCTGACCCGAAAAGATGCAGAAAAATTGGTCCACGCTTTTGTTACCTCTAGGCTTGATTACTGTAACTCTCTATTATCAGGTAGCTGTAGTAAGTCTTTAAAAACTCTCCAGCTAATTCAGAATGCAGCGGCAGTCTTTAAAAACTCTCCAGCTAATTCAGAATGCAGCGGCACGCGTACTAACAGGAACTAAGAAACGAGATCATATTTCTCCTGTTTTAGCTTCTCTGCACTGGCTCCCTGTAAAATCCAGAATTGAATTTAAAATCCTACTGTTAACTTATAAAGCTCTAAATGGTCAAGCTCCGTCATATCTTAGAGAGCTCATAGTGCCATATTATCCCACCAGAACACTGCGCTCTGAGAATGCAGGGTTACTCGTGGTCCCTAAAGTCTCCAAAAGTAGATCAGGAGCCAGAGCCTTCAGCTATCAGGCTCCTCTCCTGTGGAATCATCTTCCTGTTGCGGTCCGGGAGGCAGACACCGTCTCCACATTTAAGACTAGACTTAAGACTTTCCTCTTTGATAAAGCTTATAGTTAGGGCCGGCTCAGGCTTGCCCTGTACCAGCCCCTAGTTAGGCTGACTTAGGCCTAGTCTGCCGGGGGACCTCCTTTAATACACCGGGCACCTTCTCTCTCTCTCTCTCTCATGTCCTGTTACTGCATCTTGCTAACTCGGCCGTACTGCATGTCACTAACTCGGCTTCTTCTCCGGAGCCTTTGTGCTCCACTGTCTCGCAGGTTAACTCATATCGCAGCAGTGCCTGGATAGTGTGTCATGTGTGGTTGTGCTGCTGCCGTGGTCCTGCCAGATACCTCCTGCAGCTGCTGTTATCATTAGTCATACTTCTACTGTTATTATACACATATGATTATTGTCACATATGTATACTATCAGATATTAATATATACCTTCAACATATAGTACCACAATAGCAAATTGTGAGTTGTGATATTGGGCTTTATAAATAAAATGGATTGACTGATTGATTGATTACGTCACAAGGTAAAATCTTACTCCGGCCCTCTGACCAAAGTTGGCAACCCTGCTGGCTTCAGGAGTAGAGGAAATCTCTGCTAGCCGCTAGGCTAATTTATACATGTAAAATGCCATGGACTTCTGCTAATAATATTAGCATGTTGTATTTGTGGGGAAAATGCGTCCAGCAAAATTAAAGTGCTTTGTCTGTGAATCCTGCGAGTTATAATGAAGTCATTTTGTGTACTTGTGTTTGAAATTGTCGCTATTAAGCAATGTTTAGTGTGTGTTTTGAATCAACTAAACTTTAAAGTACTTCACAGAAACCCCAGCGCCTACTAGTGTTTTGGAGGTGCAACTGCAGAGTGACAGACATACCACAGCACGGGTATAAATTCTCAGAACAGCGTAAGCCATGTGCACGGGCTACAGCGTAGGCTCTGCATAGAGCTGATGCACATGTTTAATGGTAGAAACATACTGTACGACCTATGTTGTCATATGGGTTGGAGGACTTGTTGGAATATAGTTAAACACTTACTGTTGTTGTTTCCTCCTGTGTTTTTCCTAGGAACCAGCATGTGTTTGGTATTGTTCAAGTGTCCATCGTTGACCTCTGGGTTAATCTCCAGTAGATGGCACATCAGAGGGTACACGTCAACCAGGTCAAAGGGGCCTACCAACATGTTTTTCTGGAAGTCAGGCCCCACTGCCCTGAAGAAAGCTTTCATGTCCATGATTTCATTATCAAAGCCGTGGTCTCCTTTTACGTAGTGCACAGGTAAGAACTATATGGACAGAAATCAGAGGTTCCATGAGAAATATGGTCATGAAAAAAAACTGGAGCCTTATTACCTTTATTTGATAGAATATATTCAAGAGACCGAAAATGTGAGGTCGAACCAGGATAATTTGATTAAGTGGTACGCAGGGATGGGAATTGATAGGCTTTTATTGATATCAATGCAATTATCAATTCTGCTTATTGATCTGATTCTTTATTGATCCCCTTATAGATTCCTCCTGTGAATTTTCTGTGTAGAAAAAGACCTACAATCTTACAGGTTTTCGGTGTCTACAGCACAAATTTGATTGAGTTTCTATTCTAAACAAGAGACAAGTGCTTGTGTAAGTAAACAAATATGAAATTGGTTGACCGCTATCATCTAAAATGGAACAAATGAAAGAATATTTTTACAGCATTTGTTTTCATCTACGTCAAATAACGTTACAGAATCTGTCACTGAATGCGTTGTGCTATCAATAACATGGGACAGGACATACGTACTGTCACTGGCACTGCTCTGCTGAAACTTTGCTGCAGCTGCACTTAATGCCATTCAATGACAAATGCTTCAGCATGTTGGTGGTAGGGCTGCAAGATATTGGAAAAAAATTGCCCCCAGAGATATATATTGCGATTTCTATTTTTTTTTTTTTTAAGGATGCATTATTTTCCACCAGATGACTTCAGTAGCTCTACTTGGTGAGAATTAATCTTTCTGGAATTATTAGACTGATATTGCTTTGAATGCAACAGCATAAAATATGCTGAAAATAGGCATTTGTTCAGTGAAACCACCATCTCTTTCAGTGTTTCCCCTATATACAGCTATTTTTTCTTTTTTTTTCCGTCTTAGCTCTTTAGAAACTACCTTTATATTATTTGGGGCTACAGGTGCTTCATATCCAGGTCAATTCACACACTTGTGAGCAAAGCATGTAAGAGGAGAGGAGAGGGCTCCGTCTTATCTCTTCATAAACTAAACTTATATTATTTTGCGCAACAGACGCTTCATATAATAACTAGGGATGTCCCGATCCGATATTCGGATCGATATCAGCCGCCGATATTAGCAAAAAACTTGCATCAGCATCGGATCGGACTGTATGGAAAAAATGCTGATCCCAGAACTCCGATCCAGTTTTTCACGGAGTTCGATCCAGGTTTTCCAGCCAGCCCAGTGCTCCGCGATTCAAGCAGTCCATTCCAGTGATCCGCTCCAGCACTTACTATCAATCCACCAGGCAGCATGCAGACACACATGGAGGGAAGGGTAGGAAGAATAGCGGTCAATTTAGTTAATTGACTATTTGTTTTCTGCTCTGGTTTTTTGAGAGTGATATTTTTATTTGGTTTACACTCTTACTGTTTAAGTAAAGAGCACTGATGGCATTGTTTTGGGCACAATTAGTGAAATTGGAACCATGGATGGACTATTGCTTGTTTAAACAGTTGTACAATATTGTGTGTGGTTTTTTGTCCCCTCTGTTGGTTCCAGGAAACATCAGCACCAGGCTGGCACTGACACTACTAAAATAACTGAAAAGGAAAGGCTGCATTGTTTGTTAATGTCAACAATGTTTTGTGGTTAGGGTTAGGGGGTTAGGGTTTGTTAATCTATTTTTTATTTATTAGGGGGCCAAAGCACAAGTGTGTGGAGTCTTGCTGCCATTTTAATTTCAGTGTTAGACATTTTAAAGATTTCTTGTGTTGATTTATTTTCTATTTATTAAGGGCCCAAAGCAGCCAAAGGAAACCAGCTATATTTTTTATTTAATGTTAATGTTCAAGTTTAAAGTTTGTTTATTTAACCCTGTTAACAATAAACGGGTCAGTTTCTCATACCAACTGTTGTGGATCATTCTAATTAACCGGATTAAGTAGTTGTTCTTGTTGGAGTAATATCGCTTGATCAAACCTTTTCTAACATGACTGACATCAAAATAAGTGAATATGTATAATACACGCTTGGATCGGATTGGTATTGGTATCGGCCAAAACTCAAGGCTGTAATATCGGTATCGGATCAGAAGTGAAAAAGCTGGATCGGGACATCCCTAATAATAACATAACAATATACTATTTATCGTGTTATATGGCGTCTTCACCTTATAACGTGAAGACTTACATTGTTTACACAACGGCATGTCATTTCTGTCTCTACAGGGTCTTGCCTTACAATCCTCCTCTGCTCTCTGTATTGCACACGGCAGAGTTAGGCCCCGATGCGCACACACACACACACACACAGACACGTACGCACTCACACACACAGACACAGGTGAGCACACTAGAGTACAGCTCGGACCGCATTTTCCCGAGTCTGAGACATCTATAACCGTGCCTGGCCTGAACCCGCAGCACGGCACTGTACACACAGTCAGTGGAGTGGAGCCTGTGTTGCGTTCAGGCGTTGTCACAGAAATAACTAATTTACTGGAATAAAGAATAAACGGCTTATTCAAGTGCTGGAATTTGACATCTTTGTTGATCAGTCATTAAAATGGAAGCGAGTTTTACGCGCATCACTTGGCAATTTAAACGTGCATGCTTAATTTAATTAGGGCAAGCCACATGTCGCAAGCCCCGCGATGTAAATATTGCACACGTGGGCATCGTGATGGTGATGCTTAAAAGATAAATCGTTCAGGCCTAGTTGGTGGTGTTTCCGCCCTTGCATGTAATTACGGTGCTGCATAAATTGCACGTTGCGCTGTTAGTCTTTTTTGGTGAAGTGAAGCCTTGCTTTCGACCACTTCTGTCTCTCCGCCATTACATCTTCTTTGTTGTTGAACGTGCTGACTGACAGGCGTGACATGCGTCATCAATGTAAAGATTCAGCGTAATGAAAAGAATCAATAAGGGAATCGTGTCAGTGAAGATTCTCAGTCATCCAGGTCATGGTAATCTTAAATACTAATAGCGTAGGCAACTGGACTTGCTTGCGTTTCCAAGAAGCTTCTTCAGCTCTAAATGACTGGTACGAAGTCGTAGGGGTCACGTGAGCTCTTAGTTTCAGAGTCGTTAAGGTCACAGTGAGTCATTGACCCACCTGGCCACCATGTGAGTTGTTAGGGTCAGGTGGGACCAGGGGTGAATAGGTCTGAAGTCGTCTGGGAAGGGATCCCAAGACTGCATTGTAAGTGGGAATAAGTAGTGTCGTAAGCCACCCCCTCTGTTTAACAATGGTCATTCCAGCTTGACGTAGATGTCTTCTTTTACTTCTCTTTCAAACCATCTGTCCTCCCTGGCCCATAAGGGATAAGGGAATCGTTGAGCATAAAGGCTAATGATGTCAATGAATTGAACCAGTTGGAACCGGTTCTTAACAGGAAACGGTTCTCGATTCCCATCCCTAGTGGTGTGTGTCTTAGAAGATTAATGACACCCCATGATCATACAGTACCTTTTGAATAAGATGCAGTGGTAAAGGACAAGGCATCCATATTAAATGTGTATGGCTTGTCTTTTATGTTTGTAGTGTTTGAAGATGACATTTAAACAAGATGGGACTGTGCACAAGGGCTGGCAAGCTGGAAGTTGAAGAGTACTCAGTGGTGGTTGCACTTTTATACCCCAATCAAAGCAAATCAAACACTTCAACTGCCTAACATACAAAGATTCTCTCACCCCATTGACAATGTATCCAGGGTCAGCAATGAGGATGATGGGCAGGAGTCGAGGATGGTTACTATAGTGCAGTCTAGTTGGCAGTTCCTCCTTTTTATACACATGAAGATGAGGGTGGCTTCCTTTCAGAGCCTGGTAGACCTTCTCCAGTTTCCCCTCTTTCGGAAGCAGCATGCCAGCAGGACCATAATCCAACAGTTGGAACTGGATATCTTTGAAGCTGAAGCCAGGAATCTTAGAGAGGATGATCTCCTCAACTAGTTCATCCCGTAGAATTCTAGTCATCCCGTGGTCGGCAGTGATGATAATGTTGAGCCGGTCAGTAAGGCCATGGTCTTGGATCTTGTCCCGGATGTAGCCCACAGTACGGTCCACTTGCTGAACCATTGCACGGCGTTCTGGGGAATCTGGTCCAAATTCATGACCAGCCAAATCTGGTTCTCCGAAATACAAGGACACAAAGTCTAGGTCCTGTTGGTGGAACCACTCCCCAATGACCTTATCAATGTTCAGCCTCCATTCTGTCTCATTAGAATGATCATAGAAACGAGGTTCCACTTGCCTAACCTTCACAGTATCTTCTTTGTAGGTGGCTGCTGTGCCAGGGAAATGCAGAGAGCCTGCTTTTAGACCCTGAAAGGAGATAAGACAATCATTCATTAATTAAAAACAAAAGTACTCCTGTAATTGTGATCCCACAAAGGATTGGATGATATAGATAGATAATACAGACATTCTAGGTCGGCAACCAGGAAACAAAAAGATGGATATAAAGAACCTGTCTTTGTGCTGTTATCCAGATGGGTAAGCTGCCATTGTCCCAGTAGGAATCAACAAACTGAGTCATGTAGTACTGCTTCTTCTCCTGAGTGGTAGTGTTGAACCAGATGTTGTGGATTACTCCATGATTCTCGACATAACGTCCTGAGGAAAGGGGAAAAACCAGGAAGAACCTTGTATAACAAATATAACTTTTTAACTTCATCTTAAATTCGGATAAAACTGGGATGCTGGTCATTGGCCTTGCTGGACATAGACATTAGTTTAACCAAGTAACTCTCAAGAACTGTGTGATTTCTCAGTGTTTGACAGCCCAGAACCTTGGTGTTACATTCGATCATTCCCTCTGTTTTGATCAGCGCATTCAAGAAATTACCAAGATTATCTTTTTCCAGTGCAGTGCAAGTGCAGTCCATTTAACTGTTCCAGACCAACAAACAACAAAACAGGTATTTTTCAGGACAGGTGATCACATCACATTTTTTTGGAGCAGAATCTCTGATGGATCCGGGACCATTACTTCTGCTGGTGGCACCACCAGAAACTGCTGCTGAAGGAGCTGATGAGGCAGCCACGTGTATCGAAGAAACCGCAGCAGCTATCAGCCCCATACAATCCTGGCTTCAACATTCCATTGTGAACTTCATCGTATTGCATTGAACATAGACCTCCTGTTGAAAATGAATGCTGAACACAGCTGTGTGTGATGTTATAGATAAACTAATGAAGTCTTCACCTGCACAAAACGCGTCCAGGTACAAAAGCTAGCATTCGTCTTTTTCCTTGTTAGAAACACCGCAGCCGGACTTCGTGACAGGCATGAGGCGCGCACAAACACAATAATTCACCATGATGACAAACGGTGAAATGTAATGTAAAACTACCAAGAAAGACCAACTCATTAAGTCACAACTGTAGGAGCATACGGCCTTCCTAAACTCTCCAGATTTTGGACTACAAGTAAATAGACAATGAGAAGGCCACAAGCGAGGGTCAAATGTTTATTACCCTGCCCCCGAGCTTACTCCGATCAGGAGGGATGCGTCCTCCAGACAACCGGGTGCCAAAAGGGGGGGTAAAGGGTTCACTTGAGGTACTTCAAATGCTTTTTAAGTCATTAACTTGTAAAGGGTCCTCTGCCCTGGGGTAACGCGCCTTGATTAACAGCCCTGCTAGGATCTTAAGACAAAGCTTCTTTTTTCAACCACATCCTGTCCCTTCCTGTCACCCCAGGGATCATGCCCTCCCCTCTCTTACCAAATGTTTCTGTGTGACAAAATTGAAATGTTTGTTAGAAGTGAGATTATACATTTGTTTCCTTTTTGTTGGTTGCTTTCCTATGTTATAAACTTGTACATGTGTATAATCCATGTTTTCTATCTGAATGATACTTTGCTTTAACCCTGTAAAACAAAAGATTGATTAGTTGCAAAATTCAATTTCAATTTCAACTGTTAACCCCTCATCTAACATGGAGCCGTACTGCCATCTTGTGGCGGAGTTAAGAAGAGTTCCCGTAAGGAAGTCCACATAGTTAGAATTAAGATATAATTGGGGTTCATTAATCAACTTGTTTGCATGAATATGTGCTTTTCATTTTGTTTTTCATTATATATTGCTACCAGAGTTGGGTATAGAGTACTTTGATTACTTTTTTGCAGTAACGAGTAACCTAACGCGTTAGTTTGCTGTTTGAGTAATTAAATACTTGAGTACATTTTCAAACAAGCCATCAGTTACTTCCGTTACTTTTAGAACACTGGTCCTTCAGCTCCGAAACAGCAAAGACTGTCTTTTGGTTCTAATAACGGAGATAACGTTAAACCTATCAGTCCGAAAGCAGTCATAAAGCTTGTGGCTCGCCACATGGTAGAAGAAATGCTGCCATTGTCTACGGTGGAGTCAAAAACATTCTGCAGGATCATCAGCAAAATCCCCACGACTCAAAAGGTGGAGGAAGACTCGCTGACAGACAGGTCAGACTCAGGACTTGCATTATGCCTGGTACACACTACACGACTTTTCTGCCCGTTCTGAAAGTCACTATGTCACATTACACAATTGTGGAGTCATAAAATTGTGCCGTGACTTGGGTGGCAGACATGACACACTACACGATGGTACTCACCAATTATCCCCGGACCGGTCGTCTTTCATGTCATTGGGTTATTCTTGTCCTATTTTTATTACTTTTAGTATTATTTCAGTCACTGTGTCTGTTCATGTGCCAGCCGGAATGTTGTTGTAGTCATCTAAAAAGCGCCAGCAGATGGCAGGAGCTACATTTGAAGTACCGTACGCAAGCATTCAAGCTACTGAATCCTCCACAACCAAGTTCCTACAAATGTTTCACAATAAAAGCCTATTTAGAAAATGGAGGGATTCTCTCAGCTGAAGTTATAAGTGGCTTTTAATGTGAAACAAATTCAGGAAGTGTTGAGTTTGAAATGACGGTGCGATGCATTAACTTTATGAAGACAACGGGAGCAGATAAAAAGTGAAAATATAAAGATACAGGGGGATTAATAAATAACGGACCATCTATAATGTAGTCTGTTTCAAATTAAGCTGGTAGTCTCTGCAGCTGTGGTGAGTAAAAGCCCTGCCACTATTTTTTAATGTTATTACTTTATGTCCGTCTCCATTATGAAGAAATAACATTGTTTGCTAGCTTGATGCTAATGGCAGTACTCACTGGGTTGACAAAGTGCCTCTGCTGTTTCACACCATCATTTCCCCCTTTTACTCTGTGTGGTAACATCCCTAGAGGAAATGTTAAAAACGCTGGGGTGTTGTTGCCCTACAGTTGTCTATGGCAGCAGACTGTTCTGTGTTTCTACTGGTCAAAGTGACGGCTGTGATGGGAGAATTGGATCTCAGTGAAGGGCAAGTGGTCCATAACTTTAATTTTGGAGACAAAAAATGTAGGCTAAGCGCCCTGTGGTTCATTGCCCAATAGGAAATGTAGAATACTCAAAAGAACTTTAAAAGTACTTGAGTTACTTTTCTCAGGGAGTAACGTTGGAAGTACTTTAAAAGTACTTGAGTTACTTTTCTTAGGGAGTAACTTTGTAAAGTAACTGGTTACTTTTCAAAAAAGTAACGCAGTAAAGTAATTTGATTACTTTTAAAGTAACCCTTACCCAACTCTGACTATAGGTTAGTCTAGAGTGTGTGTATTTGAAGTAGCCTAGTTTATATGGTACTTCGCTTATATACGTGGCATAATAATTGTATTTTGATTTAATGTTAATTTGTATTTTTAATTGGATGTTAAAAATCAATTTTGACCATAATGGGAAGAGTGTGTGTCCATTGCGCATAACATATCAAAGTTTGGTTCCTGCGTAACTCTTTTGTGCTCACGATCAAAGTTATTTCAAACTTTTAAATTTTGCTTATCCAATTTTCTTTTATCTGCAGTGTTCAACATTTTTGCGTGTTAATAATAAGTTTGACAACAATATCGAACGGCCAACGGTATTGTTTTCACCATTATTATAAGCGAGTAATCATAACGAAGTAGATCAGCAATTGCCGACCGACCTCTTCGCCCCAGATTCATCGGAACCAGTGGCTGCCAGCCACTCATCACCGGGGTTCTTGTGCCAAACCCAAAGACTCTCTGCAGTGCAAGGGAAACAATGTTTGGGGCCACCTGCAGGACATTGCAAAACAAATTTTTTTATGAGTAATTCTCAGAGGGGTTAAAAACAGCTATTTTCGTTTGTTTGTTTGTTTTTTAGTTTTTGACAAGTTTTATGTCTTACAAAACAAAATCTTGCTTTAACTTTTCAAATGGTCATTTTCCATAAATATTAAGTATAAATTTAGTCAAAAGAAAATTCCACCTGCAAGTTGCTAATGCAGAGCTAGTTTTGAGCAGCACTACCCGAGGCTCGCTCAGTTTGGTAGTTTGGCAGACCGAGGTGCGCTGAGATGGGTGTGGCGGTGCAGCAGGGGGAGGTGTCGACAGATCCAGCTTGGCGCAGTGACAGTTTCGTGCCAAAAGGCTTCGCCGAAGGTGCGCTAAAAGCTCGCCAGTTGAAACCAGGTCTACTGTCAGCGCAGGCGGAGCGCAGCCGGTGTAAGTGGAAGTTTG
>NC_065518.1:32450060-32451501 GCF_006386435.1 Epinephelus moara | reverse complement strand
GCTCTCTTCTGCCATGGCGAATTGAGTAAACTCTCATTACGCCTTCGCGCGGCGCATTTAAGGGCGAGGAGAGGGGCTCATTTGATTGGTGTGATGTGTGTAAAACCCACTCCACGCCTTCTCTCTTCCCTCTTTCCTACTTGCGCAGGTAGGAGGGACGGAGGTGGGAAAGAGGAGTAGCTGCACCAGCGCGCATGGTGTGCCAAACTTGCAAAATCCCCCTGGCCACACCTAGTTGGCGAAGCGCAGGTGCCTCCGCCTCGCCCGGTCTGCGAAACTAGAGGCCAATGTGTTGCCAACAGGATTTCGGGTAATATTATTATATTTGCATGTAACACATTACCACCCAAAATAAACTGTTTATTGCTTTCACTTTTCATTTAACCACACTAATCCACACTGCTTCACTTCCACTAGTGCACCACCAGAAAAAACATCCCCTGAAGGCTCTTGTGTATGTCATGCCATTCATTATATGAATCAAGCTGGTAGTCTCTGCAGTTGTGGTGAGTAAAAGCCCCGCCACTATTTTTTAATGTTATTACTTTATGTCCGTCTCCATTATGAAGAAATAACATTGCTTGCTAGCTTGATGTGTGCGTTATCATGCCCAGTGTGTTTCCATTCATATATCTACACTGTAACCCATTCTGCTTTTGTGTCCTGAGGCTGCTTGAAAGCAGTGGGGAGAAGGAGCTAGCCTCTGGTTTGTTTTTTCCTGTGTCTGCAGTGATTGGCACATCTGGGTGATGTAAGTACATATTGGATGTTTCCATTCACATCCCCTATAACTGCAGAGCAACGCCAGCACACTGCTGTAGTTGACTGGCACACTGTGAATTGGCAAGTGGGTCCTCCAGCTCTGGTGTATTGATTTGCGCTTGTCATAGACATTTACCCACATGCCATTCCATTTGTTGTACTAACCTCAATAATTGTTTATTGTGTTTTATATCATAGGCCCATAAATATTTATCCATATCTCATAATTATTAGACTTTGATCCTCTGCCTGATCCTCGCTATTTAAAAGGCTATTTAATTGTTCTATATCATCACACTATAATAACATCAGCAGGGGTTTTTAATACAAAGTGGAAACCACTGTATGTGAATGCATGAATGGGTCAGACCTGCGCAGCACTGAATTTGAAATGAATTGTAATAAACTGGAGCTTCTGTGCTTTCATTACCTGATGTGAAACAACATGACCCTCAACCAATTTAAAATGCCTTGTCATTCTTCTGAACTCATTTTGGGGAAGTAACGCAATAGTAATGTAATAACTAACTTATTACTCTACACAGAGTAATATTGTAATGTAATTTATTACTTTTAAATGATGGTAACTAGTAATATGTAATACATTACATTTTGAGAGTAGTATCAAAATACACAGGACGAGATGTTAAATACTGCCCTTTGTGCCAATAGGTGGTGA
>NC_065518.1:32446054-32449560 GCF_006386435.1 Epinephelus moara | reverse complement strand
GATCGAACCGGCAACCCTCTTGCTGTGAGGCGAGAGTGCTAACCACCACACCACCATGCCGCCCCTCCCCCAAGAATTTCAGGCAATTTGATTGTCCCTGTGGTCTCTCATCGTAGAGATGTCTGTACAGGTGGAACTTCTTGGCACGAACTTCAGAGCCTGGACGCTTGATACAAAAGCAATGATTATGTCATTTTATAGCAGGAGACACTACAGTAAGTATAAAACATGCATAAGTAATTGTAGAAGTTACTGCTGGAGGATCCATTGTGAACATTTCAGCCAAACCCAGACTGCACCTGTTGGTCAGCGAGCACCATAGGTGGGTTTGATTTGGGTCACATAGCGTGCTCACTAATTGGTGCATAAAATCAGTGATTGATTAAGGTAGATGCAAACAATTTTTTAAACCAATGCCAAGGTACAGTAATGCTTATCTTAACCATAACCCATAATGATGTTACTCTCAATTTTATCGCATTGTTGTTCAGTTTCACAAACTGCTAGACTGAGCCTATTTTGAATGCACCCCTTGCACCCTCTAACACTCCAGTGTATGGAAACATATAGATCAGTGGTTACCAACTGGTGGGTTGCGGTCCAAAATTGGTTGTATCCATTCTGAATGGACCGCAAGTGACTCATGAATGTGTCCAGTTTGTAAAAGACACACTTTATTTTTGAAGAATAGTGAATTTCCAGCACACAATTTTATTTTGAAGTTTCCTGCTGTTGAGTGAATAAATAACCGAAAGCTACTAAACAGAGACAGCAAACTAGCTCAATGACATGGTAAAACCCAAGTATGATGCTGAGTATGTTAAACCTTGTGTACCTTGAGCTAATGACTTAGGAGAAATCTGGACCCCGTAGCTGGACCAGCTGGGAACCACTGATTTCGAACATGTGTGTTACAGAGTGTCAGCTGGAGTAATATATGGTTTTTGCAAAGAAAAAAAAAAACTTAAGTGTAAGTAAAATTTGCAATTTCTAGAATGTACAAACACAAGTAAAAACAGGACAAACAAAAGTAGCAAGAGTTTAATTTATTACTTCCACCCGTGGTTTTAGGTTGTTTCAGCTGCCACTGTGTTGCTGTAGCAGTGACAGAGCAGCTGGGGTTATTGGCTGTGACATTCCCTTGCAGGGTGGGTGGGGGTGGGGTGGGGGGTGAATGATGCCAGCCTGTCAGCTCACAGCGCCTCATGCTTCCTGGCAACAACATCTTTATAATGTTGTTGTGACACTCAGCATGTACTGTCAGCACCCCACCCCCCACTCCTCTAACTCCCACCTTCCTTCCTACCCCTTTGGCAGGTATCAATGAAGCTAATGGTGTGAAGTCTTTTACAGCCAGCCCTCCATCACTCCTCTGCTCTGTGGGCCTACAGGAGGGGATTGGATATAGGTGGAGCAGTAGTTTGTTTTTCCTGCCGTGAGTGTGTGTGTCAGCCTGTGAGTGCAGCTATTTTTCTGAACGTCCCACCTGAATGATGTGTGGCATGGCAAGTCAAAAATCAATGCTCTGCTATTAGTACCAATGCCTCTTCCCATCCTGGACTGCCTATCACTAGTTTTTCCACGGCAGGGAATGACAAAACAATTACTGAATAAAGACCCACTTCTCGCTTTATTCCTCAAAGGGATTTTAGCTGAACCTTGGACTACTTTTAATGGCAATATTATATAATAATGAGGGAATTTCTGGATCATAGGGACAGGACTGTTTAATTCTGTGTCTCATAAGAATGATTGATTTGTGCATTGATATGTAGGTGACCTGAGAAGCATCAGTGCCCTTCACACTAAGCATGTTTTATGTTGAGAGGCTCCCGCCTGTCTGGATGATATGAGGTCGACCTTGTTGATGCTCATGAGTCACACACACACTTTCTCTCACCCTTGTCTGGTGACGTGATGATTCAAGGATCTGAATGATGCGGGACAGACACTGTCCTAAAGCTGAAATAATTGTTTTTCATGTTTTTGTCATGTTTCTGCCCAGGCACATTGGCAGTGTCAAATCCCTCTCTGATATCAGATTTGTGTTTTAATTAAACTTATATATTCAAGGAAAAACAACTGAGGCTCATCAAATTTATATTCTTATTCATCAAAATGAAGACTGGCAAGAGTACAAGTTTTTCCACTTCAATAGTAATTCCTTCCTGCAAAATCTGTGCATGACAGAGTAATTAAGATAAGTACGATTGTGGTGTAGCATTAATAGCAGGTGTTTGGCAGGATATGAACTTCTGCATAAGAGTTGGAGCCAGTATACAACAATCCATTGCCTTGACCTCTGCCATTTACCATTTTAACAGCCCCTGAATTATTAATAATTAAAGTTAAACACCACTAAATTCACTGCATTGAAATATTTTAATTTGAAAACCATGTATCTGAAGTGATTTGTTCTGAATTTACAGCTTTGAAATTAACATTAAATTTCTTAATATGCAATTTCAAAATCTAAATTTCAATTATTTTTTTAGTCTCAAATTCAGATCCAAAAATTCAAATTTTATTATTTAACAAAATAAATAAATTAATTGAGTCAGGTTGCTCAAATTTGATTGGCCAAATTCCAATGAAGAACTTCAGGTTGAAAAGAAATCAAATAAAAAATCTTTTATTGGCTTCCATACTCCACACTCTTTTTTCATGCCTTGTTAAAGAGACACACTACTTTGTGCATTGCACTGAGTAACAGGGTTGCAGGTTCTGGAAAGAGGTGCTACACTTTTTGCTACAATTTTCTTAATGTCACTTTTTCAGTGCTCTAAGCACTTCTTTTATTATCTCCATTATATATGGAAGCGGAGACAGAAAACCTGGACAAATAAAATCCAAATTTAAAGATATGACATTGACAATATGACATTGAGAAGTGGCCAGACAATGTGTTTTTGCTGAACATTACATTTTTAGAGTAAGGTGACCTTTGAGCTTTTGGATATAAAATGTCAACACTTCATCATTAGTTCCTTTGTGTGAATTTTTGTCATAATTAGCATATGAATTATTGAATTACAGGCAAAAACATGTTTTGTGAGGTCATGAAGATCTTGACCTTTGACCATCAAAATTGTATTGATGATTGTTGAGTCCAAGTGAACATTTGTGTCAAATTTGAAGAAATTTTGTTAAGGTATTCTTGAGATATCGCATTCAAAAGAACGATGCAGGGATGGGTACCGAACTCCAGTATTGAACGAGCCCCGGGGCTACATTCTCCAAGACTGCAGTATTGATAAGCTCTGACCTTAACGGTTCTCCAAGACTGCAGTATTGATAAGCTCTGACCTTAACGGTTCTGCTATCGGAACTTGAGCAGTCGCGTGTTTCTTTTTGTTTTTTTTTTACAAGATGAACATTATCTTGCACATTTATCTCACCAACTCCGTCAATTATCCGTCATTGTATCATAATTTTCGTTATTCTCCCTGAAGACGAGAGATCTGTGTCGCTCACCCTGGCTGCCTGCTGTGTGTGAGTGGAGAGCA
>NC_065518.1:32427521-32444822 GCF_006386435.1 Epinephelus moara | reverse complement strand
GATCAAATATTACTCCGAGGTTTCTTACGGTAGTGCTAGAGGCCAGAGCAATGCCATCTAGAGAAACTATGTCATCAGATAAAGAGTCTCTGAGTTGTTTGGGGCCAAGAACAATAACTTCAGTTTTGTCTGAATTTAACATCAGGAAATTGGTGCTCATCCAAGTTTTTATGTCTTTCACTCTATGAGTGCATCATATTCAGACGTACAGGGTTTGACTGCCCTAGCACAGCTAGTTCATTTACGTCCAGTCCAGGTTTGTAACATTATGGTAGCAGCCAATACGAAACGAGCCGTTCACATTACTCTTTGTGGCAGGGAACGGAACTGTCCACAAACCTCACCGTACTTTAGGGACTGTTCTTTACTTATGACGGGACTTGTCAGGGGAGGAGGGTGGCTGGTTGATTTTTATTTCATTTATTTATTTTTTTTTGATCCCCCCTATGTTAATCACTTATTGATGCTGTTTTTGAAGTATGAATAAGTCAGTAAGTAATTTATTCCATTGAAATATCATTGATGTATTATAGAAAAGTGATTTATCTTTTTAAAATGACAAAAGGCACATCTGCCTCATTTTCGCTGTGGTATAGTGATACTACTTAGAACCAGGGGTCGCATTAACCGGATATTCTCGGTCATTGACCGGTTTTTTACAACAATGACCGGAAAATCTGAAGGCCGTCGGTCATTTGACCGGTTGCAATTATCACCCCTGCCCACATGGCGGCAGAGTGCACAGTCAGTGGTTTAAGTGGCTGCTGTTTTCACACTGCAGAGAAAAAGTCATTCATCTGCTTCATGTAGCGTTGTTAACATAACGGCCTGGACACACCAGATGTGTTAGTGCCGCAGAAGTCCTGCGAGTATACTCGCAGGCGCTTGACTGTCCACACAGGCAGCGCATTTCTCCTGCGCTTTCCACGCCGGTTAAACATCGACTCCACTCGTCTGTTCCCGTCAGTACTCGTTTTTTCACTTCAACAGGTCATTTTAAACATGGTTAAGTCCATATTTTAATTGTTTTTTTATAACGTAATAAGTTAATGACAATTTGTCATTGCATGTCCATGTATTGAGCGTGTTGGATTAACACTGAATGAATAGGGCATATTGTTCTGACCATTTTATTTATGTAGTCTGTAGGCTCGGTGACACAAAATTAAAATTGTGATTAGGGTATTGAAAAATGTGTTAGATTATGCACTGTTGTGTTATTTTAAATTATAAAATAATAAATAAAGTTAAAATGACCGGTAAAAATAGATTATGACCGGATTTTTACGACCCTGTCGGTCAAAATGACCGGCGATGAAAAAGTCTAGCGCAACCTCTGCCCAGAACCATGATATTTTCACTAGTATCGTACCGTGGGTCCCAATTTTGGTACCGTGACAACACTATTATTTTATGTATTTTACATTTCAAGTTGTAAAAAGTAAAATGTTTTGTTAAAAAACTATTTTGTTCCACAATGAGAATTGAGAAAATAAAGCAATTTATGATCTTAATTTGTTTTTTAATTCCTCAAAAAGTATCAATAAGAGTACCGTTAAAATACCGGATCGATAAGCAGTATCGATAAGAGTAGTAGTACCGTTAAAATCTTAACGATACCCATCCCTATGCAGATGAGGTCATAGTGACCTTGACCACTGAAATTCAATCAGGTCATGATTGAATCCAAGTGGACATTTGTGTAAAATTTGGAGAAGGTCCCTCAAGCATTTTTGAGATAATGGGTATACAAGAACAAGACAGAGGGACGGACAACCTGAAAACATAATGGCCTCTAGTTTCGCGGACCGGGCGAGGCGGAGGCGCAGCGCACCTGCGCTTTGCCAACTGGGTGTGGCCAGGTGGATTTTGCAAGTTTGGCACACCGTGCGCGCTGGCGCCCCTACTCCTCGGAAAGAGGGAGGAGAGAAGGCGTGGAGTGGGTTTTGCACACATCACACCAATCAAATGAGCCCCTCTCCTCGCCCTTAAATGCGCTGCGCGGAGGCATAATGAGAGTTAACTCAATTCGCCATGGTAGAAGAGAGCAGCAGCATCAAACGGCCAAACTTCTCCCAGGAGGAAACTGATGTTTTGGTCCGGGAGGTCCAAGCTCGCAGTGTCCGAATATACGGAACTGCGAGCAGACCTCCACGGGCTGATGATGCAAAGGTAGCCTGGGAGGAGGTCACCACAATTGTAAATCAATGTTGCGTTTCTCTCGTGCGCGCGCGCTCTCTCTTTTTCTCTCTCGCAGTCTCACTCTGTTTCTTTTCTTTTGACTTTTCTAAGATGACAGATGCTGAATATATACTCCCTATCTGATGCTGTGGCTGTTTGTGGTTGGCTGAGAGGGATGTGAACTCATTAGTTTGCAGCTGTGTTAATCAAATCAGGTTGGGTTTCCATTACGCGTGCCAAACGTGCCAAACGGTGCCAATCCCCTTTGATCTGACATCAGATGTGACGGGACAGTCGATATAGAGATACATTTATGTGCTGATTGCAGATAGTTGCATTGAATAGTGGTTTTTTGGGTATTTATTGCATCGTTAATGTGCCTGACATTCTGGAAACCTGCCTGTGAGGTTTTGGTGATGTGTGCGCACTGTCCCCCGGTCAGCCAAACTTTGGCTTACACCGGCTGCGCTCCCCCTGCGCTGACAGTAGACCTGGTTTCAGTTGGCGACCTTTAACGCACCTTCGGCGAAGCCTTTTGGCACAAAACTGTCACTGCGCCAAGCTGGATCTGTCGACACCTCCCCCTGCTGCGCCGCCACACCCATCTCAGCGCACCTTGGTCTGCCAAACTACCAAACTGAGCGCGCCTTGGGTTGCGCTGCTCGAAACTAGCTCTGCGCGGGGTTCGCCACCCTGCGTCGCGCCAGGAAACTAGAGGCCAATGCCTCAACCACAGCTATTGCTGGTGCTAAGGCATAAAAAAAAAAATGTACTATGCAACAACAGGCAACCATGCACTGCCATCTAAAATACTTGTTTGCAGATGGTATTATATCATAATAAACTTAACGAACTGTCATTATTATAACTACTGATTCTGATATTACAGTACTGCAGTTCTGCATGTGGTTTGTCCAGGTAGTGTTGCCATATCCAATCAGAAACCATTACTCAACCTCTTTGGTAGGTACAATCTATGCTAAACACTGTACTGTCTCTCTATTTCTATTAACGAACTATACTATTTCCATATTGAAAAGTGGAAAACTAGAATTCAATAGGAGTGCTACGTAACCTATATCTAATATACTCTATAGTTTTTGTAAAGTGTCAGTATTTCCTTAGAATTGTAATAAACTAGAATTACTGCTTGTTGGTTATATGCCTCCGTGAACCAGTGAAGTTGCACTTACAGTTTACATTCAGGTCTGTGAAATCATGGACATCTTGAACCTGACAGCACAGAAGATCTTTACAACCAGCACAGTTCCAAGGTGGACACCCAAGATTAGTGTCACCAATTCAGTATCTGACCAAATTTCTCCTTTTGGGTATACAAATATCATCACTTAATTACTTAACATCCTGTTAGATATTTGTGTAACCCAATGCCCCGGCGGGTTTGGTTGCAGAAGGTGTAAATTGAAAATGGTCCCTCGTGTTAAATAAATAAATAATAATTTTCTTTTCTATGAATAAATAAATAAATAAATAGTTGTCCTTAGCTTCATATGTGTAGAGGAAATGTCCGCAAGCCGCTAAGCTAATTTATACAATGTAAAATGCCATAGGCTCGTGCTAATAACATTAGCATGTTGTATTTGGGGAGAAAATGTGTCCAGCAAAAGACTAAAGACAATTGCTTTGTCTGTGAATGCTGCAAGCAATAGTGAAGCTGATCTTACTTGTGTTTGAAATTGTCGCTAATAAGCCATGTTAAATGAGTGTTTTGGATGTGTTTTCAATTATCTCAACTTTACAGCACTTCACAGAAACCCTAGACTAGTGTTTTAGAGGTGTAATTGTAGAAAGACACAGACACGCTTCCACACAGTATAAATGTTCACACGTGCCTAGGCTATGGCATAGGCTCTGCATAGAGCTGACGCACCAGTATAAATCTGCCTTTAATATTGATCGTCTGTGAGCACTTTGCTAATGCCTAGATATTAAAGCCCTTTTCACTACACTAGAGGGTAACCACTACATCACTGCTGCATTACAACAGGCTGTGTGAGTAGAGCAAGAGGCAGAAGCACTGATGTTCATTTTGCATGTCCCTTGACATCATTTTTCCTGGTGCTATCCTCTTCACGTTTCATAAAAGTAGGTGTGTAACTGGAGAAATCCATTTGCCAGCCTTTAATTGACCACACAGAATGTGGAGGGCCATTTCAGACAGCTGTAAACTTTTAATGTCCCCTTGCTACTTGTAACTTTGTATCTGGTTGTATAGTGATTTATGCAACTGTAATAATGAAACCTCTGGGAATAGCATACTGTCTTTTTCACAATGTGGTTGAAATGTCACAAGTAATGCATGAATTCTGCAAACCAGCAATGATAGGAGCTTGTGTAGGGCTGTGTGCGACGATCACCCCTATAATCATAAAAGCTAAAAAGCATTCCTGGGTGGCTGTGAAAGCCTTCCGCACCATACACCTGCAGAATACTTCAATTGTGTACATATGCATCCATGCACTAAGACGCCCACTGTGCAAGCACCATCTCCAACCCTACGATTTGCCAAGGACAGCAGAGGTTTCCATTAACAAAGCATTAGCCCCTCCTCACACATGCCTCTCTACTCCACAAATCCTCCCTTTGTCTTCATTAGGCCCCCCTGACAAGCTCCCACCATGACTCAAAGTGGGCCATTACCAGCCCCCAGAACACCACAGGGCTCTGCGCTGGGCACTAATAGCTATCTCCAGTCCAGCGGCCCTCCTGTTCTCCACTGGAGGCCAGAAGTGGATGGAGAGTTTAGTACAGTAGATAGTAGGATGAAGTTGTTAAGTTGTCTCATAAATGCCTTTTATACCTATCCACATGTCGGCTACTCCCTGTCCTATTGTAACCACTTAAGATATTATTTGGCACCTGCAATGTGGGGAGGCTGGCCAATTTGGTAGCTGTCTTGTCAGAGAGAGAGAAAGAGAGGAAAGAAGAGGGTATCAGTTGCTGTACAAAGAGGGTCGTGTACAACAGCAGTGCATTAAGATTGCAAGGACAAAGCTACAGGATGCAAGTCACTTTCAGGAGGAGTCGATGACACACAGATATACAAACATCCTTGCAGGACCACAAAACAACTTATTAAAAAACATTTCTCATACACTGAGGCATCAGCAAATCACAATAGTATGACCTGTCTCTATTTTCCTCCTCCTGAAGGTACTTTAAAGGAATATGTCAACTATAAAATAATCACTTGTGTATTATTTTGCCTGCTCACCCCGTGTTACCTTGAATTTATGAAAAAAACTTTGTTTCTCATCCTCCACAGTAACCAAAGAATCCAAAAACTAATAAAGTATTCATGAATTGGATAGAAGGGGGCCACGATAACAACTGTAAAACTGTATTTAAAAAAAATAAAAATGAATTGGAGTTCTACTGTCACTCAAGGACGCCTGTTGCTTCCTGGCCAATGAATGAACTGGGAGGCAGGATTTCAATGGAACGCATGGGCCAAGTTCAAACCAGGCTCCCAGAGACGCTGCTCAGCCTTGCTTCCAATTTTTCGCAGTGGTTACACGCAAAACAAACTAAAAAAAATCCCCTGCAGCCTAAAAAACATTTCCCCATAGACCAAGGGCATAGACTGAATAAAAATAGTAGCTACTGTGATGTCACCCATTAGTTTGGAGTCTGAAGTTACCATATTTGGGCGAGTAGCTGGCGCTGTGGAGGAGCGAGGGGTGGCCCTGACTGAAAAGCCAAGGACACCATCAGCAGACTACCTGTCACTCAAGCAGCAACATAAAAATTCACCCCTGTACAGTTGTCATAAACGAGGATATTATCTATAGAGACCTAAGCTGTTTTTTGTATCAAGCTGTAAATGTTTATTTACACTGTAGTGTTGGGAATCTTAATATGGGTGTGTGTGGGCACTGACTGACTTCTGGAGCCAGCCTCAAGTGGCCATTCAAAGAACTGAAGTTTATGGCATTTACGTGCTGGCTTCATTTCTCATTCCCCAAGGCTGCCACTTGATCAGGGGTCAGCAATCTTTCCTATCAAAAGAGACATTATTGGCAAAAAAAAAAAAATCTTTGAGAGAGCTGTGTACACAGCTCTGCTCTACTGGCAATGGGAAAGGAGTCTATGTTAGGGTGACCATATTTTGATTTCCAAAAAAGAGGACACTTTATCTTATTTTGTTTTATTTCTCCCTCTCCTCTCGCTAGAAGCGTCGGACCTCCCGCCGCCCGCTCCCGTCTCAAACACGGAGGTCTCCCTCTCCGCAGCTGAGCACCCACGGCGCACGCCCGGCCTGTTAAATAGCCTGTAACCACTGTGTGACACAAACTCAGTGCTTTGGTCATTAAATAATGTC
This sequence comes from Epinephelus moara, assembly GCF_006386435.1. NCBI lineage: Eukaryota > Metazoa > Chordata > Actinopteri > Perciformes > Serranidae > Epinephelus > Epinephelus moara. The sequence continues at coordinate 32,438,299 of NC_065518.1, read as the reverse complement.
GGGTTCGGTTCGGGTTCGGACAGAAATATGCTGCCCGTGCCGCACTCTAACACACACACACACACACACAAACACACGGAAAACCGGACATTATCATCAGTTTATAAAAAAACCCCGGACTTGCGTACAGCCTACACATTTTTACAATTGTAAAATGTACACACACTAAAGGTGGATTTATACTGTGCATGAGCACTATGCAGCCTATGTAGTGTCTGTGTACACAAATTAGCTTCACTGTAACTCAGGATTCACAGACAAAGTACTTCTCTTTTGCTGGATGCATTTCCCCCACAAATACAACATGCTAATGTTATTAGCACAAGTCTATGGCATTTTAAATTGTATAAATTAGCTCAGCAGCTAGCGGAGAGTTCCTCTACTATGCAGCAAGGGACAACAGGAACATTAAACAAAGGTAACTGTGACAGGGTCAGTTCATAGGATGTTGCATGTTTTGTTATTTTATTATTTTGCTGTGCTTTAGTTACGTTCATGAAATATTGCATGTTGTGTTACTTTGTTTATTTTACTGTTTGTTACGTTTATGAAATGTTGCATGTTGTTACCTTGTTTGCAGTATTGTGATTAGGCTATTTCAGTTGGAGTTTATGTTGAACTGCATGCAGAGTTTTCGTTTCCGAACTGACATTGAACTGCACATGGACTCGCCCCCTGCAGCAATCAGCGCAATGAGCCACAGGTGGTGGCGAGCACAGGTGACATATTCCAAGCAGCAGGAAAGCAGCGTGCAGAGGGAGAAAGAAGGCAGAGGACCCCAGCGAAGAGCCGGACAGCGAGAGGAGACCGCCACCACCACAGGAGAACAACCACACGCCTGAAGCGCAGCAGAACACAAAGAAGGCCGGCTGCGGGGCCAGGCAGGTGTGGGTCGGAGTAATATTGGTGCTGGTGTGTTGGCGGGAGACTGGCGGCTGTGTTTTGGTGCACCTCCCAACAGATCCAGTAGTGGACCGTGGGACCGCGGGACCGGAGGGTGGACAGCAGGCGAAGGGAAGTCAAGTCAGCAGTTGAGGGGAAGCAACGTGGAGAAGCAGAGGGGTGTAATCACGATGCACCCCTCTTGCAGCTAAGTAGGCTACCCTTTCTGCCTATTTTAAACCATTTTAATCAGGATTTTAACTAGCATTTTAGGTCTTAGGGATTTCCCTTTTTTAATGGTTGAACAATTTTAGTTTGACTACTTATCCCGGGATTTTCTCTCTTATGTGTCTCAAACCGACGAGTGACTGATTGCCCGTCGCCACCTTCAAGGTCTGGGGTCTGCCACCTTCGGTCTTAGAGTGGGACCAGTACAAAGGATGGTTGGACTGCCGGGAGAGACTTTGGGCTGGGGTTTTCTATTTTATTTTATCACCTATTATAATAAATCTTGTATTTAACTTTTATTTGGATTTGTGGTTTTTTAACTCTGCTCAACCCTGATTTTAAATAGGAACCTGTGTTGCCTTTTAAAATTAGAGTCCTAGGCTCTTTCAACCTAGGTGGTGTTGCCGGCCTTTTAATAATTACGTTTTATTTAAACATTAATTATTTAATTTTAATTTTTTTTTAATCGATTTTCTCAACCTCGCCACATAACGTTACAAAATTCAGCTCCATTACAGCTCGCAAGATTCACTAATAAAACAACTGTCTTATACTAAACACGTTTTCCAAACAAATACAATATGATAATGTTTTTAGCATAAGCTGATGGCATTTTAGATTGTATAAATTAGCCTAGCGACTAGCAGAGATTTTCTCCACTGATATGAAGCCAGGATAAATCGCACATAGGACATATAATGTTACTTTGCGGAGGCTTTATTTACGGTTTCCTGTTTCTTATTTGTGAAATAAAAGTAGCTAAATAAATTGTTTCCTCTGAGGCAAATGGTTTTCGGCTTACAAGAATAGACAAAAGGTCTGAGTTACCACGATGTGTAGTTACATTTCTAGGGAGGTGCACATCAGGCTACGCCATAGGTACAGTATTGATTCGATGCAAAAGTATAAATCTCACTTCACAGTGTGCCTTTACAGTACAGGCTGTTAAGGCATACACCATTATGCCTAGCTCTTCATCTGGAGTTATAAAAAATATATATGATAAACCATGATTATCTGTTTATTGGTTCTGATTATACAATTTATTTATTTACAATGATTTAAGTAAAAATAAGTAAATATTTCCCACACACCTGTGTCACCCATTGGTTTATTGACTCCCTGTATCGAAGCCTCGAGTTCAGCATTATGTCCATCACCATCAGATACTGGCTCTTTGAGCCAGCCTCAAGTGGCCATTAGAGGAACTGCAGTGTTTTGCGCTTCTGTGTTGGTTTCATGTTTCAGCTCCACAGGTTGCCACTTGGCTACAGCATTAAAACCCTTCTTAATGTTATGATATGATATATGTCCCATATAATTCTCCCAAAAAAACAAAAACAAAACAAAAACATAAGCTTATATTATAGGATGTAAATATGATTCTTTTAAGTTGTCGTAATATATATATATGTATATGTATGTATGTGTATATATATATATATATATAAATTTTATTTTACAGTATGAAGGAAAATTTTACACCAGCTGTGTTGAGGCTGACGAGCCATTGGGGTACATGCTTCTTCCTGTCACTTGATTTTACTGTCACCACATACTGTAAAGGTGCTTTGCTGTACTAACTCCCTCTCTACTCGTGTCAGACCTTTTGTTTCTTCTCTCCTCTCTACGTACACTCTGAGTCTTCTCCTTGTCTCAGCGGCTTTATCTCAACCTGTCAACCTCTCCACTTCCAGCCTGGATAGATAGCAACATCATATCCAGCCCCCGTCTTTGACAGATATCAATGATCGGGAGAGATTTTAGCCTCTGATATATATCACAATGTGCTGTCAGAATGGAGGATCTGACTGGGATAACCCAGGTTGTGCAGAAACATCAGCACATATGAGAGACAGGATTTGTGTTCGGATTGTGTGAGAACAGGTATGACAGATGATGATAGATAGAAGCAGAGATAGTTGCGGTAAAAGAGATGGATAGATCATAAGTAGTGATCAGCTGCATGCTCTGAGTTCACATAAAGGGGAATAGGTAATGACTGATACAGAAAACATGGGAATGTTTTCAAAACAACTGAATGGATAATCTTATTTGGCTCTGGTTTTCTTTGTATAAAACAGTGAGGCAGAAATACACACTTGATGTCCTTCTGGTATGACTCTATCACTTCTTGGTATGAAGTCTTCAGTGAAAAGGAACAAATTTTGCAGAGCTTTTGAAACATAAAAATATCAAACATTTTCTGGATACAGCTTCCTTTTTTGTAAGGTTTTGATGCTTCTCTTTTTATCATTGTAAATTTAACAGCTTGGGGCTTTGAACTGTTGAAAAAGACATTGCTTTGAGCTCAAACTTCATTCTTCATTACTTTGGCGGTTTAAAAATGAAATATTAATCATTTAGTTTAAGAAAACATAAATTAATAATGAAAATTGGAAAAAAAAAAAAGTTAAGTGCAGCCATAAAGCAAAGTGGACACTTTTGATATGCTGTCATTCTACAAAAATGCAGTTTTTGTATGTATTCAAATCATTGTCTAGTCTCTAGTATACCTCTGCTGTCGAGTGAAAGCCCTGCGCTTCTCCAAAATCAACTTTGAAAGGCAAATCCTAATTTATTACAATTATAGTTATTACAATTTACTGCTGTAGTCCTATTCATAATAATGATATTGTACTGATCAGATCAATATCTGAGACATGGGAATGCTAAAGAGAAGTCAGATGTGGTTTCGCTACATGTCCAGCAGACACAGAGCGTTATCATTCACTACAAGCAACATAGCTGAACCGAAAGTGAATATCTACATAGGGAGTAGGTGCTTGTCTACGAAGATTGCCATGTTGCATTGCCATGTAGCTCAAAATGGATAAACCAGCCACTGGCTCTAAATTGGGCCATTTGTGTATTGACATCGGCCACCATAGTTAGCAGCCCCTCCATGATGAGACCGTTGGAGAAACATTGATTTGTAATGTGAAACTGTTTTATTCAGTGTTTTACCAGTCTAAATCACAGAGTCTGTTTGTTTTGAAGAGGAGGAGACCACTGCAGATAATTTAGCTCCACAATGTCAGAATCTTAAGTGTGGGAGAAAAAAGGTGAGCACAAATTGGCAGGTGCTAGGCTATCAGCCTGTAACATGCCAAACAGCGTCTGAGAAACACTACATTATTAAACGTGAAACTGGTTTATTCAGTGTTTTCACCTGGTCTGTTTGCTTTAGCAAAGAGACCTCTGTGGATAATATGGCTCATAGTAAAAGCCTCCTGAATGTCTGGATCAGAAATAAGGTGAATACACAATAAGTTATCACAGGAAAAAAAGTAAGTACACATTAGCAGGTGCTGGGCGAGCTTTCCGGTTTCCACCATACCAAACAGTGTAGGAGAACCACTAATTTGTAACGTGAAGCTGCTTTATTCAGTGATTTCACCGGTTTTAATCACCTGATTTGTTTGCTGTGGAGAGGAAGAGACCTCTGTGGATAATTCGGCTACAAGTAAAGACTTCCTGAATGTCTGGATCTTAAGTTATCGGAGAAAAAAGGTGAGCATACATTAGCATGTGCTGGGCTTGCGGCCCGTTTCCAACACGCCAAACAGTGTTGAAGAAACACTGTTTTTTGACGTGACGCTACTTGATTCAGTATTTTTACCTGTTTAAATTAGCTGGTCTGTTTGATTTGGAGGGGTGGAACAACGAACACTGAGTTCCTACTGGGAGAAGTTTCAGTTGCAATCCTCACCACTAAGTCCCCCTAAATCTTACACATTGGACCTTTATTTAAATATTAAACATTTGGCACAGGGATACAGAGAGTCATTCCTTAACAGGCAATAGGCCTATACTGACAATCTAGTTTCTCAATGATTAGAAAAAAATTCGAAGTAAGAAGTAAGTATCAGCAACACAAAGACAAAGTACTGTAACATGTCTGACATTAGCTTTTAGGCTACTTGTATTGCCACTTTTCATTTCTGGGGAAAGCCCTGCTGTTTATTCTGGCATCACATTGGCTAAAATGTTGGAGATATTGTATGTAAACAAACAAACATGTAAACATAAGGTGATATTGTACAATACATGGACATGACCTTGATCATTTTTTCAGATCTCAGCATAATTATTGTGACAGACCTAATTAGTGTAACTCATTTGGAAGAGAAAATGAAGGCCAACAGTAAATATCTCACCTAAACTGTTTTGTTAGCATTCATCACAGTTTACATACATGTAATTTAGACCAACACATTATGACAAACTGGTCAAGACCACAAAATTTAACTCATTTTCAACCTAAAACTGTCTTAAAGATGGAACTTTAGCTAAAACAACAACAACAACAACAACAACAAAAACGTGTGTTGGTCAATTTTTATCATTTTTAATTTTTAGCCAAAGTTCCATCTTTAATTTATAGCCATGTAACATAAACCAAATTACTGTGACGTTGTGCTAACAATACAGTCACTGTCACATAGACAACTGGCAATTAATTACAATTGTGGTGACGTGAAATCGACAAACTTGTCTATTTCTGTTGTCATTTTCAGCCGTAACTGTAATGTTTAAAGAAATAAAGTTAAACACAGTGGTTGCCTCCTATCTGTTGTCCCTGCTTTACTTATTGTATGTACTTTGTTGCTTTGTTATCATGTTTAATAAACCAAATCTACCGGTCACAGAAGCTAAGCAATATACTGCTGTGGACGGGGCCGCAGCAAAACTGTATTTTGGCCACATAAAAGAAAAATTATTTAATAATAATTTTAATAATTTGCTCCACTTTACTTTACACACTAGCCACACAATTTACACACTGACCAGCAACTCGGAGATCTGATACCTAAAATTACCGTTTTTGTCAGTGGTGTCTGGTGGCTTTGATATAACGGCTGCAGGTACCCGTTGTTTATGCCTGTCTGGTGGTATGGTAAAGCGGTGAAAATATTTAAAATATAGCTTACACTTGTACTGATTTTTTTTTTCTTGGTGGCTAAAAACGAACTAATTGAGGCAACGTCTGCTTAGCTCTGTTTGATTTAATGTACTTGACATGAGGATTTTCTACCTGGAAGTTATTGTAAATAAATATTGTGACTCATACAATTGCAATCACTCACTGCCCTGTGTGATGTGATGACCCTGAAAATTAAGTTTCCTTTCGTAAAGGCAAGTTATGATTCAGTTGGGTTTTTTTTCTTAAACTTTTGTGATGTGTGGTAAAATGCTTTCTGTTAGTCACTGAACAGTTCTCTTGAGTCTGCCTCCTACCACCTCTGCAGATTTCCCCACACTCCCTTTTGTTTTTCCTCCACATAAACTACTCATGTTTCTTGATTTTTTTTAGATATCATTGCGGTGTGTTGTGGCTGGTGATTGGTGAGTACAATGTGATCTAACTGATGCTGTCAAAACTATGAAAATAAGACCCAAGATGCGATATACTGGAATTATATGGAGCTCAGAAAAACAGCCTGCTTTAAAATGTGATAAAAATTCCTTTACATTATCCCGTGAAAGGTTTTATGAGCATAAGTAGTTGCATAATTCTCTCAACTGACAGAGAAGCATGCAGTGGTACCCCAAGGAATTTTTCCATAGCTGTGGCCATGAGGCCACTGAAAATCTTGGGGTAGGACTCTAATACCAAAATCTATAACTTATTTAAGGAATTTAATCATGCTGTTTAAGTATAAAGACTAGTTAAAAATGTGTCAATGTGGAGAGTTAAGGTACTGTTTTTTATTTTACAGTTGATATTACTAATTACCTGATGAGCATAGACTAATACTGATACAGTTAAAATTTTCAATTCCACAACAATCCTGTTTTAATGTATTATGTATCTGCATGTTAGATGATTCATTGTTCTTCAAAATGGCTGGTTGTCCTTTTCCTTAAAAAGACAAATGTATAGCTTTAATTTGAAGGAGTACGCTGATCGTAAGGAACAAAACATTTACTGTGAACGAGTCTTCCTAATTTTAGGCTAAAAATTGTGAGTACCCATAAAACCCATTTTCATTCAGATATCTTGAGAGAGTTCATGGGACCCATTTGAAAATGGCCATGCCAGTTGCTCCCTCGCCAGATTTAGCTTAAACATATAGCATCATTTAGATCCCTTGACAACAAGCTATGTCAACATGGTTGGTACCAATGGATGCCTTGAGTTGTCTAGTTTCACAAGATACCACTACACCTTCATACTAGCTTAAAAAATGAGTGCACAACCTCTTAAAGGCTGTAAAATTGGCCTCCAATTATTTTCGTCAGGGCCTCTTTGAAAAGGGCCATGCCAGATTCCCAAAATTTAGCCTAACTTTAAGACGTTTTTTAGACCCCCTCCTGACAAACTATGCCGACATGGATGGCATCAATTGATGCCTTAGGTTGTCTAGTTTCACAAGATACTACCACACCTTCATGCTAGCTTAAAAAATGAGTGTGCCACAGTCTCTTCAAGGAAATAGTATTGGCCTCCAATTACTTTCACCAGGGCCTCTTTGAAAAGGGCCATGCCAGTTTCCCTCACCGAAATTTAGCCTACTGTAACTTTAAGACGTTTTTTAGACTCCCTCCTGACAAACTATGCTGACATGGTTGGTAACAATGTAAGCCTTAAGTTGCCTACTTTCACAAGATACTGTTGCACTAGTTAAAAAAATAGCCTCTCGAAGGCAGTGATGTTGGCCTCCAATTATTGTCTAAGCATGTAATCCTTCAGCTTATCTGAAAACACTAAAATCACACATTAGATAGATAAAAGGTTTTCACTACACAGGGACAATATGTGAAATATACGTTGAGGCTTCCCAGAGTGAAAGTTGTACAATACAGCAGACTCACTGCTAGCACAGGCTGACATGTCACTTTGTGGGAAAATTTAAAACAGGTTTTACATCTTGAATATTTTGTTGGCTCACGGTGACATTTACTGGCAAATAATTTAACTTCTGGACTTAATATGGAAATGAGTGTCCCACACATCCTTCATCAAAGACAAATCAGGGACCAGCCCCTCATAAAATATCCCCATAATATTAATACACTACTGCTGTACTGTCTTTTTATTTTTTTGGAATAGTGTCATTCTATTTACTGTGGACCTCTTCTTTGAGTCCTGCAGTGATCCTACAGGTATTGGTGGTGTTTATGTGGTACTTAATAGTGAGTTTATAGAGACATCATTATATTTCATGGCCTTTTTTGAAAATCCTTTTACGCCTCTATGATTTTCAAGGGGAGATCACTTTGCCTTGGAATAGTTTGGGTAAAACAAGGCTCCTATAACGGCTTCATTTAAGACAAATCATGGCCCAGCTGCATTCTTTATGTTCCTTTAATAACCTAGTGATGGCTGGGAACTTTACACTGCTTTTCTTAAATACATCACAAACTCGCAGTTGTCATTTTCTGTCCACTCACTTCAGAAATGTCTTTTCGTCTTTCTGTCTTTGATGATAGTATTGAAGTCAGTCAGTGGCTCCAAATTGTCTAAAACTGTCTTGCGCAAAAATCTGACCTGTTTGTTCAACCATGGTATTGCCGTTCTCACAGGCCCATAATGCACTGGCTTGTCAGTCAGTGTTGTCGTGGCCTTGCTGCTCATCCCCAGAGTCCATCTGCATAATACTGGTGACACCTGATTCCCACAGTCCCTCCTGCTGAATTTGTTTTCACCATGGATGCAGAGAAAGAAATGAGAGGAGATTGAGAAAACAGGGGTGTGTGTGCGTGTGCGTGTGTGCGTGTGTGCGTGTGTGTGTTTGTGTGTGTGAACAGTGATGGTGGTGGCTGGGGTCATGCGGCAGTAGCAGTAACGTGGCTATTATTGGCTGTGATGCTCCCATACAGCAGAATGACAGGTTGAGTGATGTTGTGCTGTCACACACTGTGTGAGGAAGTCATCCGCGCTTTAAGGCTAACACATACATATAGCGAGTAGTAACACGTTTTCAATGTGTGGGAGACACATGAGGATGGTGGTAATTAGCGGTTGTTTGCCTAACGATCGCAGTGATGATTAGGCAAGGGTGAACACACCATAAATTTTTCACTACATCATTAAGTACTATTAAGTAAGTTGTGAGTTCTAAATGTTTTGGTATGTATGCATTTGTGAGGTTGCACATGTGTTACTCACAGGTTGGGAATTAGTTTGTACTCAGTGGGTCTTGGTGAACCTCTGACATCAAAAACACATTCTCATTCCAAGAGCTTCAAATACAGCAGCTTGGTCAGCGGCCAGCAGTGTATGATTCCAACGCACAAGGCAACCTTTGAAATCTGTATGAGATGCACCAGGCTTTAAACTAACACGTGTAAACCCATCCACAGCAAGGTCGTAGTATGAAAAGGTTGGGAGGGAGGAGACATGGATAGCCAGACAAACACAAGACTTTCAGCCAGAAGACCCCTGTTCGTGTCCCGTGTGAAACTAAAAGTCAATATTGAGTTTTTTTGTTTAACTATCTTACACGAGCCCCTTTACACTGCCTCTTCAAGGTGGAGATTTTACAGTTATTCCGCCTTGCTGTGCTGTATAGCAAGTACAATCAGAGGTAGTAACAGCGCTGAAACAATGTCTATATAAAGGCGACAGCTGGCAGGATGGGACCATGGGTGGCAAGGGTGTGACTTTTTGAAGATGTGTTATGTGCCGTGCCAACTTCAGCCTGTTACATGCATTGTCTGTTTTCAAAATACATGTTCTGTTTTCTCAGGAAATGTACAGTTTTGCATACTTCAAAATAAACGCACTGCATTCGTACAGCACCACAAATTGAGATATTTGTAAAATATATAAATATTAATTTGTGCTTATTTGTATGTATATAGTGAACTCCCCCACTGGTGGTTTTGTTCACCCTGATTAGTCAGTAGGAGGGTATAGGCTATGTTATTTGGTAAGGTGTCATTCTGTCAGGCTGGAACAAATGGTGTCTAAATAAATGTCCACACGAGAAATGAATCTCGGTCTGAGCCTCTACACTCATCCCTGTTTAACATGGGCCAACATTCCCAGCTGGACTCTAAACATGCATGTTGTGGTTCATATGGTTGCCCCATTGTCATTGATTGAAATTACCAATGCACAAAGGATTTCTTCCTGGTTATAAAAGCTTATTAAATGGAAGGCAGGTGACATTGTTACAGAGCGACAAGGTTGGTGAATAGATGGATCAACCAAAAATCGGGCTTTAACGTGGAAGACATTATTTGTTTCCTGCTTCCAAACAACAGTCAAAGTTTGCTTCCTAACCTTAGCTAAGTAGTAATTTTAACTCATTCACATCATTCATCTCTTGCAGTAAGACCTAAGAAAATCATATCCTTTCAATCAAATGAGATTTTCTTAGACTCTGAACAGAAAGAGGTAGTTCTTCTCTCATCAAAATATGTTTTAAATTACAATGTATTTTAATTTCCCTCAAAGTCAATCTACATAGAAAGTGATTCGGAAACAATTTTGACATCCATCACCAGTGTTGTGTGTAACGCGTTACAAAGTAACTTTTATTGGGTAAAAAGTAGTGTAACGCGTTACTACTGAAAATATGGTAACGGAACGTAGTTACTTTGTCAGTTGGGCACAATGTTACTTTTCCCGGGGACAGATTTGACGGTGACACTGCCTGTCTGCCTCAGCTGCGCACTAGGCAGGAACTGTGACAGTTGCCATGTCAACAGTACAG
>NC_065518.1:32407054-32426858 GCF_006386435.1 Epinephelus moara | reverse complement strand
CTAGTTAACACAAATTAACTCTCACTCTTTAATCTTTATTTTATCACCAAAGTGGTAAATACCAGTGGGAAACTCGGATTTTTTCACATTTAGGAAATGAGATGGGGTTCTACCCAAAGTCAAGCACCATAAAAGTAACGTAAAAGTAACGAGTAACGTAAAAAGTTACTTTTCACAGAGGGTAACTAAGTAAAGTAAAGGATTACTTTTTTTAAGAAGTAACGAGTAACGAGCAAACACTACTTTTTAAAAGTAACTTCCCCAACACTGTCCATCACTTGCCAGAGTTACCAAGCTTTCATTTTATCAAATGTATCAGTTCACACTGACTCTCAGACACGCATATTACCCCAGGACCCCTCCACTTTTATTTTATTTTTTTGTTTTTTTACAACAAAATTCTGGCTGAAAAACTGATAAATAATGTTTCAAATGCTACCATGAATACAAGAAGTACATCAAATGGGGCGGCAGTAGCTCAGTCCATAGGGACCTGGATTGGGAACTGGAGGGTCGCCTGTTCAAGTCCCTGTCCAGAAGAAGAACCAAAACCTTAAATAATGTAATATAAATAGTTCATGATGATGTAGTCACCTCTCAATATTTGTGCTAAATGTAGTCTCTTTTGTCTATTTTGCAAATCCTGGTGGTGCTTTTTGTGGTTGCTGTTGGACGGTGGTGCTGTTTGTCTTCGAGTCACTCATCGGGATGAGGAAATCATCTCACTAGTCTGCAAACTCTCTTGCCAACTTATGCCAGCTAGCTGCTAGCTAGCCAGGTTGATGTTTTTGAATATACACATCAGTAAACATCGACGAAAAGCTGGAAAAGATGGGTATCAGCTGAACTAGCATTCTTCTAGCCATTGTACAGGTGATGGACAATGATCTGGAAGATGATCTGCCTGCATCAGTTTCCAACGGAATATCGAAAAATGTAATGTTCTTTCAATTCACCAAAATTTGGCTAAATCCTGGGCAACGCCATTCAGCCAGGTGACTCCTTTTTTATATGCCGACTCTGATAAAGGAGAGGACTTTGGTGAAAGAAGGAGAAGAGGCATGTGGTCTACTGTGAATAAGGATTGGTGTGTCGGTGGGACTGTGAGCCAGCTGGCACACAACCGACCTTGATGGGTTGAGATGTGTGAACAGTGAGATCATTCATCAACCAGAAACAATGGATTACCAGAGCCATCCAGAAACCTATAAAGCAGCAGCCAACAATGTAAGAAGATGTAAAAAGGACTGAATAACAGTGCACAAGTGAAAGGAGCTGATGGGATCACATTTCACCAGAGTTGTACCTAATATAGTTTGACAAATATATGATTGATTGATTATTAATCTCTAAAGGCAGCCTGTTTTTATGTATCATTGCTCATGGGCTGCTTTCATCTGGTGCTGCTTGTAAGCCTATGTATAATTGTGTGTGGATTTGATGTCAGATCAGCCATTTTAATGACCAGTCTGTGCAGTGTTGACTACTGGAGCGCACCTACTGCTACTGACTTCAGTTCAGCAGCCTCAGTCTCATCATTTCTGCAATGCATTAAAGCTGAGTATCCCCTCTGTACATCAGCATGCAGTGAACACTTTGCTGCCCTTCTCGATCACACATTTCTGTGAAGGTTTCTCCTTTATGTCAGCCACAAAAATAAGATTTCAAAATAGAATAGATGTAGGAAACATCCTCCCATAGCCATTTGTCCACATATTGACAAATGACTTGTGAAGAATCTGGACCAAGGTTCTCCAGGTGGCTTAAATGCAGTAATCTGACCGTGAAATGAACCTTACGTTAGATCTTTGTTTAAGTGTTTTATATCATATGTTTTTGTTGGCATGTGGTCTTTGTATGTAACATGCTTTTAATCAATCACACAGCTGCTTGTACGGAAAGAGTTGGCTGAATGGAGGTCAGAGTTGGTGTGGACTGAATGGACAGATGCTTCAGAAGAACTGACATCTCTGTTTTGATGTGGATTCCCAGTAAGGCTCAAAGTAATATCTCTCAGTATCATCATTGAAGCTTTACATGATGCGCTTCCCTGGTTCAAAGGTGTCACACAATGGGAGGTGGCGCATGTCACAACCCAGATGATAGTATAAAGAACAAGAAAGTTTAAGCAGGGAGGAGGTGGCAGTGGGAGTGGACGTGTCAAACAAACACTACTCTGGACTTTCACCCAGGAAAACATAGCTCGGGTCCAGTGTGAAAATAACAGTCAACACTGATTTCTTTTAACTATACATAGGGAGAATTAAGGTAATGTGGGAAACTTTTTGGTATATGCCTTAGTAGACTCATGAAAAAAACTGTTAACTCATTCCATTCATGTTTCCATAAATTGTAATAGGCGTACCATGACCCCCTCTCTCACTCAGCCAGCACATTCAGGTTATGTGAGACAGTTTGTTTGGTAAAGTGGGACACTCATTTTTAAACTGAAACACTTGCTTCTTCACTGCTTAGTGAACACAAACCTTTTAATAAAAAAGAAACAACCATCCCAGCTGGGCACTGACAGCATTCGATGTTGATATTTGGTTGAATTTAGGTTGTGACGTCAGACATCTCATGCCAACGTCAGCTGATGTAGAATACTCACAAAAGATGACACTGATTTTTTTGTTGGTTTAATCAAGCCATTATTAAGTTGCAAGAAGTGTTGTAGCAACAATTTGAAATCAGTTTTGGTCATTGGCTGCTGATTTTTCATCCCACTTTACCTGATGTCCCACATTATCTGGAATCACCCTTCATCATTTACATAATTACATTACATTACGTGACATAACTTACCTCACTTTATGATGTACTTATGTAAGTTCGTAACAAATGTAATTATATAAGGGAAACCACAACATTTTTCTGAACCTAACCAAGTAGTTTTGTTGCTTAAATCCAACTGTGCCACCACCATGGAAATCAACACATTACCTGTCACCACCATGTAATGCAGTGTAACTGTACATTCACACCAAAAGCTGCCAGAGCTGCAAAGGCGTCAGGTCTAATTCATTTTCAATGGATAGTGGTGACCAGAGGCGTTTTGAGCTGCAAAAGCTATGAGCGGCGGCGTTCGGCGAATTGAGCTACAAATGAAAGTTGAAGACGGGTTAACTTTATGCAAATTAGCTTGACGCGTTTGAGCTGCAAATGACCAGACACCAATCGAAAAGTAGATGTCCATCGCTTGTGTGGAACCCAGAGAACATCCTCGGAAACTTTTAGTTCCTACCACACATTTGTTCCTACTTCAAAACAAGCAGAACAATAAAACAAATAAAAAAAATGTTGCTCATATTCGGTTCGGGTTCTATGGGGTGCCGTTTGTAAAGTGGCTCACGCTGAAAATAAAAAATAAAACATTTTGCCACATTTAGCTTCAAACAATGTTTAAAAAAGTGTTGTGAATTTTTTAACGTCACCTNAGGGAATCACCTTGTTGTTTACAAATACTTCCGGGTAGAAAACCAGCAGAGTTTAGCTACATATGTATATCTCACATTTTTCACGTCACTATATCACCATTTAGACTAATCTGGTGTTTGTAAAGTCTATAAACACAATGATTGAACAAACATTACTATTTCTGTGTGCACGTTTTGAAATTAATAACATGGTTATCGTAGACTCACCGTTAGCTGTTAGCCCCGTTAGCGGTGTCTGTAATGACTCATTAACTCTTAACAGTCTGTGAAAAAAATATTTTTTTCCAGCGGATGTCTTAGTTACAACATGACTGAGCTAACTTGAGTAGTTTCATGTCGTATCCGACAACGGGAGGCTTTTAACAAATGACGTCCTGATGTTAGCTTTGCTGCTGCTGCTGCTGCTGCAGCCACTGATGCTTTCTAGACATCGTGATTTCACAAAACTGAATAAATACCACACATCGCAACACAAAACTGCTTTGCTAGCTCAATCATGTTGTAACTAAGACATCCGCTGGAAAAAAATATTTTTTCACGGACCGTATAAGAGTTAATGAGTCATTACAGACACCGCTAACGGGGCTAACAGCTAACGGTTAGCCCCGCTTATCTACGATAACCATATTATTATTTACAAAACGTGCACACAGAAATAGTAATGTTTGTTCAATCATTGTGTTTATAGACTTTATAAACATCTGATTAGTCTAAACGGTGATATAGTGACGTGAAAAATATGAGATATTCATACCTTAAGTCTGCTGGTTTTCTACCCGATAGTATTTAACAACAAGGTGATTCCCTCCGAAGGGACACCAACAACTCAAAGTACACGTCAAATAAAATTTCTCCAAACATGTTTCTTGTTATTTTAGGTAGTTATTATCACGCTAATGTATGTTCAGGTGTTCATTTCCCCCGATAAGTTGGTTTTAATTCGTTATTTGACTCTATAAACACAGTCTGACCATCTCAAGCTTTTATTTTGGTACTTCTGGTGACCGGCAGTGTGAATTTGCATATTAGCTAAATATTTAGTTTCATCCAGAACATTTAGATTTAACATTGAACATTTAGATTTAGATTTAGCATTTAGATTTAACATTTAGATGTAATATTTAGATTTAACATTTAGATTTAGATTTAAATTTAGCATTTAGATTTAACATTTAGATTTAGATTTAGCATTTAGGTTTAACATTTAGATTTAGATTTAATATTTAGATTTAACATTTAGATTTAGATTTAACTATTTAATATATTTCTAAGTTAACAAATATTGCTGTAAATGTCGTAAAAGGTGACGTTAAAAAATTCACAACACTTTTTTAAACATTGTTTGAAGCTTAATGTGGCAAAATGTTTTATTTTTTATTTTCAGCGTGAGCCACTTTACAAACGGCACCCCATAGGGTTCGGCCTACTTGTGTTAGGGGCTGTACACATGCCACATCTTTAACCACCTGGAAAATGTGAGGTCAGGCACTGGGTGCTACTCTTGTGCCTTTTCTGTGCCAACTTTCAAGATCGCGGTGGCAGGTTGCATCTGAGGTTGCTCAGCAACCCAAACAAGCGCTGTATCATAGCCTATTTAACTGAAATCCTGAGTGCAGAGCTGATCTTCTTACAGGCATTGTTTGTGTGTAGGCCTGTTGTCCATGGGACAGATGTAAGCTCTGGCAGTCCTGCTCTAAAATTATTAACTTCTTCTCCATATTTATCACATAATCATATTTACGGTAGAAGGGAAAGATATCTGTTGGATGTGATTGGTTGGTCCTTGTCACATGACATGCGATGCAGGCTGCTGCGTTCCAAAAGTTTAAATCAGCGAATCTCAGGGCTCAGCCGTTGGACCCTGAAAAATAGGTGCTTGGGAATGCGTGTGCACCGTAAAGGTGTTACTCTGGCATTTGAGCATGCCTGCCACGCGTCTACATTGAAAACAATGAATTTTAGGGCGCAAAAAATGCAGCATGTGTATGGACCCAGAAAAAGTTGTTGTCATTTCACATATTCCTGTGAGATCATTGCTCTGAATACAACCCACAGGAGCATTTCCTAAATTGGCGTCCCTACCTCTGGACAACAGATTAACTTGTTTATGACTCCAATTTAAAACAGATGGTCAATGTTGTAAAACAGTCGAAGTTGCATGATAACAACACTACGTTATGTGCTTAAAAATAACTCAACCTTGACTTTTGGTTTCACACAAGACACAAACAACAATCTCCTACATGAAAGTCCTGTGTTTGTTTGACTAGTCCACCTATGTGGACTTTGTTGTTCATTATACTATGTCGCCTGACTTCCTTCTGTGCTCCCAATTACTACAGCCACTAGAGGTCGCTGCCTAACAAAGAACATAAATACGGATCGTAATTTCTGCTTGTAAAAATGACCCATGTGGTCATATTTTGGAGGAGGACAGTCTCGGCAGATCAGCACACATTCCTTACACTTGCTATATAAATAAATAAACAGGAGGTGGCTTATCAAGGCGAGAATATGAGAACAGTATGGTGCATATGAGAATAGAAAAGTATGAAGAATGAATGCACCTTCTTATGTGACAGCGAGAACAGCAGCCACCTCATTAGAGTGCAGGAGATCTCTTCTACCAGGCAGGTGATGATACACACAACTCTATGAGTGCCTGGCACACGGATGGCGAGGAGGGCCCCGCATGATCACACAGTAAACGAAATGAAAGCACACAGGAGTAGTTAGTATTCACGGCAGTCTATGTCCTTGTAACGGCATGGAATTTTGGTTTTATCTCATTGGAGGATCTCATCCATTATTTAGAATGCAGGCGCAAACCGACAGACGCTCCACAATAATTCCTGGGGAGCTCCACTGCCTCCGCCTCTGCTGCTCTCTCTCTTTCACACATTCTCTCCTCCCTCTTCCCTTTTTTCTTTTTTTATGACTATTGTCTATTTCCCCAGTCGCCTGCTCTCTAATATTCCTCACCAAACGTGTGTTTGGTTGACCTGGACAGGCTTTGGCAGACACAGCAGAGGGTATACAGAACACACATATTTACTTAAAGCCAAAGAGGTGCTAGAAGAAAGCAAGTGATGGAATCAGACAGAGGTGTGAAGTCGCCTTGGATGAATATATTATGCGGAAGCTTGACTGGGCCCTTGTCGTTTGTTAATTTCCTGTCAGGCTGCTCTATTATTCATGTACATTCTCGGAATGTGTGATGTTTGCATGCAGCTGCAGAGCATCAGGGAATCGGCAGTAAACTCCGACTGACCTCCTGCTGACTTGCACGCATGCAGTCTCCAAATCTCTAATGTGGCTGCCGCACATTGAGATTCCGTCGACTTCCAGAGGCTGCACCTTTCATGGTGACACCCTGATAGAGATTATCCGTGATCAAAATGTTAATCAGTGGATTTATGAGGGATAAGATTGTCATTATAAAATGTGCAACACAGGCCATCCTTTACACTGTGTGACTAAAGGTATTACAGTGTTGTATTATTTACATTTAATGCATGCCAATCCTGGGTCTGGCTACTGGCAGGTGTTGAACAACAGGTGGCAGTGTTGGTTTAGTTAGAGATCCTTGGTGCACAGACGTCCCTCATCGATATACCTGATGTGATGGCTGAAGACACTGCTAGAAACAAACATATGATTAACACTGACAGGTTGTTTGATTATGTCAATCAAGACTTGTCTGAATGTCCAAAAGGATTCAATTTGGAGGCAAAACCTGGAAAAATATGCCTCCTTGGAGTCTTAATCATCAGGGCTGCTGTAGTAAGACATGAGGTACGTACAGAAATGATCCAGTGCATTCTCATCTGACACGCTCTGTTTAGTAGTCCTTTAGCGTATTGATTGGAGTCTCTTTACACTTGGAACAATTAGCGTGGCAGCCAACATTGAGACAGCTTCATACATTGAGAGTCAACTGATGCAAAGCCAAGCACCGTGTTTACCTGCCCTTTTTTCCCTTCTTTTTTGAAAGGGAGTGTGGATCTTGTTGTCGAAGCGTCAGACTTCAAGGAAACGATGGGAGAAGAGATTTAGAGTAGTGTTTTTTTTGTTGTTGTTGTTGCCCTTGAATGAGCTCAGGTGTGCTTTGACATTTTATTGTGATGCAGAGAAGGGGAAGGTCATATCAAAATAAAATCTCTCTTTAAACCTGATTTACAGCCTTTTTCTTTTCTTTCCATGTTAATGCATCTCAGCCCGAGTTCAGCTTTCATTTCCATGCCGGGCCCGACTCGCGTGTGATGAGTACACACGAGGTGATGTGATGTGACATTTCCAGACAATCAATAATTTAGTGCGCAGTAGGTTTTTGTGTTTCTGACTTAAAGACGTGTTTAACCACCACACTCTCCGCTGAATGTAAATACACTGAGAGCTGCTATTTTTCTACTTGAAATGTGGCACAATAGAACAGCACTGGTATCATGCCTTAGTACTGTAATCCATAACACAGAGAGCTGAATCCCAGAGTTATGAATGTAACTGTGAATTCTGGATGACTGCCCGATACAGTAATACCTAGACTTCCATTGAAATCAATGTATTACATAACATCTCTGGCAGTCGGGAATAATGAACTAATTAAAGCTGAGGTAGGCAATTTAATATTGGCATTACTGGGCAAAATCCCATAATAGACTTTGATAATGTTGTAATTCAAGTGGTCCAAGAGAAAACTAGACTTGTGCATCTCCTCTTGGATCTGTTTTTCGGGATTTCGAAAATCTAGCCTGTGATGGGAGACTCTGGCCAATCACAGGTCTTTAAAGTGGGCATTGTAATTGGTTGTCTACCTGTGCAGATCCATGTGCACGTCCCTTCAGTGACAGCCTGACTCAATGACAGAGAATCCTGTGGAGAAAGTTCAAAAACTGGCAACAACTGCCTACACTGCAAAGCAACCCAAAAAAGACACACAGACTTATCAAAAAGAGAGTCTAATGTTGTGTTCACAACAAACGCGATGCAAATTTTTAAACGGCAGAATATTTTGTGTTGACTGGCTTCATACGCGCAAATAACTCGCATCATACCCGCGTGAAATTGTTGAATTGATGAATGAACTTTAGCCGGTATGTCCTCAGCGACATATGTCACTGGATGATTTCAATGCTGATTGGCTATCGTGGCGCGAATTGGTCACTGAAATTCAGATTTTTTAACAGTCAGGAATAAGCCAATGATGTGAAATCAAGCTACTGGCTTCATTTGCACCACTCAGTTCATGTGTTTTGCATCATTCGCGTCATGTCATTTGCGTAGCATCCATTCTGGCTGCCCTGCTGGAATTCGTGTCTACTCGCGTCTTTACATTACTTTACATATAACTCATGTAATGTCTCATGTCTGTCAATATTGGCAAAGGTTTCAGAGATATTTATTGCTAAAGTAAGATCTATGTTAACTTTTCCGTAAACTATTTTACATGCTTTTCTCTCTTTATGCTTTGATTATTGCAACAGCCTTTTTTCCTGTCTTATATAAAAAACTGTGAAATGATTACAGATTGCATGGAACTCAACTGCGAGGCTTTTAATCAGAACCAAGAAGTACGGTCACATCACATCCGTTTTAGCCTCTTCACATTGGCTCCCTGTCTGTTTAAAGATCAATTTTAAAATCTTTTTGATTATTTTAGAGCTCTTCATGGCCTGACTCCAGATAATATTTCAGACCTTTTATTCCCTTATAAACCTTTGCATAGTTTGTGATCCTTGGGCAGAGGTCTTTTGTTTGTTCCAGTCCACACTGAATACCAAAGCTAAAAAAGCACCTGGGCCCTGCTGCACCGCGGTGTGTCATGTGATGCGCATCAAGTGTCACCTCTAGCACACACTGGACGCATCGTGCTGCAGCTTGTCAACAGACGACCACGCAAAGTCATTACTACTTTTACTGGAAGATCTGTGCTTCCTCTACCTTAGCTTAAAATCATGGGTGGACATGTCTTTTTGGCCATGGTCTTTAGAATGACGGGATTGTGGGTCATTTACCTCGGGATATTTCTCGACCTCAACAAGAGTCTCTACTCATCCATTCTTTGTCACACATGAGACACAGCAACAGCTACAAAATTATCTTTATACATCCATGAGAGAGGAGCAGAGAAAAATAGCTGCTACAGGAGCTGATATGTAAAAGCAGAGAGTAAGTGAGTGGGGGCAGCAGCGAGGCTGGAAATAGAGCAGTGACATGAAGTGTCGCAGGGCGGCGCATCCAGGAGCACCAACATGTGTCTAGCTGCCACCAGTGTTGGGCTGTACATTGAAAATAATAGGGGCGTTACTGGGCGTCACCACCGGTGTGTTTTGGATGGGACAGAGCTTTAGTAATCAGGGCCCCAAGGCTCTGGAATAACCTGCCTGAGGATATAAGGCTGTCTGAGTCACTGTCCTCATTTAAGTCTCTCCTAAAAATGTACTTCTATCAGAAAGCATAGCCTGATTTTATCTGAGCTGTCTATATAATTACTATCTTACTGATTTTAATTCTTGTTTATTATCTTGATTTTAGTTTTGGCCTTCTTGTATTTCTTTTAGTTTGGTGACATTTTATTTTATTCTTTCCACCCTCCTTGTGTTTTAAATATGTTTAGTTTTATTGTAAAGCACTTTGTAACTGTGTTTTGAAAGGTGCTATGTAAATAAAGTTTATTATTATTATTATTATTATTATTACTATATAGATGGCAAGGAAATGTTGCTAATAGTTTAGCCTAGAATAGGAGGGACAAGGAGCGGAGTTAATGCCTTTTGTAAACAACCAACATGGCTACTGATTTTGAAACTGCTATGGTAAATGTGTTGAACGAACTGGAATGTACATTTTCTTTAAAAGCAGAGCAAATGGCTGCACTGAAAGCTTTTATTGAAAAAAAGGATGTGTTTGCCGTCCTTCCTACGGGGTTTGGTAAAAGTTTAATTTACCAACTGGCTCCATTGATCGGGAAAAAGATGGGACTCCAGTGAAAACCCAATGGCTATTGTTGTTTCTCCGCTAGCTGCTCTCATGGAAGAGCAGGTCAGGGAAGCGACCAAGCTGGGAATTACAGCCATGCAACTTGGAGTCCACAGTGAGGAGGAAATCCACAAAGATGGAAACACTCTTTCCCAGACATCATCACAGCTCATCTCTGCTGCACGCTGCACTTGCTTGCTGGTCTGTTTACAGTGGCGTTGTGCTAGCCTACGTCACGCGTTTCGTTTACTCTTGATTGTTTTTCCGTCTTTCCAATTGCATGAAGGGGCACTTTGAGGTGTACCTAATAAAGCGGCCAGTAAGCCCCACATTTACACCACCAGCTCTGGGTCTCCCCTCAGCCCCTGGTTGTTTGGCAGCCTCAGCCTCTCTTCTTGCTCTCTCTTCTTCCAAAACCTGTAACTCTTCCTCTGTATATTCTGGCTTCTTCTCAACAAACTTGTTGTTTTGATGACGGGAGTAACTGCACTAAACATACGCTGTTTGAAATCACTCCGCCCAGCAAGTACTGTATGTCTGGAATGTAGTTCCGGCTCTGCATTTGGCTTCAAAACAACTCTGTCTCGTAATATTACATTATTATTTCATAGCGTGGTGAATGTGTAAGCTACAAGTTGTCCACAAGAGCGTTTTGGAGTCATTTGATGGTGTATTTGATTAGTTTTGAGGGAGAGAGGGACCTGTACCGTTCACCTCCATTTCAGCGGGCAGCTCTGCCCCACCGATCTCAGAACAGCACGCACTGACAATTAAAGGTAATGTACCTACTCATATGACTATAGGGATTACGGCAATAGGCGAACTTGCCAAAATGTCGAACTATCCCTTTAAGATGGCCAAACAGAAAGGCATACATGTGTGTGTGTGGTACACTTAAGTGTCCCAGTTTGGAGATTAGAAAATTCGCTCTCCCTACATTTTGATATCTTTCAGAATCTGCCGTTTTAAGCCAAGACAGCCTCTTTCTATCTCTCTCTCTTATTTACTACTCTACTTCTCTCTAGTTGTCTGTCTTCCAGGAGTGCCAAGAGGTCCATCAGATTTGGTTGGCAGCACCTGGAGAGGGAGGGGCCTGAGGATATAAACTGGCTGCCATCTTAGCAGTTCTTCCTCTTGCTGAGCTGCCGGGACGTCTTCCACATGGCCTTCACTGTAGATTAGTTTGTTTTGGTGCTATTTTGCTTCACTTCTACCACCCTCCACTACCAACATTCCCACATTTTGTTTATAGTAGTTTAATAAGTACTTTACTTTTCATTCGTGTGTGGACTCTCTGGTTTGTTTCCAGTCCTGAGCCAGGTTTACTGTGTACTACTTTTACTACATAAAAGTGGTGTATATTACCTAAAAGTTGGAAACCTGAAGATTAATTTGAGATGCAGCTCAGCACTGTGTGTCAAGTTTTTCTAGTCATAAATCTGTAATAAACATTGCATGCAAAAAAGTGCATAGTTTGTATATAAAACTGTATGGCACTAACATAAAGTGGACATGTCTGTCATGTATGTCTTGGGTACCCACACAACCCATTTTCATTCAGATATCTTGAGGTAAGAGGTCAAGAGACCTCTGCTTAAATGGCCATGCTGTTTTTCCCTCACCAAAATTTAGCCTAACTTTGGAGCATTATTTAGCTCCCGTCCTGAGATTCCTAAGGTGTTCTAGTTTCATATGATACTAGTATCATCAGTCTAGCAAAAATAGCAGCACGTGATTGAAAAAAGATGTAAAGTGTTAAATTCTGACTTTAATTGCATTGCTATGCACATCTGGATTTTTTTTTTCTTCATTTCCTCGATTGTCTATACAGCCTATGCTTGAGGCAGGTCCTGCCAACTATAGCCACCAGCTGGTCTTTGGTGCTGGGCAGGTAGTGTGCAGTGGGTTTATTTTAAATTCAGCATTAGTACAGGCAGGACACAATGTCAAGCTGAGCTCACATCTCAGCTACATCACCTAATCTCAAACAGCCAATCAACTGATGGAGCTGCTGATTGATGGAAGGGAGTTAGCAAATAGGTCACATGATTCCTTTTTATGCAACCAATTGGCAAATCTCATTCAGGGTGCCCTATTTGAACTGCTTTGGCCTGCCTACTGTTGCTGCTACCTCTGCAAGCAGCTTTGCAACCCGCCTCCACCCCAGCTCCTCCTTTTCATGTTGTGTCTGAGTTATCACTGTCATTTCTGTTTGTCATTGATGCTGCTCTGTTCTGCTCCTGGGGGGTCTGTCATTGATGCTGCTCTGTTCTGCTCCTGGGGGGTCTCTGCTGCTGCTCTCCCTGCCTTAGGCTTTCCATGTAGGTGCATAGAGGGTAGAGCTTAGATTCTCTGCCCGAGCCCGGCCCGACCCAGCCCGCGGGCCCAAGCTGGGTCGGACCGGGACCCCCCACCCCTCTGACGGGCCCGGTCAGATATGAGAGAGAGAGAGAGAGAGAGAGGGAGAGAGAGAGTCAGATATGAGAGAGAGAGAGAAATGGCTACAGGTTGGGGGTTGCAATTCACACATACAGAAAGAGAGGGGGGGGGTGGTAGAGATAAGTGGGAGGGACAGCGGCTTTCCGTGCCTCCAAAAAATATGCCCTATTCATTCAGTGTTTACCCAACACGCTCAATACATGGACATGCAATGACAAATTGTCATTAACTTATTACGTTATAAAAACCAATGAAAATATGGACTTACCCATGTTTAAAATGACCTGTTTAAGTGACAAAACAAGTACTGACGGGAACAGATGATGTTTAACCGGCGCGGAGAGCGCAGGAGAAATGCACTGCCTGTGTGGACAGTCAAGCGCCTGTGAGTACACTCGCAGGACTTCCGCGGCACTAACGCACTCGGTGTGTCCTTAGCGTTAATTATACCAGCCAACTTATTGAAAAATGTCGGGTTTAAATCGGGCTCGGGCCCATAATTACAGTTAATTGGACAGGCCGGGCCAGTTCCTGACATAACGTTCACAGGCTCGGGCCAGGTCGGGCTGCATTTTTTGGGCCCGATCTAAGCTCTAATAGAGGGGCAGGGAGGTTTGCTCTCTCTGCCTCAGGCTTTCCTCATATGCATGTGGAAGGGCAGACAGGTGTGCTCTCTCTGCCTTAGGCTTTCTGCGTAGGCCTAGGAAAGGCAGAGAGGCCCCACAACAGAGCCATTCTGCCAAATATAATACTGCAAATGGAAATAAAGTTTTCTTTGACTAAAGTGGTCCTGAATGAACTTCTATCTATTGTTGAAAACAGCTGCTGAGAATGAAGTTTGCAGGCTAGAAAAACAAAACAATGACCTCAAAGAAGCTAGAGGGCTATGTAGACTTGAGAAATGATAATTCTCTGGGGACTGATCACTTGAGTGACCCAATTCACATTTATTTACATTTTAATCAAAATGTTGATACCTTTAAATGAGAGAGGGGCTAACAGTCAGATCATTTGAAGACTTACTAAGCATGGGATGAAACTACTTTCCTCACAATGCCTGTTTGAAACTTTTGTATGAGGAGATAAAAATGCAGTAGAGTGCTGTGGCACCTTCCCTCTCTAACCCTCTGGTACGCACTCATTCATATTCTGAAGTCACAATCGAAAACAGAGGAGCCATTTTAATGACTCTGCCAAATGGCACCACGTCCATCTGAAATCTGGAAAACAGTGACTGACACAAGAGAGAAGGTCCAGATAGAGTGGAGGTGAGTCTGAGTTATACGTTATATCTCATGTCTTTTCGTTCTGTACTCTGCCTTTTCCTTCCAATTCTTCTTAAAGGTCAGCGCGTTCCAGTCCAGCTTGTTCCTGTACAGATGGTGTCCATTTTATCCTCCTATTTGCAACCACATATCCATGTCACACTGTAATTACCCAAGTCTTGATGTCTTTACATAATCTACAAAGTAAAACTGCTCCATATTACTGTGCCTCTCATTTACACTGTAAAACAATCCAAATAATCCCTGATGAGAAAATCTATCTTCATCTTCAAACACTATAAGTTTACTGTGAGAAACAGAATTGACGCTCTGAAATGATCCCTGCTCCAGTACCCTCTCTAAATTTATAGCACTAATGCACACTGACACTTGTGCAAATAGAATTCACAACAATCCCTGTTGCTTGTTGACAGGCTTTCAAGCACTGCTGTTGTTGTGAAATAATCATGGTGGTCATAAATTGTTAGGAGGGGGAAGAGAGGTTAAACTATTATTAGTGTTATCAGTAAGAAGACGATGTGGGACTAAAGCAGTTCCCTGGGGAGAGCAAACAGAGTCAAACAAGGAGCATATGCACAGTTTATGACTGTAAATATAATCAGGGATTCAAGCTGTCTTTTTTTATTGGCTATACAACAAAGTCATTGACCCGTTTTTATCACAACACATGTCTGGATTCCTCTATAACTCAAGTGCAACATTATCTGAGGTGTTGTGTAAGGATTTCTATATCTTTTGGTAGCAGTTTACAGAGACTGTACAGTGGCTGACCATGCAGATGTATATGTTTATGATTTTTCCATATTTAATCATCAGTATCATCAATCAATCAAAGGGGATTTTCCCATTGGATTTTGTATTATTGCAGAAAATAAGCTCTGTGGCAAACATGAACTTAAGATACCTATACGTTTTTCAGAAAGCTAACCCTCACAAACACCACCTGTCTGATTTTTGAAGCCTAAATGCAATTGCCAGGAGGAACTACACCATGGCTGCATGACTAATTTCATCACTACAACAAGCCTGTAAAGCTGCCTACTTTAAGACACATAAAAGCTTCAAAATTCACTAGTGGGGTATTTACTGACATATTTTATGTCGCAGAACCAGACATGATTGTCTCTAAAGCTTGTGTTAACCACAGACCTTATTTCAGGCATCTAACCAAAAACCCATGCAAGTTTTAGAACTCATTACTGCACCGCTCTATTGCCTTGTTTCCACCAAGCAGTTCGGTTTTCTGCTTCCACTGTGAAAAGTTGTGGATGGTACCAATGGGACTGATCCCAACCGTCCCCATTTTTGGTCACCCCTCTGTTGGGGTACCTTGCACACAGATCTGGTACTAAATAGTGGAGCTGTGATCACTGCAGTCCATTGGTTGGTCAGTAGCAGACAGTCACTCTTGCTCAGGGCTGAGTTGTGGCTGGTTTTGAAGGGTGTGTAACCACTGTTCATACCGTGGCAAGTCTTACATATATCACTAAACTATAACTATAAAATTAAAGGATGTTTTGCTGCCTAGTAGTCTGATAAAAAATAATGTCATTCACTGGGCTGACTGCTGGCAACTTATAACGTGGAATGTTTACTTGTAATGTAACTCATGCATGAGTTGTTGAAGAGAATCTGTCAGCACAATTTAAAATTTTAATATGACAACTTTGACCCTTCCACTAGTTTTTATTGTCTGTCTTAGATGACATACACTTTTAGTAATGAGTGGATCTTCAAGCTTTTACAAATATATATTACTTTCGACAGATTATGTGAACTACATATACTCTAATCCTCACTCTGAGAAAAAAAAAAAGCGTTGTGGAGTGTTGTTCCTGTGGGCTCCGGTAAAACTAAACCCCTGTGCTTGCCTGAGAAGGACTAAATGCAAACCAGCTATTTTTAAATATCAAATCGAGTGAGACTCTCACTTTTGACTGTTCTATTTTGTTCTGAAAATGTAAGCATGCAACCCCGTTCTGTGGTTGATAAATGAGGTGCAGACTTCCAGTGAGGGGGATATACAGTGAGTGCTGGACGCAGCAGTGAGTGACAACAACTCTGCCCACATTTAAGAGTTCATACACAGTGACGCTCTTCAGTCAGCTGTCTCCAGAGCAGCTCTGAGTCCAATAACTCTTTACAGAACCAAAATCCCAGCGTGCTATCTTCGGCTATCTGTGTGTGTACTATATAATAAACAGGACTCACTTGTGTTGTGAACCTGAACCTCTGGGCTACCAGTATGTGTATGTTTGTGTGTGTGTGTGTGTGTGTGTGTGTGTGTGTGTGTGTGTGTGTGTGTGTGTGTGTGTGAATTTGGGGGTGTGAATCAGGTTGCATGGCTGGTGTGTGTCTGCAGATCCAGCCGCTGTGTTTGGAGGCTGTCATGAATAAGTGATGACATGGTAATACAGGAGACTGCTCTCTGGGACTTGGCGGTATTACATTGCAATAAAAGAAAATCAGGTCAGGCCCCTGTTGCCTCTGTTGTGTTATACTCCAGGTCAGAGCGAGGGAGAGGGTGATGCAGAAGGGAAAAAAGGAAGAGTGTGGAGAGAGGTGGATGGGAGCTTGAACCCAAGCAGACAAAGCTCTCTCTGCTTCTAGGAGAAAACATACACTGATAGCTGTGATGGCTTTATGCTGACCATGCTAGTATTTTACAGCCATGGCTTTAGTATTGAGCACATCTGAGAAAAAAAACAAAACCATAAAACCGAAAGCACTTATTTCATCTTACCAATTTCAAGGTCTGGTACTGTAGTCATCTTCCAAATAAACTCATGGGGCCAAATGTATTAACGGTAATGCACAAAACCATGCCTACACCTTTCCCCACACATAAACTGGTATTTATGGAGAAAGAATGTGAGAATGTGCGCACCTCGCACTGACTTCAGTCCATGGCGTTCACAACTTTTTTTTTAGAACCAGCCAAGTGTGATATGGTGAAGTGGAAATGAAAAACACAGAATAAACATGAAACAAAATAACCCATTTCACAGAGCTTGCTTTGCCCAATTTTCAGAGTGTCCATTTGCACCCCGGTGAGAATCGTCACAGTGCAGTTATTTGACTATTTATACCTATCCTTACAACATGTTAGGATTAGGGCAAGGAAGTCATTGGTTAGGGCTAGTAAGAGCCAATTTCACATATTCTCTATGATTAAAGTGGCATATTTAGAAGAAAAAACTCAAATCTTCCGCTAAAAATCCATCCAGAGATCTTTACTACATAGGGTAAAACATGACATAAGCAACTTTAAGATGTGGTGGCTGAGTGGGTGAGGCAAAGGACTACACATTATGGTGACGCAGACGTTGTGTTAATTTGTAGTGAGCTGAAAACAATTTCCCTCAGTGGAAACAAAGCTTTTATTTACTTTAATTTCACAGATAAGAAACAATACAATAAAGACAATAAAGTCTCCACACAAGGGCATTTTAAGTCCTTTGTGTGATTTATCTTGGCTTTTTATGAGTAGAGGAAAACTCTGCCAGCCACTAGACTAATTTATGCAATTAAAATATCATAGGCTTATACTAATAATGTTAACATGTTGTATTTGTGGGGAAAACGTTTTTAGAATAAGGCAGTTGTTTTGTCAGTGAACTTTTGAGTTATAACGGAGCCAAATTTTGTAACGTTACCTTTGTTAGATCTTTCTGTTGTTCCTGGCTTTATATGAGTAGAGGAAAACTCCGCTAGCAACTAGGCTAATTGTAAATATCATATACTTATCCTAATAATGTGAGCATGTTGTATCTGTGGGGAAAACATGTCAAGCAAAACAACTGTTGTATCTGCAAACTTTGCAAGTAATAATGGAGCTGAATTTTGTAACGTTACCTTTCTTAAATATTTCTGTTGTTCCTGGCTTTATATGACTGGTTAAGGTTTCAGCTTTGCCCCTCCCTTGTGTTTCCTGTTTCCCCTTCCTAGTGTCTCATGTTTGTTTTCAGTCTGTCTCTGTGTGTTTGCTGGGCGTGGCCTTCTGGTACCCTCTTCCTGCCGATCCTCTTGAGTGCCAGCAGCTGCTGAACCACATCTACAATCAAGCCACTGCAGTATAAAACCCAATCTCAGACTTCCAGAGTGCCAGATTATTCAGTTTCCTCTGCTGAATGAACATCAAGGCCAACTTCTAGGTTTTTGACATCAACTCTGTTCTGTGTCACAGGTTCACCATGCCAGCCTAAACCATAATCCACTATGTCCAGCCTCACTCTCATCTTCTACCTCCGGCTTTGGACTGTTCTGCCTTCAGCTAATCTGCCTGCTCTGCTTCGCCATTCCCTGCCCACCTCAGCCATCATTTCATTCAAGCCTTCAGCTCCACTTCTTAAAACTACAATAAACTGCCTTTAACCATTCCTCATTTCCTGGTTGTGTTTGCATTTTGGGTCCTATGTTGAACTGCCCAACACAAGTAGAGGAAAACTCTGCTAACCACTAGGCTAATTAATGTATTATAAATACCATTGGTTTATGCTAATAATGTTAGCATGTTGTATTTGTGGGGAAAATGTGTCTAGCAAAATAAGTATTGTATCTGTGAGCCTTGCAAGTAATAATGGAGCCAAATTTTATAGTTGTGTTTGATATTGTCGCTATTAAACCCTGTTTTGCGTGTTTTCGGTGTGTTTTGAATCAATCAGACTTAACAGCCTGTAGCAGAAATTTAACACAGAGACATAGAAATAGCATCTGCCTTCTTTTTATCATTATTTTTTTTGCTGTGTGACTTAATTACAAGACTAGAACAAGTATTTAGAGTGTGTTCTGATTTACTGGCTCATGATGATAGTTGCTCATGTAGTGCTTTAGGCTTTCAAGGGCTGTTCTCCTTGAGCTGTGTCATATCTCAGTTAACATCATGCCCACCGTGTGGAATGGGAAAAAAATGTGAGCTGCTGTAGAACCTGATGTGAAGAGCTACTTGGTCAGCATATCCTCATACAACAGCTTTTATGATATCCACAGAAAATGAACACACAATGGTTCATATATCTTATGAACTGGCACCCCACAAATTATGTTACGCTTTTAACATAAAGTTCCATATATGTAAATTTATGTAGGTCAGGTTTCAAGTTAATGTGGTTAGATTTAGAAAAAGCAACATGGTGATAATGCCAACATTTGCATGTGGGGCCCATATGGGGACTAAATGAGCTGAAAAATGGGCCTTATATGGGACTGTCCACAGGTTCCATACAGGGCCCTATGACATTTGCCCACATGGGCCCCAGGTAACATGCCCATGTTGGACCCATACCCATATTTGTATCCAGGTAGCCCCAGGATGACCCTTGTAGGACATTGGAATGTCCACGTGTTCCATATTGGCCCCATGCCAATTGCCCACATGGGTGGGTTTGCCCCAATGGGCCCAACATGGGTCATGCTGGGGCTACCTGGGTACAAAATGAGTATGGGTCCATAATGGACATCTTAAAGGGCCAGTGTGTAATATTTGGCATGGCTTATTGTCAAATCTGAATCTGAATCTTCTACCCATTAATATGTTTATATAACTGTATAATCGCTATAAAATAAAATTCGTTTGGTTTTCGTAGCCTTATAATTATGCTTTTATACATATATATACATATATATATATATATATATATATATAGCAAGGGCCTTGCTTTAGAG
>NC_065518.1:32343077-32407041 GCF_006386435.1 Epinephelus moara | reverse complement strand
CGCGTTTCACGTGTATAAGTAAACCAACGAAGAAGACAGCGGAAGGAAGGACGAAGGAGGAGGAAACAGCAGAGAGTGTTAGTAGTTCCTCGATAGAGAGTAGTGAAAAGTTTTTTTAGTTATAAAGTTTGCGAATGGACCACACTTACCACGCAACAGGAGAGAATGAACCCGAACCGTCATCTGCGAGGAAAAGAAGATGCAAAGAGGGGCAAAGAAAACGGGACAAGCGGTGGCAGAGAATAAACATCGGTGATATTTTTCAGCGATGGAGGGGGTTCATGAAAGACAAAGGGCTTCAATCCGACGCTGAAGTGGCATGTTTTCTGCTGGACAGGTAAACTACTAAAATAAATGCTACTATTTGTCAGCACTTCAGCCCTGTGTGCTGTGAATCCACTTTTGTTATCCTCGGAGGCCACCGTAACTTTGCCGATGGGAGGGGTGAGCACAAGCAAGCGAGTGAGCGCTGCAATCTAGAATCTAAACGCTACATGTTACTGTTTTCAACCCATTTTAAACACTGGCCCTTTAATTGGGGCCCACTTGGGTAAATCGTAATGGCGCCAATATGGAAACCATTCACAGTCCCATATAGAGCCCATTTTTCAGCCCATTTACTACCCACATGGGCCCCACATAAAAATGCTGGCAATGACTCAGCGTTCACATGGTACTAGAAGTGGTCTCCCGGGGAAAAAATCCTGGGTTTTGTGACCCATCCACGACCCTAACCTTCAACCTTATTGGACAGTTTTTCTTCTTTATTCTTTTTTCTTGTCAGCGCATTGGTCATGTGATTACAGTCTTTCCAAATATGTGCATTGTACAGGTAACTGGCTCATAGTGACATAGGGCACATACGAATTTTGGTTAATTACTTTTCATAGTAAAATGTACAAACAGTACATGAGAACAGCATATCTTGGTAATAGTGATGAGAAGAGCAGTCATTTTATGTACCCCATGTTGTTCCCCTGCCAATATTGAGTCAGGGTCCTTGGCTCTGAATTTGCAGAGTTGATAGCCCCTGGTACTATTTGCCATTAGGTAGTTTTTGTTCTGTTTGTGATGCTAGAAATTAGACCAGAAAATATAACCCCATTTTGTTTCTCTACTTCTCTGATGATTATCTCAATTTCACATTTGATGAATTTGAGCTTGTTCTTTGCTATTCTTTTCATTGTCATGTCTAATAATTTGTGTTGCAAACTGTTTCAATATGAAAATAAATAATGAAAGGATTATTTACTGTATGATGGGAGGCTTTTGCATGTGCGTACAATTTCACAATGACTAAGATTTATAAAAAAGGACCATGTGTTACGACTTTATACACTGAACAAAAATATAAACGCAACACTTTTGTTTTTGCTTCCATTTTTCATGAGCTGAACTCAAAGATCTAAAACATTTTCTATACACACAAAAGACCATTTCCCTCAAATATTGTTCACAAATCTGTCTAAATCTGTGTTAGTGAGCACTTCTCCTTTGCTGAGATAATCCATCCCACCTCACAAGTGTGGCATATCAAGATGCTGATTAGACAGCATGAATATTGCACAGGTGTGCCTTAGGCTGGCCACAATAAAAGGCCACTCTAAAATGTTCAGTCTTATCACACAGCACAATGCCACAGATGTCGCAAGGTTTAAGGGAGCGTGCAATTGGCATGCTGACTGCAGGAATGTCCACCAGAGCTGTTGCCCGTGAATTGAATGTTCATTTCTCTGCCATAAGCCGTCTCCAAAGGCGTTTCAGACAATTTGGCAGTACATCCAACCGGCCTCACAACCGCAGACCACGTGTAACCACACCAGCCCAGGACCTCCACATCCAGCATGTTCACCTCCAAGATCGTCTGAGACCAGCTACCCAGACAGCTGTTGCAACAATCGGTTTGCATAACCAAAGAATTTCTGCACAAACTGTCAGAAACCGTCTCAGGGAAGCTCATCTGCATGCTCGTCGTCCTCATCGGGGTCTCGACCTGACTGCAGTTCGTCGTTGTAACCGACTTGAGTGGGCGCAAATGCTCACATTCGATGGCGTCTGGCACATTGGAGAGGTGTTCTCTTCACGGATGAATCCCGGTTTTCACTGTTCAGGGCAGATTGCAGGCAACGTGTGTGGCATCGTGTGGGTGAGCGGTTTGCTGATGTCAACGTTGTGGATCGAGTGGCCCATGGTGGCGGTGGGGTTATGGTATGGGCAGGCGTATGTTATGGACAACGAACACAGGTGCATTTTATTGATGGCATTTTGAATGCACAGAGATACCGTGACGAGATCCTGAGGCCCATTGTTGTGCCATTCATCCACGACCATCACCTCATGTTGCAGCATGATAATGCACGGCCCCATGTTGCAAGGATCTGTACACAATTCCTGGAAGCTGAAAACATCCCAGTTCTTGCATGGCCAGCATACTCACCGGACATGTCACCCATTGAGCATGTTTGGGATGCTCTGGATCGGCGTATACGACAGCGTGTTCCAGTTCCTGCCAATATCCAGCAACTTCGCACAGCCATTGAAGAGGAGTGGACCAACATTCCACAGGCCACAATCAACAACCTGATCAACTCTATGCGAAGGAGATGTGTTGCACTGCGTGAGGCAAATGGTGGTCACACCAGATACTGACTGGTTTTCTGACCCCCCCAGACCCCCCCAATAAAGCAAAACTGCACATTTCAGAGTGGCCTTTTATTGTGGCCAGCCTAAGGCACACCTGTGCAATATTCATGCTGTCTAATCAGCATCTTGATATGCCACACCTGTGAGATGGGATGGATTATCTCGGCAAAGGAGAAGTGCTCACTAACACAGATTTAGACAGATTTGTGAACAATATTTGAGGGAAATGGTCTTTTGTGTGTATAGAAAATGTTTTAGATCTTTGAGTTTAGCTCATGAAAAATGGGAGCAAAAACAAAAGTGTTGCGTTTATATTTTTGTTCAGTGTAAATCTGAGAAAAAGAATATGTAGGCATATTTCTGCCTTTGTGTATTGACAGTTTTAGTCTGACTTTTATGCCTCTGGCTCCTGGATTAGCTTCTCTTTGAGCAGCAGAATGGCCTCTGGGTTGGGTAGGTTTGAATTCATCAAACTATCAATGCCATGTCTTGCTATATCTTCCAGAGTGCCCTAGAGCAAGATTATCAGTCCGTATCTGCTCCGGGAATGAGCCCAACCCAGAGGGCAAAAGGAGAATACACCTCCAAGTGATAAGTATAAGACTCAGAATCCACATTTTTGTTCATCAACTTCAAGTATATAAAAGCAACCTCACATTTTCTGTAATTCTAAATTCACATTAATTTTCCATGTCTTTGCAAGCATGATACACAAAAGACATTGTAAAATAAATCCTTAAGGGTGTAAATGGTGTAACGGAGAGAGATGAGATGCAGAAAAATCCAGCTTGAGAGAAAAGAAGATTGAGAGGGCCTCGAGATGAGCGCAGCACAGAGAAAAACACTGCTTATGAAAGCAAGCGAGCCCAATTAGATTAGGAAGAGAATGTAGGGGTACATGGATAAAGGCTGAGACGAAGGAGGTTGGATGTTTGGGGGTGGGGTGTTTGCTGCAGTGTAGCATGGAGCTACAGAGGAGGACCAGCAGCAGCAGCAGTCGTGCTCGGAGTGAATGAAAAGCTCCTGGGAAGCAAGAGGAAGAGACAAAGACAAAGAGGGGAGTTACTGTGGGCAATGGAGAAGAGAACTATAGGGGAAGAGGAAAAAAAAGAGAGAGGGAGGAGAGATGTTGGGAGGAGGAGAAGTGAGACAAAGATGAGATGGGAAGAGCTGCACCGACTGCCAATGTAGCAGGAAGAGAGTCGGTGAGGGCACAATAACCCAAAGCGAACCGCAGATCTTTGATAACTCCTCAGAAAACCAACTTAATAGTGAAATTGATGTGAGCAGGATGGTGTTTGAACCAACACATGCTGCGCCCAGAATACCTAAGGAAACCGTCTGCGCTTATAATTAATGATACTTCAGAGGACTGAAGACAGGGCAAAGGGACTTGAATCAAACCTCACGCCGCTGCTGTACTTCTAAGTGCTCACATTCTGCACACTCTAAATAATGAAGGACAGCTCAGTATCTCTGCGGGTTCACTGCTTTGCCTTTTTCAGATTCATTCAAACAGAGTGAAAGCCTTTACCATTTAGATCCCCTTACTTTTCAGAGACTGTGTGCACAGTTTTACATGTGGACAAAAAGAGCAAAAATAATCATGTGTGGAGGTAAAGACATCTTATCAGACATTTGTATGTTTCCAGACCCACATGACACGGTGACGTAGCTACTTAATGTAGAGGACTTAAAGCTGCACTTATCATTAATTTTACATGACCAGTGGATCAAAGGGTTATGTGAAATATGCAACGGGTCACTGATAGTGAAAGTAGGTGAATTTTTTATTCTTTGCCTGGTATTTGTGTGAGTCAGTATGCATGGGACCACACGAGGTGCCAGTGTGCATTTTATGCCCATATATTAATCTCTCTGACATACTACTACTACAACTGCTGATTGCTGCTTTTTTCTTTCTGTGTGTCTACGTATTGACTGTTGTCCTAAAAACCTACAGATAATTATCATCCAAAAGGAGTTCTCCTTGTCCCCAGTGATGTCAAGCTTAAAAGCACACACACATTTGGTGACTAAAAAGTCGATGGAAAAACAGCGACTGGTTGCTAAAACAAAACTGGCTTTGTTTGTTGGTCTCAAACAGTGGTCAGCAGCCTGGCAGGCGTCTTGCCTAGTGTCACCATCCCCTCCACCTCCTCATGGCAAAGTCAGTTCATATACTACGTCACTTTAGAAACAATATGTGATAGAACATGTACGAATCGTACAAATCTTACTTGTGGTTTGCAGAAACATGCAATGTCAACAGTTTCTTCTGGCTATTGGGCTGAAACCCATTGTACGCTACCTTCCCAGCATCAAAGAGCAGAGAGATGAGTAACTGATCAGTGCAGCTTTAGAAACACAGAAATACTTAAATGTGACATTTGAACTGCAAACCACACAAACCTAAATGATTTCAGCTTCCTCTTTCAGTTCAAAACATTTTTGTCAAGCACAAACTTGAGAAGGTCTTACAAAGCAGACTAAAACACTCATTAAAGTTCAGGGTCTTTAATCAGGCTCAGGTCGGTAGACGGGTGAGTATTAACACAGGTGAAAGTATCCAAATCAACAGGCAAAAAGGGTGGTCAAAACATACCTTTGCTCACTGCGTCCAAAAAATTCTATTTCAAATTCATCAGTCCACAGGACTTGTTTCCAAACAACATCAGGCTTGTTTAGAAGTTCCTTTGCAAACTTCTGATGCTGAATTTTGTGGTGAGGATGCAGGACAGTTTTTCTTCTGGCAGCTCTTCCATAAAGGTCATGTTTGTACAGGTTTCACTGCACAGTAGAAAGGTGCACCACCACTCCAGAGTGCTAAATAACCCTGCAGGTCTTTTGTGGTCAAACGAGGGTTTTGATTTGCCTTTCTAGCGAGCAGCTCTCTCAGAAAGTTTTCTTGGTCTTCCAGACCTCAACTTGACCTCCACAGTTCCTGTTTACTGCCATTTCTTGATTACATTACAAACTGAGGAAACAGTAACCTGAAAACACTTTGCTATCTTCTTATAACCTTCTCCTGCTTTGTGGGCATCGGTTATTTTAGTTTTCAGAGTGCTAGGCAGCTGTTGAGAGGAACCTGTGGCTGCTGATTGATGGGACAAGGTTTCAGGAGCCAGAATATTTATTAAGCTTTGAAATTTGCATCACTTGGCCTTTTCTTACAATGACTGTGAACAAGCCAGAGCCCTAACAAGCTAATAAAGGTCTGAGACCCTGGAAAAGGTTAGCTGAGGTCTCAAATGTCTTGGGGTGCCCAAACTCTTGCATGGTGCTCCTTTCCTTTATTTCCACTCTAAAATGGTTCAAAACAAAAATAATACAGTAATCTTGCTTAAAATGTTGAAAAGCATGTTTCATCTTTAACTTCATGCCTTTTGGAGATCAGTTCATCTTCTACTCACTTAACTATTCACAGTAAAAGAAGTTTTGACCAGGGGTGCCCAAACTTTTGCACGTACGATTAAATTGTTTATTTGAACCAGTATGAATATTACTTGTATAAAAATTAGGCTTCCAATAACATATCAATTACAGTATGTGTTATCTAATGACAACAAGGATTACAGCACCTCAGAGGAAGGGAGTCACCACTTGCTTTTTTTGTCATGCTGGTAAATCTGCATGAATTACAGTCTTGTCTGGTGCTCATGGAACCGAACTAACATTTAAACATTTATATTTGTATGTATGATCTAGAAGGTAACGTTAGCTCAAGTAATTGACAATCCAGTTTTATAGATCCAAAGACCTTATATAAAAATCAACTGCTTGGCAACCAGACTGCGTGTCTAAATGAGACAGGACTTTATTTTTTAAAATGTGTAGCCACAGTGGGCCAGTAAAAGAGACTGGACATTAAACTGACTCTATAGGCTTTTAACTGAAGTTTTATGGTAGGTTAATTAACACCATTTTCTCCCTAGTGGAGGTTAAAAAACAAACAAACAAAACAAAAAAAAAGCAACTAAAACCCTTGTGTTTCCTCTAAAAAAAGGGACAAAATGAAATTAACCTTCCACTCAGAATTGTATTAATCCGTATGAGAACTTTTTTTGGTTCACATCTTTACTCTGAGCTGTCTTTTGCAAGCTGAAGTGCATTTGAAGATATGTGGGAAATGTTTGAACATTGCATGGATCTGCATGAAGGGAAAAAAAGATGGTGAGGTGAAGAAACAAAATTGTTGACCATATTTAGAAGGAGTAAGACAGTGACATTAGTATCTTTAGAAGAAGTTCATAATTTTTTCTAAGTGCGTTAATGGTATGAAGACAGAGAATTGTAATTGCTTTTCAATTACCCACCGTATAGCTTCACAGTGTGCCTCCATTTAGTGTTCTTTTATTAGACAGCCTATCAGAGGACAGTCTGTCTGCGGGCCTAATCTGCAACCAAGATGAGACCATTACAGCTCATCCTCAGTCCCCCTTTTTCCCCTTCTTCTCTCTCCATCTTTAATCTATCCTTTTCTTCTCCCCCCTTGTGCTGTCATACATTCAATTTCATGCTATAACAGCCTGACAGGCAATTAGTTGAGGATTTGACCAATTAAGAGGATAAAGACGGGGTTAAATCTCTCTGTGAGAGACGTTTTGTCCCAGTGTAGGCCAAAATGTCAAATCACAGAGCTGTAACCTTTGTCTTGGGATGATAAAAGTGAAATTGACATGGATCTGGCTCTGAGCCTGACGCATCTCCACACTTCCCTCCTCCTCTGTGTCAAACAGTATGTTCCTCCTGATGTTTGCAAAGCAAATAAGGCACATCTAATCAACAGATGGCATGAACGGACGTCATCCCAGAGGAGATGAAATGTGATGTGGCATGTGGTTCCTTAAGTGTTCCTCCCTCCATGCTGATCGGCTCCCACCTGTCACCATTTTCCCTCTTTCTTGATGGACATGTGTATTTGGGGTGCATTCACTATGAAAATGTTTGCACTGACAAGCAACATTCTTGTGGTTACCTCCTAATATCTTGTGCTTTGCACCACGGTTGAAGATTCCTGCTCTGGTAAAAATGCATCAACTGTGACCCTGGATTGCAAACTGTCACTCTGGCAGTCATGCAAAATTTTGGACCTGATCTGAAACAGACCTGTGGAAAACAACCACAACAGGCAGTTTGTGTGTCGCACGTCTGGTGAGTAACATTGGGCACCCCCCAGGGGACTGTACTATCTCCCTTCCTTTTTATCATCTACGCATCAGACTTTAAGCACAATTCTGAATCTCGTCATCTGCAGAAATCTCAGACGATGCAGCCATCATAAGGTGTGTGGAGGGCGGCCAGGAGGATGACTACAGGGGCCTGATGGACTGGAGAGGAAGGCCCCACTATCTCTGGTCCACATTGTTGGAGTGACGTGGAGATCATCATGTCCTAAAAGCAGGGTTCCCACACATTTTTATGGGCATAATTTCAGAACTTTCCATGACTTTCCAAGGACCCATAATAAAGTTTCCATGACCACTCACAACGTATAACACAAACAGAACTGTAGGCTGTAGTATACTATACTACAAATGTTAATGATATTATTACAGGTGGTCTGTAGTGACAGCTGACAGTTTTGTTGGCTTGGATGGTTAATTTGTCTGGAAAAGAGAATGCTCCCTACCTTCAAACTACACGCTCTCCTCTCAGAGCAGTTAAAACAACACCAGAGTGCACATTGGTGCTCTGAGTGACAATTAAATGCTCAAGGCTGTAAAATTAGGTACAATTTAAAAGTCATTTTGGTGCATAGGTATAAAAACATTAAGATACATGACCTTACATGTTAAATCACACTGTCACACAATTATTTTTCTTGGGCCACTTGCTCGGCGCTTTTAAAACATATCAGATTCAAACCCTATTTAAACATAAGTCAAGCAAGCGGGAATACATGGAGGGAGAGACTAAACCCAGAGAGAATATAAAGAACCGTATATAATGGTAAACAAAATATTGTCATATATTAAAGCATATTAGAGCTACGTTACATCAACAGCTACAGAAAATTTATTTCAAAGTTACATTACCTGAAAGTTTATCTTTCAAAGATTACTTACTTTACTAAACACAAAAAAATCCCATAACTTTTCCAAACATTCAAGATTTTTACTTATTCCATGACTTTTCTGGCCTAGAAAATTAGAGTGTAGAATTCCATGACTTTTCCAGGTTTCCCATGAATGGGGCAAACCTGTGAACGTACCTGGACATTTGGATGACAAACTGATATGTTCGTACAACACTAAGGTCATCTACAAGAAGGGCCTGAGCCAAATTTACTTCCTGGAAGGGCTCCTACAATGTCTGCAACAGGATGCTCGACGTGTTCTCTGTCGAGCAGCTTCTGTGCTGTCATGGGCTCATAGACTGTATAACACAAAGGATGTAGCCACTGTGACATCACCCATAGATTTGTGGACTCCTATTTTGAAGCTTCAAGTTTCGTATTTCACCATGGTTTGGTATGTCACCGTCTGACTCCTAGACTGTGGTGTAACTTTGCAGTCAGTCTGTCACAAAAACGGGTCACTCCCTTAATTATGTGTATCTTCAAACCTTAAAGCTATAGAGACCAAAACCATTTTTTGTACCAGGCTGTAAACATGTTTATTTCTGCTGTAAAGTTGGGCATTTTAACATTGGGGCCTATGGGGATTTACTCGGTCTTTGAGCCAGCCTCAAGGCTGAAGTGGCCATTTCAGGAACTGCAATTTTTGGCACTACCCAATTCAAAAGGGACACATGTAGCTCTGATAGAAAAAAACGTAGCAGTACATGTAATACACCAGGCCACTTCTTTATACAGGCTTTCTGTTGCAGTGTTGCAATGTGAAGCCCAACTGCCTCTGGACAGTCAGACACCCCATCACTTCGACAGCAGGTCAGCAAGATTATTGCCCATGGGTCTGCACTGGCTGAAAACTTACCTTTTCAGAGCACACTTTAACATCCTATGCCAAGGTCCACTTTCTTGAATTCTTTAAAAAAAATAACTGTTTCTATTGTTTCAATCACAATGTTTCCCTAATCTTAGCCTTAGTTTCAGCCTAAAGGTAGAGCTGAAATAACCTTAATGAACAATATGAAACAAGTAAAAATGCTGACAGTTGGTTTTCTTCATATTTTCAACTTGTGCACTAAACCTCTAAGTGGAAACGCTATAAATAAAGAAACAACCAAATATTGCAAAATCATCATCTTCTGTGCATTAGAGGAGTCAAATTCAATCAATATGCTAATAGCATGCCATGTGAGAGGCAGTGGTGTACCAGAGTTTTGAGTGTTCAATAAATCATGTAATCTTAACAGGCTGTCCTTAATACATATGCATAAAACTAGTTGATGAAACCCATCATGAGTTGCACTGTTTTGCATTTTATTTTAGTTTTAACAGAAACGTAACTGTTAAAAGTTCAGCAGATATGTTTAATATAAATATTTTGAGTTGGCAGTTCAAATTGTGCAGGTATGTTATCTGCTTAATAAGCCAGGAAAGACAGTATGAGAAGAGATCTTCCTTATGTCAGACTGGACTATGAAAATGAGTGCCACAGCTTTAGGGATGGAACATTCTACTACTTTGGTCTACACTGAAATATCTCAACAACCATTTTATTGCCATGACATTTTGTTCAAACATTCATGATCCCCAGAGGATGAATCTCACAGACTTTGATGATCCCCTGACCTTTTCTTTATGGGGCCCAAAATTTTCATTTGTCCACTTGGTGTCCATTGGTTCAAGACCAAATACCTGCCAGTGTTGGGCAAGCTACTTGGAAAGTGTAGTGAGCTAAGCTACTAGTTAATCTAATATTAAATGAAGCTTCACTACAGCAAAGCTATCACCCTCAGAAATGTAGCAAGCTAAGCTACAGCAAAATGAAAGTAACTAGTGCAACTACATCCAAGCTTTTTACTAAATTGAACCAACTTTGTGCCAAGTCAGTGTTATCTTACTGATCAATAAAACTGTCAGTCAAACAGATAGGCAGGTAAAAAAGTTAAGTTCAATTGTTTATTGAACAGTGAGCTGCACTAACTCCCAACACGACTCAAACCACAACAGCAAGAATGAAGACCTGCTTCAAACAGTCACAACATGGTCAAAAACGTACATGCGTGTATGTATGTGTATGTACACTGCAAAAACTCAAAATCTTACCAAGAATATTTATTTCTAGTCAAAACAAATCTCATTACAATTGAAATAAGACTCATCACCTAAAAAGTAACTTGTTTTTAGACAATTTTCACTTGTTTCAGGAAAATTTTCACTTGAAATAAGTAGAAAAAAAATCTGTCAATGGAGCAAGTTTTTTTTTTTCATTGCAAGCAAAAAAAAAAAAAAAACTTGCTCCATGGGCAGATTTTCATACTTATTTCAAGTGAAAATTTGCTTGAAACAAGTATTTTTTAAGTGTAAAGAGATTTGTTTTGACTAGAAATGAGGCTAGTAAACACATTTTAGTAAACACATTTTATAGTGAGCAGCATACACATGTATGTCCCCTACAAATCCCAACCGTGTTTACAAAGTTTGAATGAACGAGACGGACGCAAAGGAAACGGAGGCTGCGCATTGATCCTTTTGCCTCTGTCTGCAGGAACGAATAAAAATCCCATTCATGATGGGGTCAAATGGATTATGTGCATAATTAACCACAAAACAAGCAAATACTTCATCTTAATGACATATAACACTCATTATGCTTCAGCTGAATCCTCTAAGCAAATGACCATGTTGAATTGAAATTAGTTTATCACGTTAAATGTCCGAAATTGTATGAAATTGCTCCAATGCCTTAAACCAAACTTTGCGCATAATCACACAGCCTGATATGCCCTGGCAAACACAGTGGGACTGCTGTACAGACCGTTGGTCTTTCTTACCCTAACCCTGGTTATTTTCTGAAAGCACAGAGCAAAGAAATGTCTTTTTTTCTCCCCCGGTCTGTTGTCAGCAGGAGCGTCGGCTGCAGCGGGGATTTCAGCACCATGGACGGCGCGCGTAAAAAGACTTGACAAGCGTCTCCTTTTAAATGTGTTTGCTGCTAGTGAAATTATACATAATAAATGAAGACAGTGACATATTTTCAATAAAAAACAATGAGTTGAACGTTCATTTCAAGCTTTTGTAGTACAACGAGTTTCAGAATTGTGCAAGTGCGGCCGGAGAGCGGGCGGCAGTGTTTGATGCAGGAAACTCGATATGGACTTGAAAATAAATTTCAGAGTGGGGGTCATTCGGAACGGCGGGGTTTCGGAACGGCGGCTGTAGTGACGCTACTGCCCAACACTGATACCTGCAAGACTAATGTCATTCCCATCCGTCTCAACTGTATTTTGTGTTGACTGCTAATTAGCCAGACTGTTGTCATGCACTGTTTGTACACTTTCCTATGAAAAGTAATGCACCCAAATTCGTACATATCCTATATAATCATAAGCTAGTAACTTGTGTATAACCATTGGGAAGGCTGCGATTACGTGACTGACGGGAGTAAAAAAGGAAGCAGTCCTTTAAGAAGGCGGGATAGGGTGGTGGATGGGTTAAAAAACATCTTCCCCAGGAGACCACTTTTCAGAACTGTGTGAATACTGACTGAACTTTGAGTCATTTAAAGGTACATCGTCATCATGTTTCATTACTTAAACCAAACCACAGTAACTTAACCATTGTATGCGCATTTTCTTATGGTATCATATGAACCCTTGTATGACGTTACGTTGAATTAGCAAATGTTAGCATGCTGGCTAACATTTATCTGTAACTGTATCTGTATCTAAGATTATACAAACACTATACTACTTAACATCAGCAATGTTAAAGGAAAAAAATGTGGACCCTATCTTCCCATATTTTTTTGTCTAAGTGACTTATGGGAAAAACAGTTTTTAAAACCGGTCCAGTATTGAGAGAGAGAGAGCTGCAGCTGGCAGCAGTGAACAGGATATAGTGTAACCACTCAGGGCAGGTGTGCCCTGTCAATTTATGTCCTTTAAAAGTGCTTGTTTTTGCTGCTAATAGACTCAGATTTTCATTATGAGTGACTAACAACATTAGGGAAAGGACCCTACAAAGAAATTAAATGTTTGTCCCTACCTTTTGCTTGTTACACTATGTTGTGTCCAAGTCCAAGTCTCATTATCAGGAGGTCTTGTTCTGAAATCTCACCAGAGGTGACTTGTGGCAGGAAGCAAATGAGAGGAGGAAGAGAGAGAAGAGTGCCAGTAACAGTTTAATGTGTTGGAATACAGAAAGCTCATTTTACTCGTATCTAAAAGATTTTTAGTGCCATGGCTCAGTATCTTACCATCTTACTATATCTTACTATATAATGACGAAAACTCTGTCTTTGGGTGTGTGTCTGTGGGTGTGTCTGTTCCACGTTTTTCTCCTCACTGACTTGGTCAATCCATGTGAAATTTGGCACAGTGGTAGAGGGTCATAGGAGGATGCAAATGAAGCAATATTACATTGATTGGCCAAAGGGGGGCACTATAGCAACCGAATGAAATTNCTCCATTATTGACCCTATCAAACAAAATAGGGGCGCTAGAGAGCT
The DNA here is from genome assembly GCF_006386435.1 of Epinephelus moara. Taxonomy (NCBI): domain Eukaryota; kingdom Metazoa; phylum Chordata; class Actinopteri; order Perciformes; family Serranidae; genus Epinephelus; species Epinephelus moara. The sequence continues at coordinate 32,393,818 of NC_065518.1, read as the reverse complement.
AATTTCTTATCTAGGCCTAACTGCCATATAAATTTTTACTAAACTTGGTAGATATGTAGAACAGGACGCCTCAACGTGACTGGAGAAATTTAACAACAGAAAAATGCTTAAAAATGGCTAAAATGCGCTCAAGATGGAAAGAAATAGAAACTTCAGTGGGCAGAGGAATGGCAATCAATATGTTAGTCGGAGATCCTTCATTAGCAGCCAACCATCTTACAGACCCCAATAATCCCTGGATAACGAGTGCTTTAAAAACATGGAATAGTATAATAAGCAGGCACCAATTGAAAGGCAGGGCTGAAATTTGTAAATGCTTTGCTTACGACCCAGTCTTTAGACCGGGCACATATGATACCAGATTCAAATGCTGGACAGAACATGGGCTTACTGCATATTGTACACTTCTAAATCAGGGTGTGTTTTTAAGCTTCCAGGACCTAAAAGACAACTTCAAGCTTCAAAATCAGGACCATTTCAGATATCTACAAATCAAAGACTTTATTGGAAAGAAATTACTAAAGGATAACCAAATTAAAATGGGACATGAAATACCTGACATTTTTCAAAAGGCCTATAGAGATGCCAAATATCAAAAAAATAATATCTAAATTATATGTAGCTTGGCAAAATCTTAAAGTAGACAACACTTTGGCTGTCAAAGCAAGATGGGAAGCAGAGGGCAATATTACAATAACACAGGAAGAATGGAACAGGATCTGCAAACAGCAATGGCGAACAACAAGTTCTCTCTTCTGGAGAGAATTTAGTTGGAAGAACATGTCTTGATTCTTCTCTACTCCAGTGCAAAAGACTGGCTATTCCAATCAGACAGCTTGCTGGAGATCATGTGGCAATGTAGTAGCTAACCACTTTCATATTTTCTGGAATCATGGTGTCCTGGAAGCAGCCTTTAAGAAGAAGGTCAAACTCAATTTCAAAACCATGTACCTTGGTGATCTAGAAGAGCTTCGCTGGGCAAAGCCAGATAACTCTCTGATTCGAGTGCTATTGGTTGCTTGTAAAAAAGTCTTGACTAAAAAGTGGCTGAAAACGGAAGTGCCAACTATTAATGAGTGGATTGATATAGTTTATAAACATATACACAATGTAAAAAATTACATTCAAACTAAGAAATCAAGTAGATATCTTTGAAGAATATTGGTTCAAATGGCTTGCTCATGTGTCAACTATAAGGCCTGACTTTGTATAATATAGCTATGCAAAGAGTGTTTGTGAATATGTAAATTCATTTTAATTCCATTTTGCTGTTCCTTTCCTCTCTCTCTATCTCTCTCTCTCTCTCTCTCTCTCTCTCTATCCTGAATGCAGACTTGAGAATGTAAAATGTAATTCTAAGAACCAAAAGATATAAGTGCACACGAATGTTCAAGGACAATGCCAGATATACAAAACACGGACCCTCCAGATCCTCCCCAGAATGTTTGTTCTTATGTTGTTTAGTTTATTGTTTTCTCCCCCTCCATGTTAGGGTGTGTCTCTTTTCATTTGTATGATTACCTTAAACGAAAACTCAATAAAAAGTAAATGACAAAAAAAAAAAAGGCTAAAATGTGACCGATCGCTGTGGCTCCTTCTGTGCTCAAATGTTTTGTTTTTTTGTTGTTGTTTTTTTTCTAATTTTTAGTATGACTAAGTCATGGTATGGTATGCTGTACATAATCACGGAAACTGTCAGTGTGTCATTCTGTCAGTCAGTCATTCTGTCTGTCCCACGTTTTTCTACTCACTGATGTGGTCATTCTATGTGAAACTGCACATAGGCATTGAGGATTGGCATAGGTAGAAGGTGACAAAGCTACCAATGGGTATGGACTAGTTTAGCTGATTTTGACAATGTGAAAAAGTCCATGGCATTTTTTAGCAAGACTTGGACATAAAACAAAACAAAACAAGTGAAAGGTACAGAAAGCATTTCATTTCTCTGTAGAGTCTTTGTGCATTGTTGTAAAACACTCATAATAATAACCTGAGCGTGTTAGTGGCAAAAACAAGCACTTTTGACGGGGTGCACCTGCCCTGAAAGTTTACATAGTGGTCTGTTTTGCTGCTGACGGCTGTAACAGTCTCATTGAATATTGGACAAATTAACCCTTTACTAAGTCCCGCCCCTTTAACGCAGAATGGTCAATCATAGTGTAACGTCTGCCAGCTCTGACAAGGGTCCTGCAACAACACAGCTGTGCTCCATAGACTCTCATGAAAATCACTTAAGATTTTCTTTATTTTCAGGCTGGTTTTGTGGATTTTGAGCGAAACGTTGTGCCTGTGGCGTGTCGTGTAAGATCGATACTTGTTACTCGGAGAGGTTGGAGGGAAATATACAAAACCAAAAACAAAATCAAACCCTAAAAAGTGTAGGGTTTCGGTAGCCACTGAAAGTAAAACTTACATATGCTGCTTTTGCTTTTTAATGATCATAACACTGAATAAAGACCCACCCCACTTTATAGGAACAAGTGAGGAGAAGCAGGTGAACTTTGCCAGAGTTCAACCAGCTGTGTGTCATCACAATGCGTGTAGATGAGCATTGTTTGGCTTCCCCCGGAGCTCCCCGCCCGTCCAGTGGCAAAGGTACAGGTGCTAGTGGCAAACACAGGGGGAAGCCAAATACCTTTTATCCGCACAGTGTGATGACACACAGCTGGTTCAATATCAGTGAAGTTTTCCTTTATATTTACTGTTCTGTCTCGATCCCCAGGTGGCTTTTTACCTGTTTTTACCTGTTTATGCTGCTGAGTAAGTTGGACAACTTGAATATATCATTCAAACACGTATTGTAGACCCTTTGGTCTGCTTCTCTCTGAAAACGCTTTTTTGATTTTCCAAAATGTGATATATCTTCAGGGAGTACAGTTAGTAACATAGTATAAAATATAGCCTCACGGTTTGGCTAACATGGCCATAGACTTTTGGTATTGTTACTCTTGATGTATTCCCCCAACAAACAGAACAAAAAATCCTAATACTAGCCTACCCTTCATTTTCAGTTTTCATCCACACCAACTGCATGGATGAAATTATTAATATCTAAACAATGGCAATTAAATGAGAGCCCCGACCTAACAACTTTGTGTGCTTGAATTATTTCTGGTGTACTCCATGTCTGAAAAGGACTTCAAGGTGCCTCGCCATGCTTTTTAATGTCACTTGTAAAAGCTAACACCTGCTGCTAATGATCATTTTTAATGAATGACTCCTGATATTGCCTTTGCAAGTGTCATTTAGCCCTTTCAGAGCAATTTGTCACTTAGTGTTTCCTGTATAGTTCAGTACTTCTGTAGAGTCACAACTCTGAGTCACTCTCCTCTTTAGATATATCAGCTATTAGTGTACTTATTGCTCAGAACAAGAGTCATCTGGAGGCCAGATTGAAGAGTACACACTGTTTCTCCAACTCTCTGTCTCTCTTTAAACACTGTCTTGTCAGCGCTCTGCCCTCCTTCACGCTAATCTGCAACAGTTGTGTTTGAGCAGTGAGCCGGTTATTCCTCCTGAACACACACACTCGGACTGACGGCGGCATTTGTTAGACTGACAACGGCATTAGGCCACCATGTCCTTGTGGGCTTTACTGGTGCTGGTTACACCCATGTGTGTTAGCTTAGAGGCGTGACTCATCCAGATAGATAGACTGATACACACACATACACACATACACACATATGCTGCTGTAAGCTTCATAAAGCCTCTCTGCAGGGCTCGTCACCAGAGGAGTGACAGACTGACCCGCCTTGATGCTAATGTGGCGGGCGGCTCTGGAAAGGAAATGATGTAAATCTCAGTGGATCACAGCATGGACACACACACATCAAGCTCCCACCACCTCTTTTTTTACTGTTGCAATAACCTTTTTTTTTTCTTCTGGGTAACAGTTTTCATTGCATCTGTGTCTTTTAATGTATGTGTGATTATTTTTCTCCCCCAGCATTGCAACACTCGGAGCAACCGTGCTGTACTCATACATAATAAATACTATAGACCAAGGTGTGTGCAGCAACTGCATAAATAGTTGATATGCATATTTGAGGTTGTACAGACCACAGTTTGCTCTGAGCCATGTTAATGAATGTGTTGTGTGGGCTGCGGTGATATTGTTTATTTATATAATTTCACGTGAGTGCAGTGAAACTGTATGGTGTTTAGGAGCATGCAAATGCAGAATAAATTCTCACCACCTTTTTCGAGATGTACAGTGTGTAGTATAAGTTTAAATAACATTTTCCTTGATCTAACAAAGAGAGGATGATGAATCTCTTCCAGCAGCAGGTAGGCAGCATAAACAGTGAGATAAACAACAAAGGAAGGTGTTGATGAATGCAAAGCAGATGCATTTTACTCTTACTCACTCGGCTCTGCAACCACTAGATTAGAGTTATCTACAGACATGCGGGGCGTAGCCAGAGAGACATATCGACACTTTCACAAGCAAACATATTCAAGTGACTACAGGTTAAATGGACTCTCTCCCGATTTACCATTACAGACTCATTTTAGGTCTCTCCTGGCCACCCTCCATCTGTAGCACCTGTGCTCCATGGAGGACGCTTTGCCAATTTGCAACCAGGTCTGTGTCACCAAGGTGTAGGCAATGTGTGCAGATGGACTGTTTTAAGGCACTCCTGTGCTTCCAGCTCCTGAAGCTTCCCGCTTTGTCCACCAGCCAAATGCAGACTTTTGCTCATGGCACAGGTGGGAAATTCCTGGACTGAAAATTGACAAAGTATCCCTTTAGCTTTGGTAGCAGCCTTTGATTTAGTCATTGGAATATTGTTAGTTTTAGTTAATAGCAAGGCTTAAGCTGGGTCCAAAACCCATACTTTTTACAAATTTTTATACATCCATTCATCCATCCATCTATTTTCATCCACTTATCCGAGGCTGGGTTGCAGGGGTAGCAGGCCAAGCAAAGCACCCCAGAAGTCCCTCTCCCCAGCATGCTCTCCAGCTCCTCCTGTCAGTGGGACATGCCCGGAACACCTCTAATGAGAGGCGCCCAGGAGGCATCCTGATCAGATGTCAACAACCAACGCACCCAGGGCACCTTGTATCTGGACGTGGAAAGTCCATGACCAAATGTCGACATGTGACGAGGTCGAAGTGAGATTGTGTTGGCATATAGGAAATAAATCTGTCACTTTTTCTTTTCTAAGAAACAGTAACATTCCAAACATCACTGACAGATATATAATGTTATTAAAATGTAAGATGCTGCTGATTAATGCAGTATTCAAGAAGCTAAATCAACTTCTGAGAAGGAGACAGTTTTGGGCCAAGGATACTGTTTGACCAACCAGAACCATGTATTGTGTGATTCTGTAGATGCATACTGGACATTGAGTTAGCATTTGCTTTAAAATAATTTTATTCAGTTTTTACCTCTTGCACTTAGTCGTGAAGGATTTTTGGGGAAAGTGCATAACATTTCATCATAGTCCGGATTTTCAAAGTTGACTTGAAAAGATAATAAATGATACGTTTTCCTTGATTAAATGAACACTACTTATACTAAATATGTTTCAGAAAACTGCCTCCTCTCACACTAGACTGATTGGAACACAGTATATGTAAGGTGGGAGCCTAATTGAGTCTTTTACAGATAAAAAGATGGCCTACTGATAGCAGACGCCTTCTTGGAAATGCATAAAATAGAAAGAGAGGAGTAAACATCAACATATCTCTGTAGGAATTGAAATGCATTTCAGTGCATTTTTGAAAAGGTGGTGTTCCTGGTGGGGGCTGGGTAAAGTCTTCAAGTTCATGAGCTGGTTCTTGCAGCAGTAGCGCCAGCATCACACATCACACTTTCTAATGGAAAATTCTAATGAGGTGCAGGTATTTAGAATACATCAACCCCAGAATGCTGTGCAATTACTCATTAGATTCGGCATGGTAATGAAAAAAGGGAATGGTTTTTATAGTGCTAACATTAAATCATGGGAATCAGCCCCCAAACAGCTTTTTAATATTACCCCCCTTTTCCATGAATATTAATTATTCACAGCTATCTATGCATTGCTTTGTGTGAGTATTTCTTTTTCAGCAACATCTGATCTGTTTTCGAGGACTTCATTTAAATGACCCTTTTTAAAGTATTTTTTCCTGCAGTGGTTTGTTTTACATTCACATTTTGGTGTTTCTCAGTTAAATATCTAAAGCTAGCCCATCCTGCCTCTTTCTCCGTTGAAGCATTTGAGCATTAAGTGCCTCATTTTTACACCACATCTGCATATTTATCTTTTAGATACACAGAACATGATGTTATAATCCAGTGTGCCACCTCAAACTCCTGTGCTCTCCGTGGTGATGGAAGATTTGAAGCACTGACCTATACCTGCTCTGATGTTAAGAAGGTGACGAAAGCTGGGCAGACGCATCATCATGGTTGTCAAGTGGGCTCCTACTTTCATCATCATCATTTTTATTCTAATTTGTTGTCCTTTCGCCTTTGTTACTGGAGCATGTATGGCCTAGGAAAGAGATGCCCTCATTATTATCAGAAAAGGGAAGGGGAAGATTGGATTGAGTGCAGCGGACCTTGAGCTGATCACTGCCCACAGCATCTTCTGATCACCCAGCCGGACCATGCACCACCGAGGGCGGTGTAAGAATAAGTGCAGATAAGAGTGAGGCTGGCCAAGCTTAGACCGAGGGCTGTTCCACTACCCAGCCTCCTCCGGGCTGATGTTCAGTCACAGGAAAGTGGAAAGGGATGAAATAGCACTTGGGCTGGACCTGCAATGGGAGATTGGAGACTATTGTGCCCACATCTTTGTAGAGACCTGGTTCCATCTAGGCATCCTGACATTCAGCACCGACAGAGCGCAGGAATCCAGTGGAATAAGGGGAGGTGGACTTTATGTTTGCATTAATGATGCTTGGTCCTAACGCAAATGTCAAAAGTACACTACAGGAATGCATTGCTGTTGTTTGGTATGTGTGTGTGTGTGTGTGTAGCATAAGGGGACCATAACTAAATTTTGTTTTGCAACTCTGAGTTGCATAATGACAATAAATTAAACTTGAACCTTGGAATCAGCATTTCCTTGACTGGAACCATGACATCTCCAGTAGGTTCAGCAGTGTGTTCTGGTGTCCCAGAACCACTCCCCTTCTGCATCGACCCAGGCTGCTCACTTAAGCGTCGTTTCCACCAAACACTTTCAGTATGGTACCTTTGACCAAAAGTAACCCTTCAGACATGGTACCTAGACCCTGGTGTTTCCACTACAAACCATACCCTTAAATGTGGGCAGGGTCACTCACTGCTCTGTTCAGCACTCACTGTATTTCCTTATTAGGGAAGTATAGGGAAGTCTGCACCTCGTTTATCGTCCACAAAATGGGGTTGCACGCCAACATTTTTATAACAAAATATAACAGGCTGCAGTGAGAGTCTCTCTCCATGGGATATTTAAAAATAGGGGGTTTGTGCATTTAGTCCTTCTCAGGCAAGCTCAGAGGTTTAGTGTTGCTGTAGCTCAACGCTACGTGACCGTTTTTTTTTTCTCTGAGTGAGGATTAGAATATATTCATTTTACATAACCCGGCCAAAATTAATACATATAAACGCTTAAAAATCCACTCATTACTAAAAGTGTATGTCATATAAAAACTTAAGTAATGGTCAGAGTTGTTATATGGAATATTTAAGGTGTGTTAATTGAGTCACGTCGTCAGCTCGTGCATTGAGTAACATTAAAAGTTAATGTTCCACCTTAAAAATCCTGGCAGTCGGCCCAGTGAATTAAGTTATTTTTTTGTCCGACTACTGCTACTGAAAGAGGCAGCAAAACATCCTTATATTTTATAGTTACAGTCTACTAACTCAACTCTCCACGATATGAACAGTGGCTTCTGCCTCAAAACCAGCCACAACTCAGCCCTGAGCAGAGTGACCGTCTGCTACTGACCAATCAATGAACTGCAGTGTTCACAGCTCCACCTTTTAGTACCAGATCTGTGTGCTAGGTACCCCAACAGAGGGGGTACCAAAAATGGCAATGGTACGGAATGGTTCAATTGGTACCATCCACACCTTTTCACAGTGGAAACGGGAAAAAAAAGCGTACCGAACTGAACCGTACCGGTTCTCTTAAGCCAAAGCCACATGCTTCTCTGCTTTGTCACCCCAATGTGGTCTGGTGTACGACTTGGCGGCTTATTCCCAGGTCTCTCAACAGCCTTACAGTGGATATTGCCTCAAAGCTCCAGCATCCTGGGGCGTTGGTGGCTTAGTTTAGTTAGTTTAGTTTATTTACTTTATTAATCCCCCTGAGGGGAAATTCAATGTTTTCACTCTTGCTTGTCAATTACACACAGGTCCGAACACACACATGCACAAACAGGACCTATACATGCACAAAGTGGAGAGATGTCAGAGTGAGGGGGCTGCCCTTGGTCAGGTGCCCCGAGCGGTTGGGGGGTTCGATGCCTTGCTCAAGGGCACCTCGGCAGTGCCCAGAAGGTGAACTGGCACCTCTCCAGCCACCAGTCCACGCTCCATATTTTTGTCCGGACGGGGACTCGACAGGCGACCCTCCGGTTCCCAACCCAACTCCCTATGGACTGAGCCACTGCCGAGCAGGCGCCCCATGTACAGTATAAGGCTGTTGCCGCAGCGGCCCGGGTTCGACTCCAGCCTGTGACCCTTTGCTGAATGTCACTCCCTCTCTCTCTCCCCCTTTCACGCTTGTCTATCCTATCAAATAAAGCCTAAAAATGCCCCAAAAAATATCTTTAAAAAAAAAGCTCCAACATCCAACCTCTACTTGGCGGATATCAGCTCTCTAGCCCCACTGCACTGTCTCTGCTGCAAGCCCAGTATCCCAGCTTCTTTCTTTGGAAGGCTTTCTGCATAGCATTTTCTCAAGGAACTATGAACTCCAAAAAGTAGAATGTGCACAAAGAGTTGGACCACAACACCAATTCTGGCCTTAAGGTGGCTACAAAGGGGAATGCAAGCCATTGGCCCAAGCCTGTGGGCATTTGCCAGTCCTGGGCTGCCTCCAGCTGTTCATACCTGAACCCCGGAGGGATCCTCCTCAGTCTTTATTCCCCTGCCTGGACGAAAGCTATTGGCTGAACTTGGTCAGTTACTCGGTTGGCAATATATTAATGGTTGTTCTCTTGGTTTCCAGAATTGCTGCCAGGCACTTGAGCACTTGGATGTGTCTCTAGGTGTAGCGACCTTGGATTCAAGGCTCACTTTGCACCCAGTGGGGATGTGCACAAGTGTAGCTGCTGTTACACAGGGGGTGTGATGGATCTTTGTCCAGCCATTTTTGGAGGTTTTGAGGGGTAGGAAATATGTTGTAGGTTGCTCTGTTGATGAAATGTATCCTTCTTGTCTCTATGTCCTGCAAGTCCTTACAGTTGATCTTTGATCTCTCTTCCAACTCATCCACTGGCCCTGTTTGGCTTGCAACACTGCCTTGGCACACCTTATACCGGCAGTGCCATGTGGTGGTAAAATCTGACATGTTTAGTGACTGAAAATAGTTCTTGGAAAAAACTGATGGACTCTGTTGTCCTTAAGAAATCTAAGAAAAATTGTCAAGGAAAATTACATGGAGATCACCCTTGTCTCTCTGGATTGGGTGCCAAATCATAGTGGTGTGTGTCGATGCATCCTGAGAACACTGGGATCTCTGCTTTTTGAGCCGTTGTACCCACAAGTTTGTTTCTTTCCAGGTAATCCTCTGGGCCACAGCGCAGAAGAAAATCTTACCCTCCACACTGAGGAGACTGATGGGGTGGAGTTGGCTCTTTTGCTACTGAAATCTATACTCCTCCAGATCTGTGCCATGCTTTATGTATCATTCCCTTCTCCCAAGCCACTTTCATCATCTCCACAAGAAACACAAAACACATCTTGTAGAGTCTGTATGGATCTCCATTAGGCCCTTGGGCTGATGGTGCTCTTGCTCACTTAACTGCATTCTCCACCTGCTTCCACTTTGGAGGGCTGATGTCCATCTGGTGCTCTGGTTGCTTGATTGGTGGGATGTCTAATGGAGTGTCTATCTCATTATGCCTCTTGTCATCAGCATATGTTATTTCAGGTGATATTTTAAAATATGGAGGAGATACAGTATGTGGAGCATGGCTGCCCTGAGAGAGACAGAGCTCCTTTAGGGGAGGCTCTAAAATATTGTTACTTTGTGTCAAGCTTCTTATCAGCTTAAGCCTTCTTGAACCCCAGTCCGGTCTGCATGTATGGTCTTTTACAACACATTCTCACTCCGACCTTGTCACATATTGATGTGTCATGGACTTTTCACGCCCAGATACAACGTGAAAGGTACCTTGAGTGTGTTGGTTGTTGATGTTGTGGTATGCTGTTTCAGGTTATGTCTATTACATGCATTGTTCTTCATCTTCAAAATACATGTCTGTTGTCACAGGAAATGTACTGTTTACATACTGTCTCTTTAAAAATAAACACTACATCAGTACGTTTTTTTTCCTCCAATAAATAATGCACGTGGTTGTGTTTAGGAAAAAAGAACAGGGTTTAACATTATAATTTTACGGGACGTGGACACTGCTCTCCCGGGTAAAAGTCGGTGTTTGTTGGACCCATCCACCACCACTCCCACCCACCTTACTCCGATTTTCGCCACCTTAACTTTCGTTTTTGTCCCGATGCGTTTCCCTGATGCTTCTGAACACCGTTAAACTATAACGGCAACCGGCTGTGACGTTTAAGGATGGCTTTTTTTGTCTGTGTTTGAAGACGCAAGTCACTGGCGAAGCGCCAGATTTTGAGGGCTTCGGAGTGAGACTGGGTTGTTCACTCTACGATGATATACATTTTCTTACTTTCCTGAACAGCTTCTTGCTGGTCTGAGGTTTTTCACCGCTGACCCTCAGACCACAACCTTCACTCAACAACTTCTTTATTAAGTATTGCAATGTGACATTTTCAAATACAGCAAGACTGGAAGTGTGCTCACAAACCACAAACCTACTACCAAAGGTTTTTTTAAAAAAAAAAATCATTTCTATTCAGTCGCTGACTATCCAAGGCTGTTGTTCACCGCATATAGCATACTGTGAGAAATATAACTCAGCTTACTTTTCACCACTCATAGATTCCCGTTCAGTCACCAGCTCCATCAAAATTCCATCAAATATCCTGCTGACAGATGTTCTTGTCAATCTGAAGCCATAATCCATCACTGCACAGTCTGGGGTGTTATTTTTCTCAAGAGAAATTGCTTCCTTGTTTCTTTTTCTGAGAAATCTCAGCAGTTGCACTCAGAGAGAAAAACTCAAGAAAAAATATAATTTGCATACGGATTGATAGTTGTTAACTTTCATATCTTCTTTCTCTCTCTGTCTTTGAAAGAAAAAAAGGGGAGGGGACCCTGCAGTTTGCTTGATCTCTTCTGAAAGTTCCAAGACCCCTGTTATCACACACATAGAGTAGATTTAAGAGAGTAAGATTTGATGGCATTTGATCAACTTGGAAAAAAGTATTGGATCCGCCTATGGAATTCAAATATTTTCGAATCTCTTACTGAATCTAGCGGAGCCTTTATCATATTTTTTTGGCTGAGAAGCCACAAGCAAAACAATTTTGAGTGGCATGTTCACAACCTGCAGCTATAACCTGGAAATGAGACAAGCAGCAGAAGATATAAAATGTTTATTAAATATGTAGCCTTATATATACAGTCAAATAACAACTGTAGCCTACTGACTTATTTTCTGGGAGCTCCTCATCACAACATCCTCTGATGCCGGTAATTCTTAGCTATTTGGCAGAGGATTTGGTCCCTGGACAGTTTTTTTTCAGGAGTCATTTTCACTTGAAAGAAATTTATTTCCTGTATGGCAGTAAAACACATTATACATGCCATCAGTAACTTCTGCTGGTTAAACTGGGCCTATAAACATCTTTCAAGCATTCTAAGTATATTTCTAAGCTATTAACGGACATAGAGAATCTGGGTTAGTAACATTAAAAAAACATTATAGAGCAACTTGCAGGTTGGAGACACCAGTAAATCAATCTGTAGGATAATAATGAAACTATACACACTACAGTGGCATGCAACAGTTTCATTTACTGTGAATAGTTAAGTGAGTAGTAGATGAACTGATCTCCAAAAGGCATGAAGTTGTAGATGAAATATGATTTTCAACATTTAAAGTAAAATCAGTGTTTCTTTGCTTTATTTTGTTTTGTACATATTTAGAGTGAAAAACATTTAATTGAAGACATTGAAACTCTCAGACAACTTTTACCAGGGTCTCAGACCATAATTAGCTTGTTAGGACTATGGGTTTTTCACAGTCATTATTAAGAAAGGTCAGGTGATGCAAATTTCTCCTGAAACCTTGTCCTAACAATCAGCAGCCATGGGCTCCTCTAAACAGCTGCCTATCACTTTGAAAACTAAAATAACTGATGCCCACAAAGAAGGAGAAGGCTATAAGAAAATGGCAAAAGTGTTTTATCAGACTCTCTCAAATATGACCTTCATGGAAGAGTCATCAGAAGAAAACCTTTCCTGTGTCCACCACAAAATTTAGCATCAGATGTTTGCAAAGGAACATCTTAACAAACCTGATGCTTTTGGAAACAAGTGCTGTGGACTGATGAAGTTAAAATAACTTTTTTGATGCAGTGAGCAAAGTAATGTTTGGTGAAAAAAAGGGGGCAGAATTTCATAAAAACTGTTAAACATGGAAGTGGATTGATCATGCTTTGGGCTTGTGTTGCAGCCAGTGGCACGGGGAACATTTCACAGGTAGAGGGAAGAATGGATTCTGTTAAATTCCAGCAAATTGTGGATGCGAAGCTGAAGATGAAGAGAGGATGGCTTCTACAACAGGACACTGATCCTCGAAATCCACCATGGACTACCTCAAGACGCACAAGCTGAAGGTTTTGCTGAGGACCTCAGGGTACCCCGATCTAAACGTCTTTAAAAACCTGTGGATAGACCTCAGAAGAACAGTGCATGCAAGACGGCCCAAGAATCTCACAGAGGAATGGGTGAAAATCCCCCAAACAAGAACTGAAAGGACCTTAGCTGGCTATAAAATGCATTCAGAAGCTGTGATACTTGCCAAAGGGGGCGCTACTAAGTACTGACCATGCAGGGTGCCCAAACTTTTGCTTCAGGCCCTTTTCCTTTTTTGTTATTTTGAAACGGAAAAATAAAACAAGGTATAGAAAATTAAAATGAAAAAGTAATCTTGCTTAAAATATTGCAGAAATATGTCATCTTTAACTATTTGNGCTGGCTATAAAATGCATTCAGAAGCTGTCATACTTGCCAAAGGGGGGTGCTACTAAGTACTGACCATGCAGGGTGCCCAAACTTTTGCTTCAGGCCCTTTTCCTATTTTGTTATTTTGAAACGGAAAAATAAAACAAGGTATAGAAAATTAAAATGAAAAAGTAATCTTGCTTAAAATATTGCAGAAATATGTCATCTTTAACTATTTGCCATTTGAAAATCAGTTCATCTTCTACTTACTTTACTACTCAGAGTAAAGGAAATTTTGACCAGGGGTGCCCAAACTTTTGTATGTCACTGTACAGTTATATGTGGAGTCATCTTTTCTTTAAGGCATTTTTATTTTTGCCTCAAAAAAGACAAATTAGACTTGAAATCACATGAATAAATATGGATCCCAACACTAGTTTTACATTGAAGAAGCTGTAAATGTGTATTCATACGCAGTGTGGGAAACATGTTACAGTTATATATTACTTTTAGCAATAACAAAGTAATACAATGCTCTACTAATTGGATTTATTATTTAAAGGCAATATTATTACATTCTCCATGTCATGTAACCTGTTACCACCTGAAATTTAGTGTTCATTGTTTTCATTTCTTAATGCATCTATGCTACACCACTCCTACCAGTGTACTACCAGAAAAATATCCCCCAGGTTTTTGTGTCTTGTAATGTTGTTATAGGCTAAATTCTAGAAGCATGCTGTGATTGGCACATCTGAGTGATGACGTACTCTGTTAGCATGTTGGATGCATTTGTTTTCCTTTAGATCCCTACACCATTTATATATCCCGTTCTGTTTTTGTGTCAAAATGCTGCTTGAATGCAGTGGGAATAAGGACCTGGACTGATCAGCACATCATTCTCATCCTTTATATTAATAGAGCAAAGCAGACACACTGTCCTTGTCATATACACGAGTTTCACTCCGATGCTGTTGTGCCTGACCGGGAACATGCAAGCAGGTCTTGCAGCTCCACAGTTTCATTTCCGTTCACAATAGCGACTCATATGCCAATTGTTGTGCTAACCTGAGTATTTGTCTATTGTGCCTCATTTCATAGGTTTACAAATAAATTTCTCTTGCTCATAATTTATCAGAGTTTGATCCTTTGTCTGCCTTCCTGTCCCTGTGTCCAAGGCTATTTGTCTATTTTAAAAGGTCTAGGCTATTTAATTGTTGTATATCATCACTCTGTTGTTAAAATAAGCACGTGATTTTAATACCCAGTGGTATCCACTGCATGTGAATGCATGAATCGGCCAGCTCTGTGCTCTGAAGGAGAGCCTTCATTAGGTTATAAAATATCCCCCACCACTAGACTCTTAATGAACTGCAATAAACTTGAGTTTATGAGCTCTGATCAGCTGCTATGAAACAACACGACTCTCTTTCATTTTGTAATGCCTCAGGTTATTTTGGTGAAAGTGACACAAAGTATTCTACACAGACAGTAATGCTGTAATGTAACCTACTTTAAAACAAAGATAACTAGTAATATGTAATACACTACATTTTGAAAGTGACTCGGCCAACACTATTCTCAAGCATACGACAATGAGCTTTGTTTTTAGCATGGCACACATCGAGATGGCTAGGCACATGGTGCGATTTGGTCTGGCAGGTGAGAAACTATAACCAGAGATCAACTTGCGATGGGATCACTCCAGCTGTGATACAGCAATCTGGGACATAAAACAAGCGTGGGCCATGGGCGTAAAGTGGAGGGGCCAATGTCCCCTTCCTTACTTTTTACTCCCTTCTAGCCTGGAAGTAGCGGAGTAGGTATGAATGTGTGCGAATGGGTGAATGGTGTTTTCAGTGTAGTGATTGGTCGCTAAGACTGGAAAAGCGGTTTATAAATGCAGTCCATTTACCAATAATATTTTTCAGTGCTGTTCTGCAGAAGGGACAAAGTGAGGCAGACTTAGAGCGGCAATGACCCAAAAGTCATTACTTTTAAATCATAAATCTTAAAGTTGACTTTACCAATTTAAATGAACTACTTTATAATTTTAAACTAAGCTAAGAAGTATTTAAAGGGCAATAAATAGTAAATCAAAGACAATATTAAAATGGAGAATAAGTGACAGTTTATAAGCAACATATGGCAATAGAATAAATGTGGCTTACCACATTTTTTGATCTTGTTGTTTCTGTGAAGAATGAGTTTTAACTCAGTAACTCATTTGTTCTGGTTTGCTACTAGTTGCTCTTAAAGCCAGTCAGCTTTTCCTCTTAGCCTCTGCTCCCTGGCCTTGTTTGGTTTCTCCACCATCCTCAGATGTCTGCGGATGGCAGAAGTAAATTAGTTTGTGATACAGAGAACTCTGTCTTAGATGTCACAGACGCACACTCCTAATGAATAATGCATGCTAATAAGCTTGGAAATTGGTGAAGTGTTCCTTTAATTGAAACAAAGCCCTCTGTCTCATTGTCTCTACTGAAACAGATAGCTCCTATTTGTGTTTAAGTGTGTGTGTAAGGGAAACAGTGAAAGAGGCAGAGAAAGGCCCATAAATTGTATTTTCTAATTAAAGCTTTATGTTGTTGACTTTCAGGGAGTTGCTGCTTTCACGGATGATTACATACCTAAATGCCTCAGCCTGATTTATAAATTCATTTGTTGAACAGAGATGTAGATTTGACTTTTCCCATTTCCTATACAGTTTTTAGATAAACACCAGCACTCCTGTCAAAGCTTAATAGGCTTACAAACTTATATTACTGCTGCTTTTTCCTCCTCTGACAGCAGTGGTGAGTACACACTCCACATGGTTTCTCTACTCGTACTGAGAATATTCATTTTCTGTGTGACTGAGTTAATCTAACTGAGTTAAATCTAGGAGGGGGGCTCAGGAGCAACACTGACAGGGCACAGCAGCAAGAAAAAGGCAATTAGAACCTTTTAATTGTTTCAGTTCACCACTGTTGATATATCTCAGGAGGAAAATACTGGTGGCGAGCAAAGAACAGAGATGTGCTCTGATGAAGCTGCAACCTCTGGTGCTGAAAAACGAAGCCAACACAGAGCTAAAATCTGCAGTTCCTTGAACAGCCACTTGAGGCTGACTCCAGAAGCGAGTCAATCTCCATAGACCCCCATGTTTAAATGCCCAACTTTACAGCAGAAATAAACATGTTTACAGCCTGGTAAAAAAAGACAAAACAGTGCTGGTCTCCAAAGCTAATTTCATGACAACTGTAGGGACAACTGTCCATTGTGTCTGTGGCTTCTCAGTCAGATCCACCACTCGCTCCTCCCTCTTGCTCAAATATAGTCACTTTGGGCTCCAAAAAACCCAAGATGGCAATTGCCGAAATGCTGAACTTGAGGCTTCAAAATGACCAATGGATGATTTCAAGGAAGCTACCTCTATAATTTTCAGTCTTTGTGGCTTTTAGATATTTTACTAATATTCTTTACTAAAGAGAGATTTGTTACTTCTTGAAAACTTGTGTAAAAACAACCATACTGACCTCTAATTCCAATATTTAAAAGTCTAAATGGACAGTCAAATGCCGATGTGTAAAGCAGAAATGGAAAAGATACAAGACATGTTAACGGTTCTGGTGGAATCCAAGCACATTATTGCACTGAAAATAATGACAAAACTGACTTAAAGTAGACTGTATTTATTGATTTTCTAATTTCCCGTATATATTTTCCACCATTTACTGTTTTTTTTGGCACTTTGATACCTTGAATTGCACCTTATTGTTTACCAGTGATATTTATGATGCTTACTGTTAACCTGTTTCTAGCATTGTGTACATTTAGATCTTGCAACTTCTGTTAGTTTTTCAATTTTATTTGCACTCTATGTATCTGCACTCTCCCCACTTTGTATTGTAACAGCTGCACAACAGCTGAAAAAACAGACAGTTCCTGTTGAGGTCATTGTCAGTTACACATAAACGTAAGACAATTTATTTTTAAAAAAAAAAATGCTGTTCCTTTTTGATTAGTTGGTGTTAAAAGGCACCAAAGAGGAGACAGAGTCATAGAGTCCCACCCTGGACACTTAGAGTGGTGTGGCTGTGTGTGGGTCAGCTGAGTGACACCCACCCAACGTATTCTTATAGAACGGTTTGCACGATATCCTAAGAATTTGCACCCTGTGAATGATATTACATCCTTTATGTACAGTTAGGTCATTAACGTAAAGTTACAGAGTTTAGGTTTAGGCAGTAAATGTTACTGTGGTTAGGTTTATGACAAGAAACGTGGTGAGAACATTCCTTAAAATGACTCAAAGTTCACATGGATCCACACGTGACTCTAGGGCAAAGAGTCCATTTTTTTGTGTGCCTCCTTGCAAGCATTCGAGATAGCTTCCTTGTTTACTGCCATCAGAACACTGGTCATGTGATTACAGCCTTTCAAAACACGTGGGATATGTAAGAATTTGGGTCCATTGCTTTTCATAGGAAAACATGAAAATTTTGTGAGAACATCCTGTAACCACTTTATTACCAGAAAGGACTGTATATGGGGTGGTGACTGGCCAGATAAACCAGCAACCATTTTGCGATTGGATCACTTGAGCTGCGGTGCAGCAATCTCCTACCTACCCCCTACCCCTACCTCCTACCACTCTACTTTTGGCACACCTGTAAAGTTTCATCAGCCGGGAGTGTAAAGTAAGGGGTCCCCTTCCCTTCTTCCACCCCCCTTGCCCGGATCACACCCATCTTGAACTCAGTCTTCAGTTTGATATGGTAAATGGACCTGCACTTGTATAGCACCTTTCTAGTCATCTGGCCACTCAAAGCATGTTTTACACTACGAGTCATAGTCACCCATTAACACACTTTTTTCTTAACACACTCAAACACCAATGGAACAACCATTGGGGGCAATTTTGGGTTCAGTATCTTGCCCAAGGACATTTTGACATGCAGACTGGAGGAGCTGGGAATCGAACCATTGATCTTCTGATGAGTGGACGACCCACTCTACCTCTGAGTTACAGTCACCCACCTCTGAGCCACACCATTACAATTACACATCTGTAAACTTTCATGCCTGCATTTTGCACAGTTGTGACAGTATTGCGTTGACAACCACCTGTCCACAGACAGACACACAGACATAAGCACATTCCAAAATACTCAAAATGGCTTAGTAGTTCCTGCTACAATAGGTGTCTCCAGGACCACATTTTGCCATGATCACACACACACACACACACACACACACACACACACACACACACACACACACACACACGCACACAGGAGGTGAAAACAATTCTAGCTGTCACAACGTTGTAATGGCTGGTACAAGTCAGGAATCACTGGTCTTTGTGTTATCACTGGTGTTGAGGTAAAAACTATTATCTTTGATGATTGAGGAGGTGCCTCATGAAGCCCAGGGCTCCCAGCAACCTTAGTTTGTGAGTCATCCTGTGGGCGGTGAGTTCATATTTTTCCAAAATAAAAAGATTTTATGGATTTGTAAACTGAATGTGCAGATGTTCTGTATGTGAAAGTTCAATGAGGAATGGCTCTTTTCTAACACTTCCTGTCATACTCTCAAGCTTCTTCTTGCTCTGTACTGCTCAACTGCCTTAAATAAAAAAAACTCCAGTGTAATTATTTCTGCCAGCTATCAAGACCCATTTATTCACAAATGAACACCAACATATCTATCCAGAAACTCTACCTATGATTTTAGCTCAGCTTTCAGAGCAGCATTCTGTTTTACATGTGTTTGCATGATTCCAGTTTTAAATCACAACCTTTAGTCACTGTATCTCCATTTAGCAGGATTACAGCATGTAGCTAAGTGGCTGGCAAGCTTGCATAACACTGACCCTTGTTATTCAAACCTGCTTCCCCATTTCTCTGTGTATATTTGTTTTAGTTTAACCAGGATGCGCTTCACAAGCTCCCAGTGCTCCCTGAGTCAACATGGGTGATTGTTGAGGGGTTTAAACAACCCTCCAAGCAATTTGTTGCCAGGGATGAATTAATCTAATGAATTGGCTCGAGTCAATTAGATCGAAGGCTGCAATTCTATGTCTTTCTTATTGCTATGGCGTGCTAAGTGCACACCTTGTCAGCCGATACCATTAAACTCCCATCGTCATGGGAGAAACAGGGAATAAATATAACTTAGAGGCTCCTCTTCACTGCCGCCCGCTGTTTGCCTCAAGCTCTACGACTGCTGTTTAATACTGTGCTGTGGTGTTTGTGTGTATGTGAGCGAGGAGCTGGTGCGCTGTTATTGTGATTGATGGTAATATGCGGTGAGCCGGGGTGAGGACCGAGGGATGATACCGCTTAGTGGCAATATTGCTGCAGTCGGGCAGGCAGAGTGATGATCATTAGCGGACAATAATGCACGCCGGCAAACACACATGCATGTATACACTATAGATTTGCCTTTAAAGCATATGAACATCGTTCACTTGCACATGACAGGGCATATGCTGGTATCCATGCTGACAGGTCTATCTGTCTGACTCATTTACATTCACTTTCATGACCTTTAAGGCTACTCTCAGACAGGGATCACACAGATGAAGGAGATGGGACTATTACCAACCTTAACACACAGCTCAGCTGCTGAATGGGCTGATAGCAGGAGATAAGTGGTGCCACCCCGTCCATTTATCCACATTTACCCCACAACAAGAAAGGTTAGTTTAACCAGGACACAGGAAGGAAGTGGCTCATCCATATTCCTGGATTTCATGCAAATCTATGCTCTAGCTCATTAAATGGGATAAGTGCCTCGTGTGATCGTGTGTGTGTGTGTGTGTGTGTGTGTGTGTGTGTGTGTGTGTGTGTGTGTGACATGACATAAGGAGGGGGTTAGATGAGATCAGAGTGGAGGAGGATCTGTGAAATGTTTCTTGTTAGAGCACTGAACTGGAAAAACCTTGTGCAGACTCTCAAGAGTCACATGTTGTGAGCACAGCAAAGCTTTCCTGGAGCACCATCTCTGTAAAGTGTGTGTGTAACATGAGTGAAGGTGCACTTGCGTTCTTATCAGTCAGAGGTGTCTTAATGAAGATGTGGACAATAATACAAAATGGACATTGTTCTGGTGCTCATGTTTGAGGGGGAACTCCACATTGTTTTTGTGTTCATGTTTTTATGTTTCCTACGAGCAGAATTACGTACATATCCAACTGTCCAATTATTCCATGAGCCAGTAATTCTTCATGCATAACCCACATATTGATAAAGGCTGTGATCACGTGATGGGAGTAACAAGGAAGCAGTTTGGTAAGGAGGCAGGTTAGGGTGGTGAATGGGTCACAAAGCTACCGACTTTACCCCGGGATTTTCCCCAGGAGACACGTGTTCAGAACCATGTGAACTCTGAGTGAGTAAGCCCACGCCACTTAGCCTGCAGGACAGCTAAATAGGACAGTGTGTCATGATAAAAGTTAAAGATGACGTAGTTGGATATATTTCTGCTGGAGCAAGCATGTATATCAACAGTAAAATGCTAATGTTGCTGTGCTTAAGACAGTTCTTTATTAACATGTTAGCCTCTTCAACCTCATAACGCAAGGATATGTCAAGGCAGTGTGTTTTGGATTTTTACTGCCCTTCAGTGGGCCAAAAATAAATTAATGCCTTTTTAAAACCTCTGTATCTCTTAAAGGAATACTTCACCCACAAAATGACCATTTGTAGATCAGTTAGTCATGCCGTGGTACCTTGAATTAGTGGAGACAACTTTATTTCTCTCACATTTCTCCATGGAAAATGGAGAGCATATTGGTTTATTGATTGATTGGGGACTGCAGTTAACAAGAGCCAAAAAATATGTATAATAGCTATATATAACATATAATAATATGAGCTGACTTACAGTTCAGTTTTAAATAGTAAGTTTTTTGTGTAAATGCATGTGTTTGGGCAGTACTGAGCATATGACTGGATAAATGAGACTTGGATTATACTGCATGAGTGTGTGAGAGTTTGTAAACATGTTTGAATACAGTTTTGCTGTTGTTAAACATGGCCTTAAATCAATAAATAAATTAATATTACTAGGCATGCGACAAAAACGTTTTCTTCACGAAATGAAGGTAACATGGCATGACTAATTGATTAACAGTGGTTACTTATTTTGTGGTGCAGTATTTGTGTAAATAGAACAATGAAGAAGTGTAAGGTAGTAGCCTACTGAGATAGATTAAATTTCGGGTAAGGATTTTTTGGAACAACTATAACCACCATTCTCACCAGGTTGCTAAAGTGCCTCTGCTGTTTCACCCTATCATTTTTCTTTTTTCACTCTGTGGTGGTAACATCCCTTGAGGAGATATAAAAAAATGGCTGGGGTGTTGTTGCCATACAGTTGTCTTTGGCAGCAGATCACTCTGTGTTTCTATTGGCCAAAGTGGCAGCTGTTACAGGAGGAGTTGTGAATGACAAAGAAAAAATCAAACATGCTTGACTTTCTGTTGGGACATTGTGAGTGGGGTATCCTACTGTAGATGCAGCGTCAATTGTCATCTACTATGACACACTACACGAGATGAAACAATGGATCGTCGCATATTATCATGATCCAAGCCGACACCGTACAACGTTGCATTGGGCTATAATCGGGCTGATATTGTGTAGTGTGAATCTGGAATTAAAGGGTCAGACTCACCAAAGTCACTAAAATACTCAAACCACTAGCAGCAGACCAGCAGCTCCCATGTTCAGCAAGGTAAAATGACTGTTTTTGTCATGAAGTCTGGCTTTGAAGACAGCAAAGATAAGTTTCACTTTTTGTCAGCAAGGGTTGTCTGTTTGGGAAGTACTGAGCATACAACTGGATGAATGAGACTTGGATTATACAGCACGAGTTGTGTAAGTGTAAGAGTTTGTAAATGGATGTTTCGACATCATTTTGTTGTTGGTAAACGCAGCCCCCTTACATTCAAATTTACATTCCAAAGACTTTTCTGTTTTTGGATTCTTCATTTACTAGAGACATGAGATTAACAAAGTTTTCTTGACAAATTCATCGTAACATGGGGTGAGTATTTGATATATAAATGGTCATTTGGGTAGTGAAGTATTCCTTTAAGAAACATGATGAAATTAGTTGCGATATGGTTGAATTACCATTAAATCAACTGGTGATGGAGAGTTAAAGACCTGCATGAGACTTGGATTGTTGTGAATTGCTTTAATAATGGTAGAAGCCTCTCCAGGGCTTCTTTCTTATTAATTGAGTTATTTCTCCAGAACAGGCATGTTGTGCTCAGGGAAGGGGATGGTGGATGAATGTATTCAGTGGAAGGCCCTAAGAAGTACAAGAAATACACACATGTATATGATGTGTGTGTGTTCATATGCGTGAAGGGATCAGTGTCAGTCTTGGTGTGAAATTGCCAGCAGCCACAGCCCCCCTGCCACAGCATCTTAGCTGTGGCTTGTTTGTTGGAAGAGGCTGTGGCGATGGCAGCTGTTGGTGCGGTGGTGCGTCTCGGCAGTCTGCTGATGTTGCGGTGAGGCTGCTTTCACTGTGATGAACAGCTGATGACACAGCAGCTGAGAGGCAGGGAAGGGGAGACGGAGGAGCTGGGGGGGAAACGGAAGAGTGGTAGCTTATGAGGGGACGTATGATGAATAGGCCGGGCAACAGAGATCAGAAGAAGGAGAAGGGTATGAATACATATTTGTGTGTGTGTGTGTGTGTGTGTGTGTGTGTGTGTGTGTGTGTGTGTGTGTGTGTGTGTGTGTGTGTGTGTGTGTGTGAGTGGAGGAGGTGTTTGGCGCAGATGGAGGCAAAGAGTGACTTAGGACTGTGGCTTATCAGTAGAGTACATGCGAACAGTTGTTGCTCATAATGAATTTCTATCTGCTCGAGAATAGGTTGGGATAAGCTGATCTACCTATAAGCTCAACAGTTTATATGTTAATGTAAATTTGCAAATTTGAATGGTAATAATGACCTTGAAACAGTTATACGGAATCTTACAAAAGTGTTGTGTAGTTTTTCCTTTTGCTCACAGGAGAGCAGTCTAAAATTCTTTGGGGAGCATTAGGGCTGATCCCTAATAGTCTACCAAATGTTCATCAACCAGGAAAGGTCGGCAAGATTTCATTGAAATCTTGCAAACAAATGATCACAAATACAAACAAATGTGAAACTCTATTAGAAGCTGCGTCTTGTCAAAATAAAACAAAACCTATATGACTGGATCATTTGGGAATTTAATTTGAAAGGACAGACACAGGAAGTGGCCACCCTCAGCAGTCAAACATGAATTTACAGGGCTGATACCTGATAATTACACAGGGTAGTCAATAACACGTCGGGCAGGAAATCCAAAGTGTGGGATCATTTTGAGAAGGTGACGGCTAACCCAAAGTGAAATGCAAACTCTGCAACTCTACAAATATGATATAACATCTGAAAGTAGCTACATGTCTATTAGCCACAATCAATACTGCTTTGCCGACAGTGAGTGTGTGGCGTGCACTTGTAGATAAAACATAGGCCTATATTGATATGGGTACATTAGTACAGTTTTGTATTTCTCTGTAGTGTAGCACAGCGTTAACAATGATACTTATACTATTCTTTCTCAGACCTTGAACTCAAACCATTGTGTTGCCCCACCCAGAATATAGCTCTGTACGATCTATTGCACATCTGTCCTTCCTGGAAGAGGGATCCCTCCTCAGTTGCTTTTCCTGATGTTTCTACCAGAAAGGACAGACAGATGTCGTATTCTGTTAAGCCCTCTGAGACAAATTGTGATTTCTGATAATGGGTGTTATAGATAAAATTGATTGTATTGATTGATTGATTAATCAAATTAATATCCTAAACATGTGGCCGACTAGTTGACTAATGGCCCTAAATCATGACTATAGGTCAACTAGGAAAATTCTTAGTCGTGGCCAGCCCTAAGGAGCATGGAAGGATCTCTGAACTGTTTTTCATCCCACAGTCACTAGCATAGAGAGACAGGAAACAAAGGTCTCCCGTGGGACTCTAACCACAGACTTTGTGGATATTTGGTATGCACCTTTTCTATTAGGCAACCCAACACATTCTAATCCCAGCTTGTCAAATACTGGTGCTTTGTCAGTGGACCTAAACAGCAAAATGTGATGTGCTAGGTACCCTCCTGCGTCGTTTTTTTATGTTCTGGGACAGTGTGTGAATTTACACTTGTTATATGCACTGTGTCTTCTCAAGGTACACTTCCGTTTTCACAGGAAATGGACAGTTTCCGCTTATTACGTACATATTATTTTTTCAAAGTAAACTTACAACATATCTGAAACACCTCGTTACTAAAGAAGTACGGTTCTTACTAATGGAATGTAATGTCGTGACATACATCACTACATGACCTGATGAAGAGCGGTAGCTCGAAACGTCGTCATTTCACTCAGTGAATAAATTGCACTGAAGAGGAGCCCTGCAGTGTGCAAGCCTTTCTTTACCTGCTCAGTGACATACATCACTACCATAGCATGCTACACATATTAGCACAGTACATTGTCGGGATGCATGATAATATCGGTGCGTCATCAGTATTGGCCGATATTGGCCTTAAAATGAACAATCAGAATCAGCTAAGAGTATGCATAACATGATGTTAATTCCACAACAGAAGAGAGATGATGATTGCTAAAATTAGGAAAGGAAGAAAGTGGATATATCGATAGTGGTGGGTTATAAATGAGTTGTTACATATTGGCATATCGGATATTGGCAAAAAATCAAATATCGTGCATCCCCAGTACGTTGTTATCAAAATGAAACCATTGACCTTTGGTTTCACACGGTAAATGTACAGCATGTTCGTTTGATCAATCCAACCTATGGAGCTTTCTCGCTTATTACAATATGGTAGTTGCTGACAGCAAACTGCTGTGCACTATTGCACATCTGTCCTTCCTAGAAGAGGGATCCGTTTGACTGCTGCCAGCTGGTGCGTTTCATAACACTGCAAAAGGTGCTTTGTGCAGTCATTTACTGACTGTATTTAACAACTTTGGTTGTTGGCTGCTGCATCACCAACTGCCACTGCCAGGCCTGGAATTTCGTCATTTTAGGGGCAAGGCCACTTGGCCTTTCGTGTTGACAATTTTTTGAGGGCACAAAGGCCAAAAGCCAGGGCAGCAAGGCCATAAAATAAAACAATGATTTTAAGTCCACGTCCATAATGAATTTAATTTAAGGACTAAGGATGTATAACTATCTGTAAAATGAATAAATAAAACAAGCTCAAGTAATAATAATGAGTACAATAAGTAATAATGTGATTTATTTAAAGCTATAGTGCGTAACTTCTACAGGTCCGTAAATGTCCGTTTCACCCAAGCCGCTACTAAAGGAGATGACACAATGCTGATTAACCCGATCGGCTCCTCTAACATCTCGCGGTATTTTTCAATATATATCATTTTTAGTTTGCGTGTCGACCGTTTTACCTTACAACAAGAAGGGAGGGGGAGGAAGAGCGGAGAGTGTCATAGCAAGAGGTAGAGCGCAGGTAGAAAGAGAAAGCAACATGGCGGAGAAGCGGCCGAAACACGGTTCAGAAGTGGATCCTACCACAAAGAAAAAGCCTGGACGTTCGGCTGAAGGTCTATTAGCAAAGAAGGAAAGTGACTGACGGAGAAGGCAAACAAGAGTTTGTATTGGCGTCGCTTTTCCTCGGTGGAGAGCCCTGAAGGAAGAAATTGAACTGAGGGCAGACACGGATGTTGTCTTGCTGCTGTTGGATAAGTAAGTGACTTGGTTTATAATTATATTATGAGTAGTATGTATGTGTTGCTGTTACATGTACTGGACCTAGTACTTTATTATTTTCTTGGAAATGGTGCTATGAACGTAATGTAATGTTAGCAGCCTGGTGTTCACCACGTTGTGTAGTTGTGTACACGGTGTGAAGCGAGTGTGACTCTGTGTACACGGTGTGTGACGAGTGTTACTCTGTGTACACGGTGTGTGGCGAGTGTTACTCTGTGTACACGGTGTGTGGCGAGTGTTACTCTGTGTACATGGAAGTGCCGCCGGCTTATTTGTTGTAATAACGCATTATCTGCTGGGGGGCGACAGAAGTTACACACTATAGCTTTAATAGCACTAATAAACCCAATGTGTTTTAAATATAGAACAACCAGGTTCATGTATTTATAAGCAAACAATCTTAAATATTAGGCCTAAATATTTTTTGAGTGTACATGATAAACTGATTCACTGAACAAGACTGGCGGCTTACAGTTATTTTTGATGTGTTGTTAGATAGCTAACAAACAAACAAACTACAGCAGGGCTATTCAATTAGGCTACTATTTCAACTGGGCTGCATTTCAAAACCAGATAATGTCGATGGGCCACATTTTTAGCAGCGAGCAACCGATCCACTTTTTTTTTTTGTATACATATATATATTTATATATACAGACATGGCCCTCCTCAACATAAATAAATCAAATCAAATCAACTTTATTTATATGGCACTTTTCATACAACAGTAACACAAAGTGCCTCACAGAGGTTAAAAACAACAAAGATCCAAACAGAATATATAACATATATCGGTTATAAGAGGAATTTAAAATAGATAAATAAAGAGATCAGTTAAAAGCCTGATTAAAACGATGAGTCTTGAGCCTCTTTTTAAAAACATCAACAGTCTCTGCAGCTCTGAGGTTCTCCGGCAGGCTGTTCCATAAT
Source organism: Epinephelus moara (assembly GCF_006386435.1). Taxonomy (NCBI): domain Eukaryota; kingdom Metazoa; phylum Chordata; class Actinopteri; order Perciformes; family Serranidae; genus Epinephelus; species Epinephelus moara. Next base: position 32,366,861 of record NC_065518.1, on the reverse strand, counting down.
CGGGGGCCATAATAATTAAATGCCGCCTCCCCGTGTGTTTTAGTCCTAACTTGTGGTATGGTTAAAAGGCCAGTGCCGGAGGACCTCAGGGTCCGCGAGGGATGATATGGTAAAAGCAGGTCAGATAAATAAGAAGGCCCAAGACCGTTAAGACATTTAAAAACTAATAAAAGAACCTTAAAATCGATCCTGAAGCGCACGGGGAGCCAATGCAGCAATTTTAAAACTGGTGTAATGTGCTCCCGCCCTCTGGTCCTCGTCAGCACTCGTGCAGCTGAATTCTGTAATAATTGTAGATTTGAGATACTCTTTTTGGGAAGACCAGAGAGCAGGGCATTACAATAATCTAACCTACAGGAGATAAAAGCATGCATCAGCACCTCCGTGCTGGCCTGAGAGAGAAACGGGCGGACTCTGGCTATATTCTTAAGGTGGTAGAAACCTGCCTTTGTTATGTTTTTAATATGTGGAATAAAACAGAGCTCAGAGTCAAAAATCACACCCAGATTTTTTACAGATTGTGTTGGTTTAAAATCCTGTAGTTTTGGTAAAAGTTTCTCTCTCTGGCCTTCAGGACCAATGACTAAAACCTCTGTTTTGTCCTGGTTGAGCTGCAGGAAATTCGCTGCCATCCATGACTTTATATCTAAAATGCAGTTAAAAAGGGCATCAATTGGCCCTGTGTCATCAGGAGACACGGCGATGTACAGTTGCGTATCATCAGCATAACTATGAAAGCTGATGCCGTGCCTCCTGATGACGTCCCCCAGAGGAAGCATGTAGAGATTAAAAAGAGTTGGACCTAAAATTGACCCCTGGGGGACCCCAAACTTTATCTCATGGGTTCCTGAGGAACATGTATCCATACTTACAAAGAAGTGTCGATCAGTAAGGTAAGAGACGAACCAGTTAAAAACAGTACCAGAGAGGCCGACCAGGTGCCTCAGTCTATTTAATAAAATGTGATGGTCTACTGTATCGAAGGCGGCGGTTAGATCCAGTAGTACCAAGACTGTGAGTTTATGGTTATCTAAATTGCACCTGATGTCGTTTAAAATCTTTAAAAGGGCTGTCTCGGTACTGTGGTTCATCCTAAAACCAGACTGATACTTCTCTAAAGTGTTATTTGTATTTAAAAAATCATTTACTTGGTTAAAAACCAGTTTTTCTAAAATTTTGCTTAAAAATGGTAAGTTGGATACAGGTCGATAATTATTAAGAATGTTGGGGTCTAAATTGCTCTTCTTCAGAAGGGGCCTCACCACCGCCGTTTTCAAGGAGGCCGGGAAGACACCTGTCTGAAGAGAGCAATTCACCATGTACAGTAGCTGTTTCTCAAAGAATCCATAAAATGTTTTAAAAAATGGTGTGGGAATTGGGTCTAAAAGGCAGGTTGTGGGCTTTACTTGGGAGAAAACTCGACCAAGTGTCCTCGCATCAACCAGGGCAAAACTCTCCAGTGTTTCCTCAGGTAAAAGCAATGATCCAGGTGTGTCGACAGTTAAAATCTGTTGCGATAAAAGACTGGATCTGATGTCATTGATTTTACTTCTGAAGTGGTCTGCAAAGTCCTCACAAAGGGCATTGGTTGTTGTCTTAGGTGATCTGTTAAAATTACTGTTTGTTAAAATATCAATTGTGGAGAAGAGGAATTTGGGATTGTTTTTATTGTCAGAGATTAGTTTTTTGAAGTGGGAAATTCTTGCCTGTTTGACTGCGTTATTGTAGGTTTTGAGATGTTGACGTAATATTTCGTAGTGGACTGTTAGGTTTGATTTTCTCCACCTTCTCTCAGCACTCCTGCAGTATCTTTTCAGTTGTTTGATTTCCTGATTTCTCCATGGGGGAGTAGGTTTTGTTCTAATTGTTTTGATTAAAAGTGGAGCCACTGAGTCCAGCGTTGACTTGAGTTTGTTGTTAAAATTGTCCACAATAAAATCACAGGGTGCTGGTAAAATCTCTGCAGGAGTGCTCTGTAAAATCTGGATAAAATTTGCAGCCACTTCAGAAGTTAGGTAGCGTTTCCTCACTGTTCTCACCGGGGCCTCCTGTTGGTTAAAACTGGTGATGTTAAAAAACACACAAAAGTGGTCGGACACAGCCAGATCCACAACAGAGGACACACCCACGGACAGGCCATAGGTTATGACCAGGTCCAGGGTGTGCCCTCTGCTGTGGGTCGGCTGCGTGATATGTTGTTTAAAATCTAAACAGTTTAAGAGGTTTAAAAATTCTCTGGATACTGGGTCCGAGGTGTTGTCAATGTGTAGATTAAAATCACCAGTTATTAAAATCCTGTTGTAGGTGGAGTGAATGATTGATAATAATTCAGAGAAATCACTGATAAAAGAAGTGGAGTACTGGGGTGGTCTGTAAACCGTTATGCAAAGGATAGGAGGGCTGCTAAAAACAAAGGCATGATGCTCAAATGACGTGTAACTGCTAAAAGAAACTTCATTTGAGGACATTGTGGTTTTTGTTACTGATGCAGTTCCGCCTCCTCTTTTACCTCCCCTAATAGAATATAAAAAGTTAAAATTTGGTGGGGAAGCCTCGGTGAGAACAACAGGTGCGTCGGTGCCAAGCCATGTCTCTGTAAGGAGAATACTGTCTAGGTTATTGTCTAAAATTAAATCATTTATGATAAAAGATTTGTTTAAAAGGGAGCGCACGTTCAGCACTGCCATTTTAATGTTTGTGCTGAACGTGCGCTCTTCATGACTTTTCAAATGGATGTTAAAAACACGGTTAGGTCTAAAAACATTCCTGGGTTTCAACTTTCTAAGTGTAATGATAGTTTTTATGGTGTGAATGTCCTGTGTTTCCGGTTGCAGAGAAGGTGCTACTGAGGGAGAAGTGTGTGTGGTGCAATGTGTAGTGGAGGAGGGTGGAGGTGGGTGAGCAGTGAGTCAGGAGGTGGCTGTGGTGCAGGATCGGACGGTCAGGTCAATGTTGACTGATAAAAGCCGTGATCCCTCCTGGTTTGGGTGGAGGCCGTCCCGTTTAAAAAGGTGGGGTCTGTTTAAAAAAGCTATAAAATTGTACACAAAAGGGATACTTTTGGACAAGCAGTGTCCCTTCAGCCACAGGTGCAGCTGACGAAGGCGGCTGGTGGTGATGTCACCATAACGAGGTGGGGGAAGCGGGCCGGAAATAATTAGCCGCTTCCCCGTGTCCAGCGGGTGGTCCACCAGGGAGATGAAGTCCTGCTTGAGGACCTCTGACTGCTGGTTCCTGAGGTCGTTGATACCGGCCTCCAGGACCAGCGTGGAGGCCGAGCTGTGCCGTGCAGTCAGCTGGAGGGCGGAGGATGCAACCTCATTGATACGGGCACCAGGGTGGCAGAAGGTGCGGCCGTTGTGCACTTCCACGTGCCTGACCATGGAGGTCCCGATCACTAGCACAGAGGGGGTGTGCTGCTCCCGAGTGCGCGCCTCCGACTGCCTGGAGGTTCAACGGTGACGGGATGGAGCCCGATGTTTGTGGCACCGGGCCGCGGTTCCTCCTGACCGGGATGGAGGGGAGGGGTCAGGCTGGACAAGCAGACGCCGATTCCTGGACTGGTGAGAGCCACGGCCAGCTGGATGTAGGTCTACAGGTTCCACAGGCGAGCTGGACGAAGCATCCACGGGAGGGAAGACCTGCAGGCTTAGGATGTCATACCTGTTATCCAGCAGCAGCTCCTGAGGCGGAGGAGGAGGAGATGGACGAGCCCCAGAGCCCCTGGCCACCACCGACCAGGGCTCCCTCGGCTTGAGTGGAGTTGAGCTCACTGGTGCTCCCGCTCCACCCTCCGTGATGAAGCGTTGTGGCTCCACGGGGCGAAGGCAGGAGGTGGAGAGTGCAGGAGGTGGAGGGCTTGGCTCCCTGGCGGTGCCAGCGGGACTCGGCTAGGGGGCAGTCCGCTTCAGGTGGTGAGTTGTAGGTCTCCCACAGTTAAACGATTTTTAAAAGTTGGCGCCTCGCTAATGCGGTTCGGCTGGCAACTTCCGTGTTCACTTCTGCGGTAGTCTATGATCCGTGACAACCACAGGCTTAGTCCATGTTTAAAAAGTACATACAATAAAAGCTGAGAACAAGTGGTTCGTTAATAAAAGAAGCGAGAAACTGGATAAAAAGCTGTGTTTTACCGGACCGAAGTGGCGGTGCATGCGCATGTCAACATAATGCAGAAACAGACTAAAAGAGAGCTGTCAGTGCACAGATGCATAATAAGTGAAATTAAGTCACAGTATCTAATAACACACACTATCTCTCTACCAGCATCTCCCTCTCCCCTCTCCTCCACACACACACACATGCACACACCTCACCTCCTGATGCTTTCCTTATAGGTCAGTTACACAGGATATAGTTTTATACAGTCCATGGCAGCAACAGTCATGTTTACAACAACAGAGTCACTATTTAAAACCCAATAATATCGCACTGGAGTATAAATATTCCTCTTGACATCACAATACTGAGTGAAGAAAGTCACGTTATCTCAGCATGAAGACAAACATCAGTATCATTCATCCTGCTCTCTGACCCTCTTCTACTGAGGACACTCACTGTCTGCAGGTCGGCTGCCTCAGGTACATGTTCAGATAAAGTGTTGGCCTACATACAGCTTTCATTTAGTTTGTCTTTAACACTTTGCTGTTAGCAACGCGAGCGCGATGTGTTTGTGTCGACCGCAATCATAAATCATAATAGCGGTGAATGAGAGACTGCGGACAGAGCAGATTGAAATATGGCTTTCTACATGCTGATCACATGTATTGATAAAGTATTGGCTTGGCTGGCAGAGGTTTTATTGCACTTCCTCACAGTAACAAGCGTAGCTGTCGTTAACTAGAGTCATCTTGAAGTTATATTCCCTTCGTCTGCACCGCGGCCTCTCTGCTGCTGAGTTTTTGTGTCTGTGTGTGCACGCGCGCTGTGAGGGGTGACATGCAGAGAGCAGGAGAGAGGCTGCAGAATGATAAACTTTAAAAAGTTACGCCGATAATGGCGGAGCTTACTGTTATTACAGTGTTGATTAAACTTGCCTTGGATTGTTTAATACGGGGTCTCGGTACCGATCCCTGCCCGGACGTTTGATGAAGTCTCCTGGTTGGCCGGTGATAGACTGGTGTCAAACTGTCGTTACAGCCCGTCCTAGTGGTTCATGCCAGGCTCGAATCAAACCCACCACTGGTGATGTACGCATCGTCTCATTTGATGTTGCCCAATAAGAATCCAGAATGTCGTTGCATTTTTTTTTCTCAAAAGACGCAGGTGTCAAAGCCGTGTTGACAGGAAAGAGGCAGAGGACAAAACCGCAAAATCACCTGGGGCAGTACGGGCGGGGCATCAAGGCCACTGTGGCCTTAGGGCAGATATTTTTTTCAAGGGCACAGGGCCAAATGTGGCCCTTGTTAAATTCCTGCCCTGAATGTGTCATATGTCACTGAAAAGCAATCTATAAGAAATGTATGTATGTATGTATATGAAATGTGTGTGTGTGTGTGTGTGTGTGTGTGTGTGTGTGTGTTTGTGTCCAAACAGCATTGCATTCCCAACAACGCATATCCAATCATGCAAATTAGCTTTAAACTATTGTCTTTATGAAAGATAGGTTGTTTGTTTTTTTCCGTTAAAGGTTTTTTTTGGAGGGAGTTTTTCCTTATCTGCAGTGAGGATCCAAAGGACAGAGGGATGTCGTATGCTGTAAAGCCGTCTGATGCGAATTGTGATTTGTGATAAAATAAAATTGAATTGAACTGAATTGAACTTAAAATGAAAGGAATGTGGAAAACTGGAGGAACAAAGGTAATGTAATTGTTGATTCTGTACAACGCACTGTATGTGACATTAAGAAAATGCCTGAGTTGCATTGATTGTGTTGGCAATCAATGCAGCTCAGTTGCTTGGTTGAGCTCCAAAGGTCCACATCAAAGTTGTGTATTTCTCTATAGCTTGAACCTTGAACTCTCTATACTGAATATTGATCAAATGCCAAACAGCACTGACAATAACTTCTCTCTACTTCCACTGTACAGACACACACATGCACACACAAAATTGAATTTCCCACCATCCTTATCAAAATATAAACCTGCCCCAGGCATTCTGTGGCTGAGCCTGAATGTGATAGAAAGAAAATAATATAGAAAAACATTCATATTTGGAGACTTTATCATTTTGGTGAATGGGTAACATGGCGGCTGGCTCTCTCATGTTGGTATTGGCGCATCAGTCACAGCCAGATTTAGTCCCTTTTATGGTAATCACCATCTTATTACTCACTTCAGGGAGACGACACACACGCACCCTAAGGGAGAAGGGCAGGGGAGAAATCATCCTCTCTATCCACACGTACGTTGACATTTTCCAATACTTTTTCATAGTGCAGGCGATATCCGAGTTATTTGTTTCCAGCCCTGTAATTTTTCTCTTTATCAAATTTAAAGCGTTATATTATTACCACTCTCTCTGGTTCTTGTATCCCAATTTAGCAAGGTGAGATACTTTTGTCAATGACCCATAGTTTATACAGAAAGAGAGTACGGAGCAGGCCCTAGACTGATGTAATGCATTTCTTAGGGGACTGTACAAAAGTTACTGGGATAGGGAGGGGTGGTGAACAGTGGCCATGCAGTTTTGGACCCTTCGCTTTCTTAAAGGTGATTTCAAGCAGAATGTACATTTTTTCCTCTTATTATTTAGACAAATTTGACCACTAGACTTATTTTGTAGTTTGTGTTATGTGCAAACAGGGTGTCACAGTCCATCCGTCCATCTATTTTCATTTGCTCATCTGTGACGGGTTGCGGGGGCAGCAGGCCACGCAAAGCACCCTAGATGTCCCTAGCTCCCCAAGGTGTTCCCAGGCCAGATGAGATATGTAATTCATCCAGCGTGTCCTGGGTCTACCCCAGGGCCTCTGACCAGTGTTAAGTGCCCGGACCACCTCTAACAGGAGGCGCCCAGGAGGCATTCTAATTGGATGCCTCAACCACCCCAATTGAAGGAGCAGTTGCTCTACTCCAAGCTCCCTCCGGATGTCTGTGCTCCTCACCCTATCTCCAAGGCTGAGCCCAGTCACCCAATGGAGCAAACTCATTTCAGTCGCCTGGACACAATGAAACACTGAAATACAATACACATTACCTTTTCCAAATCAGCAATGTTCAGTGTATCTGTAATATGCTCATGAAACGTATTTCTTTTGTTTTCCCTGCGATGTCCACTCAAATATCGTATAAGATGGACGACATGAAAACTACCCAAAATTGAAGCCGAAACATCTCGATCGCACACTAGTGGCTGGCTGCAGTACAGGTTTTAAACCCAGCCCCCTCCATATCAGTGGATGTGACATGGGCTAAACTAAAAATTCATTCCTCTCCAAAGTTGTGAAAAGTTACAACAGTTCTTTTTCTGCTGCAGAGAGGGAAGTTTGTCCCAAAGCTTGCTGCTGTGTTTATCCCCTCCCCCTACCGGGATTTATAGTTTTGTGGTAGACCCTATGCATGTAGCCTACGTGCGTCGCCTATGCTGTTGACAGCATTTGTGCTGTGGTGTGTCTGTGTCACTCTGCAGTCACACCTCCAAAACACTAGTCAGCGGCGGAGAATTCTGTGAGGTGTTGTAGTTTAGTTGATTCAAAACACACATTAAACATGGCTTAATACGTTCACAGATCAGCTTCACTATAACTCGCAGCATTCTCAGACAAAGCACTTGTCTTTATCTGGACACATTTTCCCCACAACATGCTAATGTTATTAGCACAAGCCTATGGCATTTTACATTGTATAAATTAGCCTAGCAGCTAGCCATGTCTTCATCTCATATAAATCCAGGGACAGCAGCAACATATAACAACAGTAACGGTACATAATTTGTCTCCATTACAACTTGCAAGATTCACAGACAAAACAACTGTGGTATACTAAACAGGTTTTTCAAACAAATATGACATGGAAACGTTATTTGCACAAACCTATGGCATTTTACATTGTAGGCTACAGTATAAATTAGCCTAGCGACAACTGGAGATTTCCTCTACTCATGTGAAGCCAGGATAAATCCCTGGAGGATAAATTACACACAAGATTTTAAATGCTATTTTGTGGTGGCTTTATTGTCTCATTGTTTCTTATCTGTGAAATGAAAGTTAATAAAAGCGAAGGAAATGGTTTCAGCTTACAGAAACACACATGAGGTCTGTACATGTAGTTACATTTCTGGGGAGGTGCACGTCAGGCTACAGTGTAGGTTACTGTGTAGGCTCTGCATCGACATGGAGCCTACGCCATAGCTACAGCGTTGATTCAATGCAGAACTGTAAATTCCGCATTACACTCAACAGGGGTGTTGCTAGGAGTTGAAAACATCTGGGGCTTTAGCCCTGAAGTGGGAACAACTCCTTACCCCGGGGGTTTCAAAATTTTGAATATTTCCACATGATTTTAATGTATTTTGACAAAGAATGAGCACTCCTATTATTGGGTTGCCCAAATTGTTGCTTAAAACCTGTTAAACCTGAAAGTCTCCCAACTGGGGGACTTTGAGAATGACTTTGCAAACACAGTGTGAAACAATGCACTGATCACGAATAGTGGTGTTGCATATCAAATTAAACAGCAGAACCTGGGCTACAAGGCTGTATAAACTCTTTTTACATGCCCCAAACACAGCTCAAACAACAACTGAATGCGATGCCACATTATGCAAAACACACACCATTCATCTCAAATGAAAGCAGAGACACTGCTGTTTCCACACATATGCGCCAAAGCATCAGAAAGATAGAGGCCAAAGAACAACAACAACAGAAATCGTTTCGCCGAGCTATAGTTGTAAAATTTCTCTTACCGTTGTTGTTTTGCCGTGAAACGTTAATTCGGCCACACATATGTTCCGGTAGACCGACATGTTGTGCTGCATTCAAATGAATCTGGGCGAATGTGATGGGCTCGGCACCTCCCCCACAATGGCGTTTTGCTGACTCTGATTGGCTTACAGTGCTGTCAATCTCGTGTTGGTGGATATAGCGTCATTCTATTGGCTCTAACGAATCGAACGAAGTGTCAGTCACTCAAACGGACCAATCTGTTGCGGAGATACGGGTCTCCAAAGCACAGAAGAGTAAATTTGCTTAGAACATGGCACTCTTAAATACTTGATTCTGATTGGTCAATGAACAAAATTCTGTGGTGTTTATTTCTTGAGGTATCACCACTGCTCTGCTGCTCCGTTGCTAGGGACGCCATAGCAACAGCCTTAGACTGAGGACCATCAAAATCAGTTAACGTTAGTCCACACAGGCCAAATAGGATCGGAGTGGCAAAATGCAGCATTTTCAGGACATCACTTTTAACATTTTGGAGAGGACAAAACGCTTGATGTTTGGCTTAAAAATGACATGTCCCCAGCAAAAAAAAGAAAGGAAGAGAAAATCGCAGGGCCGTCAGGAGCAAACCGGCACAAACAACTAGAAGAAGTAAGTAGTAAACCATGTTCTATGCAGGATAATGTATTGTGAGCCGCTGACAGTTAAAAAATAACTCAGCTGCACGTCGGGGTTCCATTCCCCTGTCGGGAGTTATTTTTCAACAGTCACCGGCTCACTATACATTGTCCCTTACTTCACATTTAGATGTGCATGTGGTCAGTTTGGACTGGGAAATACATGGAAAAAAACGAAACGGACAGTTGTTTGTGTATATACTAAACGTCATTTGGGATTTACAGAAACAAAAAATCAAACATATAGTCATGTACATATGCCATGTAAGCTGGTGTGACAGTGAGTGTGTTCTGTGCTGCTGTGCTGCTGTGCTGCGTGCATTGCTGTCTGTTGTGCTCCAGTGCCGTGCTGTGGACTTTAAGTTGGAAATGAAGTGATTTATTAGTAAAAAAAACAACAACAACAACAACAACAAAAAGGAAGCTTAAAAGATCCAGGGCTGAGCCCAAAAGATCCGGGGCTATAGCTGGGAATGCCCAGGTCTAACGACATCCATGACACTCCAGGATGGAGTGAAAGTGGGTAAGGTCCAGTTTTGGAAAGGCCCGCTGACATAGGAGGGTCGTTAGCTGATGAAACTCACCTGGGCCCTTACTAAAAGCTGGCCCATGTGTTAATTCTGTCTCTCCCCTTTTACAGCTGGCATCCACCCTGCAACACCAACAGCTTCACAGCACACACTCACCACACATCCATGCACTGCTTTTTATTGCTAATCCAGACACACCATTGTTTGTTGTTTAACTTTTGGTAAATAGATTATTTTAAGTGAAACCGTGTGTGGGCTTCCTCCTTGTCACATTCTGTGAGCCAGTTTGTGACACTGTACATTTGTGCAGTCGTATGTCTTCTGGTTGAGCGCAGCTTCTTTTTTTATTTTTTATTTTTTGTTTGTAAGATATTTTTTGGGGCATTTTGCCTTTAATGGACAGGACAGGTAAGCATGAAATGGGGAGAGAGAGAGGGGGATGACATGCAGCAAAGAGCCACAGGCTGGATTCGAACCCGGGCCGCTGCGGCAATAGCCGTGTACATGGGGCGCCTGCTCTACACACTAAGCCACTGACGGCCCATGAGCACAGCTTTTTTAAGCTGAAGACACACTTTCAACTTGTGCAGACACATTTTTGGTGCAGTTTGCATTGCCTATAGCAAATTTGCATCTGTCTGCTTCCAGTCTTTCCATTGACTTTGTTTGCAGCCGGTAGAATTAGCTCTGTGTTCAGCCTGAACACACCTGTAGGATGTTATATGTACCTGGACTGGGGAAAAACACACAGGCAACAGTTATGTTTCCTCCAAAAGATAATTGGCAAGCAAATTACATGTATTATGTAGCAGAGGCTATTTTTTCTGTTTTTTCTTTACTTTCCCCATTGGATTTGTAAATCCAAAGTCAAAGATTTTCGCTGCTACTGCTTTGACAACGAAAGCAACATTCCTTTATTTGTTTTGGCATTCATTTACACAGTGAAAGCAGAGTATTGGAAACCGCAGTGTGAGGCAAATGACATAGTGTATCTTGGTGTATTGTTCTGCTGTGACGTGAAGAGGTAAAGAGGTTTTCACAAGCTACTCATCATCTTGCGGGCTGCACCGGAGCTGGAGTTAAAGGCTTTAAAACTTTTCCATGAGGCAGTGAACTCTGGCAGATGAACGCCGGCTGGGTTGCATCCTTGTTCGGCAGTAAGCAGCTCCCCGTCGACTCCTGTGTCAGTGGAGGAGGGGAGATTAAGCAGTGTTGTTAAGTGGTTGTGGCATGTAACCTTTAATGTCCAACCTGCAGACACGCTGTCATCCATAAACTCCATGAAACACATCTCTTCAGTGGGGACACTATGCCAGGCTTCATTAACCTCCAGTGTGGGTTCATGTTGCATAAAGTGTTGAGCAAATTACTTTCAAAATGTAATAGATTACATATTACTTGTTACTTTCATTTTAAAATGATAGGTTATTCTAAAATATTACTGTCTGTGTAGTGTAATACACTACTGATTTCACTACTTTTGTGTTACTTTTGCCAAATAGGGTTAGAAATAAAAAAAATAAGAAGGAAGGAAGAAGGTCATGTTGTTTCACAGCATGTAATCAAAGCACAGAATGTTATTGCAGTTCATTACAAATCCAGTGGTGGGCGATTTTCTATGACCTAATGAAGGCGCTCCTCTGGAGCGCAGATATGGCCCGTCATGCATTTACATGCAGTGGTTACCATGAACATTAACAATTGTGTGATGACATGGAACAGTTAAATAGCTTTTTTAAATAAATGAACTGTCTTGGACACAGGAAGGATCAGGCAAAGGATAAAATTCAAATAAATGATGAAATAAATAAATAAATAATAATGGGGCGTTGGTAGCTTAGCGGATAGTGCCGGCGCCCCATGTATAGAGGTGATGCCTCGCTGCAGTGGTCGCGAGCTCGACTCCGGCTTGCAACCCTCTGCTGCATGTCATCCCCCAACTCTCTCTGTCTCCCCATTTCACACTGTCCTGTATATTAAAGGCAAAAATCCCAAAAAAATATAATATAATAAATAATATTTGTTTATTTAATATTTGTTGGATCATCATATGAAACACAATAGATAAATGCTGCGCTCAGCATAACAAGCACAACAAGTAGCCCCCAGTGATGGAAGAGATGGAGAAAATCTGTCTAGAGCACGTTCCCAGAAAACCACCGTCAACATCACTGGTGACATCAATGAATTTAGAGAGTCTGTGGTGGAGGCGCAGACACTTCTATCTGCCTCTCTGTCAGCTCCACTAAATTTGTGCTAAATTTAGGCTCTTTTTTTTTTTTGAAAGTCTCGGTGGTGCTTTCTGTGGTTGGTGTTGAATGGTGGTGGTGTGTGGCTGAGGGTCACTCATCAGGATGAGGAAATCAACTCAATAATCTGTTAACTCTCCTCCTGCAAACTAACTGCAAGCTAGCCAGGTCAAGGTTTTCAAATGTTGTAAACATCAGTAAACACGGAGAAAAAGATGGAGAGGAATGAGCACTGAACTAGCATCCTGCTAACCATTGTGCAGGGTAGAAAAATATACTGGGCCACCTCTGTGCTGCATCAGTTTCCAATAGGATATCAGCAACTGTAATGTCCTTTGATTCACTGAAACTTGACTAGCAGTTAAATCATTCCACAACCAGAAACCAAGGATTACCAGAACCAGAAGTTGTTTAGAGTTGGACTGACTGACTAACTGACTGACTAAGGCAAGCTCAAAAGAAACAAGGACCTGGAGGACCTGGAGGACCCACTTGTGAGTTCTTGGTCAGCTACAATAGCAACAGAGACAGAGTTGTGTGAAGGACGAGGACACTGTGTCATTGTTGCTGGACTGTTGTAAGGTCTATGAGTGGAAACACATCCAACATGCAAATGCATGTTTGACGGAATCACCCAGATGTGCTGATTGCCAGCACCCTCCTATGATGTAGTAATAACATGACCAGACACAAAAACCTTCAGGGGATTTTTTTTTTCCCCAGAGGCGCACCATAAAGTGGTGCGGTGTAAATGAATGAAACGATGAATACACCAAACTAATGACACCCAATGAGACAAAACTGTTTTAGAATGTAGAAGTTGCAGCGGTGTGAACTGGCTTTCTGAACACGACTCAAGCCGGCCAATGGTGTCACTTGCAACTCTGCTGGTCAAATCGCCGGTGGCTGGTTTTAGGACATGCAGCATGTCCCCCGTTTCTACAGCGAGTCGGCTTGTAGTGAAGTGTGCTGGTCAAGTCAAAATGACCTCAGATTACATGTTCGCTTGCTGCGGCAGGTGCTGCGTCCCCACTGAGCCCTCTGTTTTCATCCTCAAAGTGTGCCAGTGTCACACACATTCTCACTGACTGATTAATTGGCGCTGCTTACTTATATTATTGTGATGTATTTATTATGAATACAGTCTATCTGATTCTCGTTTGTTTATGTTTTTCGCCATTTCATCACTACTACAAATGCAACTGCAGCCAGTATATCACTATCACTATCCTCATTCAAATTTTAAGAAGCCACAAATTATATTCAGCCATATAATAAGCCTGAAAAGCTTGAGATCAGGCTGGAAGAACAGAGAGTTGTTGCATAGAGATGATACACCATCTCATCTGGTCGCATTGGTGTGAACTGGCAGGTTTGTAGAACGCTGCAGGACATTGCAAGTAGTTGCCTATTTCAACTCGTTTCATCGTGAATCTTTGGTCTGAACTGGGCTTAAAAGAATAACTAAAACTCCAGAATATAGACTGAGATGCCTGTAACTTGGAAATAAAAAAAATACCTCTAGAATGTGAGAAAAGCATCAACGTGAGCAGGGTAGGAGAGGGGGGCTAAGAGACGAAGGAGTTGGTTGGTTGGTTGGTTGGTAACAAAAGCTGCCATCAAATACGTCATTTCAACCGGAAAAGGGCAGTCGCTGTGAGCAGGGTCGCCCAAGCCTCCATGGGGCCCTAAGCAAAATTTGATTTTGGGGCCCTCTATTACTGCCAATAATACTGATTATTGATCATTCACACACCTACTATAAATTATTTCATGTTCTACTCGGTCATCACTTGTAAAACTAGAGGTGAGAACTTTTTGTTGTAGTTAGATTGTAATCCACAGTGATTAAGGTCATGGAAGCAGACAACAGATTTGCAAACTTGCAGAAAAATCTTTCAATTAATATTTATCAAAGTCAGCAACTCCCCCTACTGGTCACACAGAGAATCAATACATACAACCTCAAAGAGCAGCCTAGCATGTTTTAGCTATCTATGGTTTTTAATCTAAAATGGTAGCAAATTCAGCCACAAGAGCAGCCTGGGGTTTGATTTACACTTAGTATTCAAAGTGATATAGTACTAAGTGGGATACCAAATGTCATCTAGGCCAACTAAAAGTAACAAAATAAACCAGTCTTCACTGTAAACACAATCTGCTTTATTATTATTTTTTTGTTTTAAAGGAGCTATATGTAAGAAATCTAAAGCAAATAGTCATAAAATCCTCCTAATATGTCACAGAGACNCACGGCAGCCGCCCGTGGGCAAACAAATCAGTCTCCAGCGTGCCGCTGTCCAGCAACCTCTCATCTGTAGGGGAGGGGGGGCGGATAAGACTCGCGGCAGTATTTTGAATTTGAGTGCAGTAACCGTTTTGGCCACATTCTTACATACAGCGCCTTTAAATAAACTGTAACAGCAAATGTACAAAACATAAATAAAATTGAAAAAATATCAAACAAATACTTAAATAATGAGGTAAATGAACAGAGGCACCTGAAACATGGTAACAAATACATTTTATAAATAAAACTATGTAAAAATGTGCAAACGCTTTGGTAAAAATGTAGGAGAAAAAATTCAAAATACACTACTGTTATCCAAACATTTGACTTTTTTATGTACAAAAATACAGATTAAATAAAATAAACAAATAAATATCAAACAAATACTTAAATAATGAGGTAAATGAACAGAGGCACCTGAAATAAGGTAACAAATACAGTTTATAAATAAAATATAAAGTTGAATAATTAGGTCTGAAAACTATGTAAAAATGTGCAAATGCTTTGGTAAAAATGCAGGAGAAAAAATTCAAAATACACTACTGTTAACCAAACATTTGACTGTTTTATGTACAAAAATACAGATTAAATAAAATAAACAAATAAATATCAAACAAATACTTAAATAATGAGGTAAATAAACAGAGGCACCTGAAACAAGGTAACAAATACGGTTTATAAATAAAATATAAAGTTGAATAATTAGAATCAGAAAACTATGTAAAATGTGCAAAAGTTTTGGTAAAGATGGGGAGAAAAAAAATCTAAACTACAGCAATCCAAACATTTGACCTTTATGTTACCCTATACTCCTTCTCAATACTCCACCCATTCCTTAGAACCTGTGTTTCCTGGCTTTTCTGGAGGCAAAGTCATTTATGACATCACTGTAAGAAATCTGATGGCCAACTTTGTTGTTTATACTCATCACTGCCAGTCCACTCAGTCTTTCTTGTGCCATGGAAGATCTCAAGTAGTTCTTTATTAATTTGAGCTTGGAAAAGTTCCGCTCTGCAGACGCAACAGTCACAGGGAGAGTGCAGGCTATCCGTAGAGCTACCCAAAGATTTGGGTACAACTCACAGATCTCATTTTGAGAGAGGTAAGTGAGCAGCTCAAATGGGGTCATCTGTGTTTTGGGGAGTTTTGGAAGGCTCTCCATCTCTGTAGCCAGTGCACTCCCATCAATATCAGCCTGTTCTCCTAAGGTGAGTTTGTCTCCAAGAGGTTTACACTGATCCCTCCTTGTCTGTGCGTCAAGCTGGCCAAAGTTGAGAAGCACTCCAAAATGGCTTCTGACCTCCCCTAGGGACTGAAAGCAGTCCTCCAAAGAACGGATGCTACAGTCTACCACAGTATTAAAAAAGGATACTTCCAGCCTCTTCATTGCATCAGCTTGTGGCTCATCAGGCATCTCATAGGCAAAGTGCCTTTTTGTGGTTCGCAACCTCTTCTGCTTCAGCACTGCTTCAGTGTTCATTTGTTCACATATGTCTTTTGCTGAGACCTGTGCATCTTTAAAACCAGTTGCCCTGTAACTGATTAAATTTTGTTTGTTTTTCTGAATGAGGCTCACTGCAACATCAAGCTGCATGTTGGCCGACTGAAGTAGTTTGCTTGTGGTGTTAATCTGGGAGAGAATGTCATACCAAACCACGCAGCGAATTTGAAATCTGAATGATCCAATTTCTTCAGCAAGGGAGTGGGTCTCAACTTTCATTATGGCGTCAGTAGTTTTTTCCCTGACTTCAAGCAAAGCTTCTCTCACCTTCTCTGCTTGGTAGCGTAATAGTTCAATACTTTTAATCCGGCTCTCCCATTGTGTTTCACTCCAGGACTTGAGTGTGATGTTCACATGCTGCTTCAAGATAGTCCACCTTTGAGGAGAACCTGAGAAGAGTTTGTACATTTTTTCCACATTCCCAAAAAAGCAAGTGGCATCCACAGACACTTCAGCAGCATCTGAAACCACTAGATTTAAGGTATGGGCTCCACAAGGCACATAAAAAGCACATGGATTTTTTTTTTAAAAAGCCTAGCCTGCACACCTTTATTTGCACCTTTCATGTTTGCACCGTTGTCATATGATTGTCCCCTACAGTCCTCAAAGGGGATGTTCAATTCTTCAAGCCTCTGAAGAATAAGTTGAGACAAGCCTTGACCTGTAGATTCAGGAGCTACAAGAAACCCCAAGAAGTGTTCCTTTATCTCTGGTGTTTTACCAACATTTACAGTGCGGACAACAACAGACATCTGTTCTTGATGACTTACATCTGGGGTGCAATCCAATATTATCGCATAATATTTTGAATCCTTGATTTCTGACAGCATTGTGTCCAGTATTTTATCACTTACACAGGTTATCAACTCATTTTGAATTGTTTTCCCCAAGTATGTGATATGCTCAGCTCCAATGTCAATTTGTCTCACGTGATCTCTCAATACAGGATCAAATTTAGCCATCAGTTCCACTTCTTTTAGAATGTTCCCATTGTTGTCCTGATGTAATGTGTCAACAGATCCCCTCAGTGCCAGGTTCCTTTCTGCCAATGATTGAATAATGCTGAGAACATCTCTCCAGCGATTCTTTTCTGCCTCCAAGAGGCCCATTTCTGTTTCATCAATAGTTTTCCCCCTTGAAAGACGCAAGGTAAATTCCTTCCATTTCACCATGTTGCTACAATGATCTTCACTGTTTTCATGCTGTTTCAACAGTGCACCTATGTTGACCCAATCCTGCTGTCCCTCGGTTGCCAGTTTTATGGACTTTTTAGAGAATAATTTGCAGCAAAAGCAATAGACCACATCTTTACTTTTTGAATACGTAAGCCAGCTCTGCTTGACTTTTTCCCCATTTACTAAATGTCTGTATGTGGAATGATAGTGGAAGCTTTGGCCATCGTGTCTTTTTGGGAATGTGAATGTGTCCTTTATAGGCACTGGCCCTCTTAATACCTGATCTGTCCTTTCTGAGTCTAACAGGAAAGCGGGCCACTCAGCTGGGTCTACTGGCGGAGCTGCTGATCCCTGCTGCAAACTGGATGTTGCTGAAGAAACCTTGATGACCAAAGATGGAGGACCTATAGGGAAATGAAATTAATATTTTTGGACAAAATGATTCATCTCAGAATGTTCTGCAGTACACTGAGCAATTACAAAGGTGATTTAGTTGTTAACTTACCAGGTAGAGCTGAGGTTGCAGCAGACACAGAGGGGACAGTGGGCACAGAGGATGGGTCAGAGGATGAAGATGGATCTAAGATGAAAAACAACAACAACAAAAGCTAGTCATGTTAGATGTCATATTACACTTGAAAATTATTCTGCTTATTTTCTTAATAAAATAGTACAGCTATAGCTTGTAATAAGAAAACAATATGCCAGTGGAACAACTGAAAATTGCTTGAGATGTTTTGAAATGATATACATTTGTCTACAAACATGTCCCTTTTCATATGATTATATTTTATATTAAAAATTATTCATCTCAGAATGTTCTGCAGTACACTGAGCAAAAACAAAGGCTGTTCTGTTGTTAACTCACCAGGTACATCAGCTGAGGTTGCAGCAGACACAGAGGGGACAGAGGGGACAGTGGATGGGTCGGGGGATGGAGATGGACCTAAGAAGAAAAACAACAACAACAACAAAAGCTAGCCATGATAGATGTCATATTACACTTGAAAATTGTGCTGCTTATTTTCTAAATAAATAAGCAGTAAAATATAGAGAAATTAAATTAATATTTCTGGACAAAATGATTCATCTCAGAATGTTCTGCAGTACACTGAGCAATTACAAAGGCTGTTTTGTTGTTAGCTTACGCAGCGTTGCCAGGTCCGCTTATTAGCCACGACTTTGGGCTTGTTTCTAAAGTGGAGTTGCTTATTTGGGCTTGCTCTCTAAACGTCACCTTCCTCTATATATATCCGTCTAATAAGTTATTTAAATGCATGATAGTCGCTTCTTTTGGGCTTGTTTCCATAGCCCTGGTTGCTTGTTTCTCTCCCAAGATCTGGCAACACTGCTTACCAGGTAGAGCTGAGGTTGCAGCAGACAGAGAGGGGACAGTGGGCACACTGGATGGAGATGGATCTAAGATGAAAAACATGTTCCTTGTCATATGATTATATCTTATATTAGTATATCTTAATGAGATAATGTGACTAGAAATGAAATATATATGGTGACAGTTTTTCCCTCACCTGTTTCATTAGCCTTGGCTGAGCCTGAGGAGGTGGACTGCCCCTGGGCTGAGCCAGTGCCTCCTCCAAAATACTTTAACAGTGCTCCTGGGGAAGTTTCATATAACTTATGAGCATAATAGGGAGTTGATGTAAAAGGAATATGTTTATTTACTCACATAAATTACTATGCTCTGCAGCAAACAACATATCTCAAACTATAAGTTAACTAAGTTAATTCATTAATGCAAAACATATCACTAGCAAACATCACCGCATCTGTAATTAATGTTGTTATTAAACATTTGCTATCAAACGTTATCAAAAACGTTGTTTTGATGCCAGAAAGCGACCCAGCATATATACACAGAGAATCAACTTATTCATACACAAACACAAAAAAGTTAGCTTGAATAGTAAGCTAACCTTCCAGTTAAAAGAGACGTTTCTCTGGCTTTGAACTAACGTTAGCTAGCTAATTTGCAGGCTAACGTAGTTGGAACAAAATATCGACAATAATTAGGGACTTTCCTAATTTGAGGAAACTTTTCAAAAACTCTGTGACACCAAACGTTACATTACCAAGACATGCAAACATACCTTTATGTTGTCTTTTCTCCTCTTCCTCTTTCTTTCTTTTTCTCTTTTCTGCCCCTGAAGGGTATGTCCTTTTTTGCGACATTATAGCCACCTGCTCCTAGCTCCCTGGATGCGCAGTGCGCACTGCACGACTGGATGCACACGTTACTAGCAGAGCTCTGACATTTAGTCTAGAGCAGAGAGGCAGTAGGAAACTACACTCTGTTAACATAATTTTGTCTTTTTGTACAAGAACGTACATTTAATAATATATGAATCATCATCACTCACACATGGAAAAAAATAATAAATTATTATTTTTTCTTTTTTTCTTTTTTGAAGTTAATTGCTCTTGAATCCATCAACAACACAACTAAATACCCATATACATTGGCTTTCAGCTGAAAAAAAGTGATTTGTGGGTTTGGTTACTCTCTATTGTTGGGAGGTACCTGACATGGTAAGTGTAAAAATATTACCCGAAATCCTACTAGTAATGCTTGATATTACTTTGTTAATGCTAAAAGTAATATATTACTTTAACCCACTACTTTATAACATGTTACCCTGAACACTAGTGACACAGCACTACAATTGTTATCATTTTACATAATCTCAGTGAGGGAATGAGTAAAGAACTGAAATGTTGTAAGGTACCACCCTTTAACCACAGGGTACATTTTGGCAACACATTCTCACTCCGACCTCGTCACATATCCACATTTAGTCATGGACTTTCCACGTCGAGATGCCTGTTAAATGCATTGCGTATTTTCAAAATACCCAATCTTTTTTCATAGGAAATGAACAGTTTGCATATAGTCTCTTTAAAAAGAAATGCACTACGTTAGCACTTCATCAATACAACACTGCAAATTGCCATCTTTTTCCTTGAACATGCACGTTATGTTTCGCCAACACATGCATGTGGTTGGTTTTAGGCAACAAAAGTACATGGTTGAGTTTAGGAGAAAAAGAACAGGGTTTGGCATCACAGTCTTACAGGAAGCTAGCACCAACCTCCAAGATGAAAGTCAGTGGTTGTTGGACCCATCCACCACAACTCCCACCCACCCTACTCGGACTTCTGCTGTCCCGTTGCATTCACCCTGATGTTGCTGGGCTGGGTTAAATAATAACAGCAACTGGCTGCGAATCATGCCACTGTGAAGGGACATCTTTTTTGTCAGTGTCTGACGCCGGAATTCACCGCCCATTTCGAGTGAGACCAGGTTGATTTTGAACAGAAATTAGCTGAATTGCTTTCAAATACAAAATTATTTACTATGTTGTGAGCAATACATATGCAAGAAAGAACTGTGTGTTCTTTGTCAAATCTGAGAAAATATTCCTCATAATGTCATTGTGATGTATGAGAAGTGGTAGTGGGGGACTACAATTGTATAACTGAAAACCTGGGCTAAAAAGTTGAGATGTGGACTTCAAAACATGTGGTTATTTACCAAATACCAACCTCCTTCATGGGTTGAGGGGTCATGGAAAACATTAGCTTCATCTTGAGAAACAAAATGCTACATGGAGCATCTTTAAGCACTGGTCCCTTCAGGTCTGACTGATATGAGTAAGTTAATGCTGAGAAACAGCCCTGTTGATCTGTGGCTCACCACCTGCTTGATGTGTAAATCCAGTTGTGTAGTGGGGCCACGCCTCCTCTGCTGGTTTAAAGAAATTCACAGAGCAGGGTCTGACGGATCATGTCTTCCTCCATTTTGAACACAGAAGCCAAACATGCTGCTTTTGATTCCACTGATGTACTGACTAGAAAGCTGTTGGGTTGAGCAGAATCACCTTGAAGTGTTCATCTTGGCCCAGTCCAGTCTTTTAACCTCAGTTCATGTTGAGCCAACGGGCTCTATCGGCAATAATAACATGCCTGGCTCTTGGTGGTTCTTTGTTAAGATTTTAGTCTCTCTCCTCCTTGCTCTCTCTTCCACTTTATGATCTAAAATTGATGCCAAAGCCCCAGTGGCCTCTCTGGTGGATGCCAAGAGACTTTGAAGTGGGAGAAGTTTGACAAAACGGCCTGAGGCGAGTGTTTCATGAGGCTATGGGGAGGCAGTTTCTCCCGGAGTTACACCAACATGGAGGGGGTAACACAGCTTTCACACGGGAAGGGCATCGGCAAAAGTTTCTGGAGGACAAAAATGCTGGAGCCGTTAGCACTTTGAGCTTATGTGTGTTTGTGTATGTGTGTTTCTTCAGCTTTTATTAGAGCTGCTGGCAGTTTAAAGAAAATTCAGATCTTTTTCTACCTTTTATTTGGCACAACCACTCACCTCATTCACAACTTTTCACTTAAATACTTTATTGTAGGGTTGCACAACATGAGGAAATGTAGGATATGTGATAACCTTGCTGATTATCACAACTTATCCTTTACAACAGTTCATATGATATCCTATGTTTTAGTGCACAACGAATGACGTTACACACTTAATGTAAAGTTAAAAACTTAGTAAAAAACTTAATGTAAAGTTACCTACGTTTGGTTTTATAAAGTGAAGTTACTGTGGTTGGGTTTTGGAAAAGGAACTTGGTGACAGCTTGCCTTAAATTTCAGATTCAGATTTTACATGGTTCTGAACACTTGTCTGTTTGGGAAACTCCTGGGGAAACGTCCTGTGTTTTTTGACCCAACCATCACCCAAACCTGCCTCCTTACTGCTTTCTTTTTACTCACATCAGCGCAATCACCACATGATCGCAGTCTTCCCAAATATGTAGGTTATACACAAATTACTGGCTCATGATTATGTGGGATATGTACAAATTTTGGTGCATTACTTTTCATAGGAAATCATACAAACAGCGATGAAAACAACCTGATTGTTGTGATAACAATATTACTTGTGATAAAGTGTACTCAGTTGTCTTGGTCTCAGTGTATGACTAAAACACAACTAAATGCTTGTTGAATTAAAAAATAAAAGGAGATTATTTCCAACATTCTTTTATTGAACAAATTGAACACTGCACTGAACAGGAAATATAATATATAGTAATGTGGGCTGTCTAAAAGGCTTCAATTTTGATTATTCAATCTCAGAAAAGACAATGCGTTAAAAAAATGAACACTGATCAATGGTGTTCCATGGTGCCCTTTGACCCAGTGTGTCACTGAAGGCCACAGTGGCTTTGTCACAGGATGGAGGCATGTGCACTGTAGATTAATTAATAATTAGCAGCATTCCCACCTATATGTAATCCAGGAAGCGAGACAGAGGTCCTTGGGATATAGCTTATTGGTTTTATGCCTGATTAAATGATGTCTTTGTAGAAATCTAATGTAGTTGACCAAAACCCGGGACACATCTTTAAAGGGCCAACATTTTCATAAAAAAAAATATTTTTAAACAAAGATGATTATAGCAGTACATTTTTACATCTATGTTATGAGAATGTACTGTTAGTTTTTACATATTTTTTAAGTGTTTGAAGGTGTGAATTCTTGTCTGGGCTGTTTTCCGGCACAGGGCAAGTTTAGAAGTTAAAAAAACTGAAAGCAGATCAAAGTATTTTATAATTCTAATCTATTTTGTAAAAATGACTCCTTTATTTCACCCCCAAAACAGAATTAATGTATTGATAAGTAGTCATTTTAAGGTTTTAAGGTTAGGGCTTGATTTGTTCCATTTTTCAAGAATAGGTGATGTAAATGTAAGCCCTCTAAGCAAAAACCTCATTTCAGACATTTCAGGGTCTTTACTTTCTTTACTAATTTTTACATTTTTGCTATCCGTACGTATTGTTAGTTTTAGATTTAGGAGGCTTTTAACATATTTTATAATTGTTTGAAGACATGAATATTTGTCTGAGGTGAGGCTGTTTTCTGGCAGGTTTAGAAGTTATAAAAATTTAAACTAATCAAAATATTTTATAAATCATATTTACTGCTTATAAATCAATCAATCAATCAATCAATCAATCAATCAATCAATCAATCAATCAATTTTATTTAGCCAAGTTCCTAACTGTGCGTTCACACCAAACGCGATGGACGCGATGAACGCCACAAGTTTCCATTCAAAATCAATGTAAATGACGCGATGACACGCGATGTTGCTTCGGGCGACGCGTTTCAGGCGATAAGAGCGACGCGATGAAGCGATGACGCGTCCATCGCGTCCGTCGCTTGAAGTTGAAAAATTTTAACTTTTCAAGCGACATCACGTGACGCTGTGCCGCGACATCCAATCAGCGTTCATTTTCATAAAGAAATTATAAGCAACTAACCGGAGACAGATGCGGAGCGCCTGTAGTTGGTGTCCAGGCGGGAGATCCTCGCACCGATACGGGCCAACAGGTCCTCAAACTGGGCCAGCGTCAGCCTGAAGTACCGCTGGAAACGACCGTCATCCAGACGCAGCTCTTGCAGGAGGTGATGATATTCACCCAGCTGTGTGCGTTTCTGGAGGATATTGTGAACCCAG
>NC_065518.1:32338770-32339860 GCF_006386435.1 Epinephelus moara | reverse complement strand
TGCTTTTTAATGTATGAAAAGTGCTATACAAATAAAGTTTGATTGATTGATTGATTGATTGATTGATTGATTGATTGATTGACTGCTATAAAAATCCACCAGCAGGGGGTGCTAAGTGACAACTAAACATACTGACTAATAAAATAACCCTGGTAAGGCAGAACAGACCCAACAGTTTGAAACTACTGTTTTAGACCATTCTGAATACTCCATTACCAACATTTTTTTTTCCGCTTTGGCTATGTGCATTGGTCAGATTGTGACAGATTTCTTCATATAGTCAGCAACGTATCCTCATACAATGAATCGTATGATATCCTACAAAAATGTGCGCAGAGTGGTTTACATGATATCCTATGAATTACGATTATGAATGACATTACATACTCAACATAAAATTATGCAGTTAATATAAAGTTATGGAGGTTAGGTTTAGGCAAGTAAAGTTACTGTGGTTAGGTTTAGGACAAGAAACATGGTGACGACGTACCTTACAATGACTCAAAGTTCACTCAAGGATAACACAGTTCCAAACACCGGTCTCCTGTGGACATTCCTGGGGTTTATTCCTATGTTTTGTCACACATCTGCCACCCCAACCTGCCTCCTTACAAGGACTGCCATACCTACGGGGTATCCTGACGTGCACCTCCCCAGAAATGTAACTACACATTGCAGCGACGCAGACCTCCTTCCTATTTTTGTAAGCTGAAAAACATTTTCCTAAAAGCTTTTATTTACTTTAATTTCACAGATAAGAAACAATAAATTGTGAAGACAATTAATCTCCCACAACATAACAGTTTAAGTCTTGTGTGTGATTTATCCTGGCCTCTTATGAGTAGAGTATGCTGACCAAACGTCCTCTTTTGCCCGGACATGTCCACTTTTCACGTCCCGTCCGGGGCGTCCGGGGCGTCCGGGGCGTCCGGGGTTTTTTTATAAACTGATGATAATGTCCGGTTTTCCGTGTGTTTGTGTGTGTGTGTTAGAGTGCGGCACGGGCAGCATATTTCTGTCCGAACCCGAACCGAGCCCGACATTATTTAATGACCAAAGCACTGAGTTTGTGTCACACAGTGGTTACAGG
>NC_065518.1:32295389-32338491 GCF_006386435.1 Epinephelus moara | reverse complement strand
TTCTATCCATACATATAAATTTTAAATATATTAAAATTATAAGGCATCTTTGAGTAAACTGCGAGTATCATTTAAGTAGGCTATGTCGTGGCCGGCCAAGTGTCCTCTTTTTTGGAAATCAAAATATGGTCACCCTAGAGTAGAGGAAATCTCTGCTAGCTGCTAGGCTAATTTATACAATATAAAATGCCATAGGCTTGTGCTTATAATGTTAGCATGTTGTATTTGTTTGGAAAACGTGTTTAGACAGTTGTTTTGTCAGTGAACCTTGTGAGCTGTAATGGAGCTGAATTTTGTAATGTTACCTTTGTTAAACGTTGCCGTTGTCCCTGATTTCTTATGAGTAGAGGAAATGTCCGCTAGCTGCTAGGCTAATTTAAACAAGATAAAATGCCATAGGCTCATGCTAACATTAGCATGTTGTATTTGTGGGAAAACTGTGTCCAGCAAAAAACTAGTGTTTTGTCTGTGAATGCTGTGAGTTATAGTGAAGCAGATTTGTGTACCTGTTTGTGAAACTTTTGCTATAAAGCCATATTGAATGTGTGTTTTGGATGTATTTAAAATCATCTAAACTTTACAGCACTTTACAGAGACCCCCACCGCCTGGGAAGATCAAACTTCTGGAGGAATGCAACCATAGAAAGCACATACTACAAAGTAAATTTGATTCCCAAATACCAGAAAACAGAAAACTACTGTAGGAAGAAATTGCAACAAAAATTAATTTAATGTGAAAATACAAGTCACATTAGCAATTTTCTTTTATTTTCTATTCAAAGAAAGTTTTCTGTGCTTGAATTAATAACTGCTACCCACAGATTGCTAAGGCTAATGTTTGTGTTTCTTTTATATTCCATCTGTGAAGGTTTGTAATTTAGAAATAATTGTTTGTTTGTATATTTAGACTGTTTAGAAGCGTGCCCCCCCCTCGAGGCAATGACCTGCTGCAATCATGTCTTCGGCAAATTGTATTTGTCCCAGGTTTAGCAGCAGCAAACAACTTCAGCTCACTCTGCAGGCCCGGGTGGAGAAACCCTGTTGAATAGAAGCAGGATATTGTTATATTAATTACGTATTGTAGAGCTTGCTGTTCAGACTGGAAAATCTGCCTGCGGCTTCACACCAAAATATCCTCCCATTCTTCTTCGCAGGTTCCTCGCAGCTCGTATACTGTATATATTATTAGTTATGTTTTTCCTTCTCTCTGTGGAGCTATATGAACCCTGCGCTGCGAAGACAATCAGCCTGTCGGCGGATAATGGTGGTGTTGGTAAACAACTGCTGTGAAACAGGGGTGCTGTTTAATTTGCCATCACAGACTCAGTCTAACAATCAGCCTTGTAATTTTGATGTTGGCTGAGGACAAAAGAAGCAAACTGTTCCATAGCGGCCTTATGCGTGTTCTTGGATGAGCAAGTAGTCAACGTTATGACTAAGTTTAAAAGGAACTTTTTGATTTATTCAACATGGAATACATTAAAAAGGCCATTAAAAAGAAACGTCCACATAGATTTTAGTATTCAGTGTACATTATCTCACTGCAGTGTCCACGGGAACACTTTAATGACATCCTGCAGTTAAGAACCCAAGAACATTTCCTTCCTCTCGTTCCTCTGAAAATGTTTTTGACAATGGGACATGCACATGCACTTAGAGGAATCCCCAGACATGTTATGAAAAGCTCCCTGGTGGTCAAATTTTTTCCAAAGTTCTGATGTGAAATCATACCTGCCATTTTTATGGGTCACTGAGAGGCAGTCAAAGCACTATGCTCATGCCAAAAAGTGATCTGTAAGCTTTACACCAACAGCCTGCCGCTAACTAATTAATTAAATCATTACACTGAGAGAGATGGATTTATTAAACATCATTTAACACTTATACAAAATGCAAATATGTGCTCTGCTCATGGGCTTTATCTAGTCCACATTAATGAAAGATAGCGAACTGGTGGATGAGGGGCCCACTGCACAGTGGGTCATTAATCTTGCATCATGTTATATTGCTTTGCACAGTGACATTTTGAGTGTGGTACAATATCACACTGATGACAGAATAACATTAAAGCCATTCTGACACTCATTGTCTTTTCTTATCTTTTACTTAAGTCATTATCACTATTCCCTCTTAGACTTACTCCGTATCCTAGAAAATTCATTTATATCCTTATTTTAATTACGTTTATTGGCAACATTTCTAGGTTTATGTAGTCTTCCCCAAAATATGATTGATACTTGATAAAGCACTTTTTCCCCTCATTTGTAAAAAGTAAATCACTGACCAATCTTGGTGTTCCAGAGCCATTCTGTGATGCCAGGGATCAGCGTGCATGGAACCTTGCCCCTGCCTGCCACTCGGCACACAATGCACCTGACCCTGATTCCTGTCCCTGCAGGTGGGGGTGGGTTAGCACTGTGGCCACCAGACATTCACTGGTGAGCACCTTCCATCTACATTCTAATCCTCACCTATGGTCATGGCTTTGGGTAGTGACCAAAAGAATAAGATCCCATATATTAGTGGGATCACTTACTGTGTGTGCAGGATCCCGGATAACCTCCCATTAGAGGTGTTCCAGGCAACTCCCACTGGTAGGAGACCCTGGGGTAGACCCAGAACACGCTGGGGATTATATATCTCATCTGGCCTGGGAACACCTCAGGATCCCCGAGGAGGAGCTGGAGAGTGTTGCTGGGGAGAGGGATGTCTGGGGTGCTTTGCTCATGGACCCAGCCCCAGATTAGCGGATGAAATGGATGGATGGATTCCTCTAGGAGGGATAGAAGCCACCCATGCCCTTTTTGGAAAGCAACAAGTCCCTCAGGCAGTCAATGAGGTAGTCAAGAGCAGGCTTAATGACCTCCGCCAGGCCATCCTTATCCCTGTCAACAAAAGGGCAGGATGACAGGATGTTTAGAGACCAACTCATCAAGGACATAAACACAGAGGGAGTTGACTGCATTGATATTTTTTTTTTAAAATTTTATATACTTTATTAATCCCCCTGAGGGGAAATTCAATTTTTCACTCTGTTGTCAATTACACACAGGTACGAACACACACATGCACAAACTGGACCTATACATGCACTAAGTGGAGAGATGTCAGAGTGGGCTGCCCATGAGAGGCGCTCCGAGCGGTTTGGGGGTTTGGTGCCTTGCTCAGGAGCACCCCGGAAGTGCCCAGGAGGTGAACTGGCACCTCTCCAGCTACCAGTCCACTCTCCATATTTTGAATAGGCAACCTTCCGGTTCCCAACCCAAGTCCTTATGGACTGAGCTACTGCCGCCAATGACATTTGCTATGGTTGTTGCCTTCCCTAAGTAGGCAGCATGCTCCATTTGTGCGTAAAGCTGCCATTCCATCTTATGGTAGAGATCGTACATGAGCTAAGTGTATGCCATGGCCCTAGATAACATGGCATTCTGGGTCTGGTGGTGTTGTGACCCACACATGATGATCATGACCCTGACTGGGTGCTTGTACGAACACTGAGGATGTACATAGGGAGAGTTGACATAGAATTGAACAAATCTCACTTTACTTCCCCAAAACAAGGAAAAGATTGTGTGGCTAAGGTTGACGGGGTGCTGGTCCAGATTTGTCTGAACATTTATGGCCCTATGCATGCCTAAGATGGTACAGAGCTGAGCCCCA
Source organism: Epinephelus moara (assembly GCF_006386435.1). NCBI lineage: Eukaryota > Metazoa > Chordata > Actinopteri > Perciformes > Serranidae > Epinephelus > Epinephelus moara. The sequence goes on along the minus strand of NC_065518.1, from coordinate 32,334,831 downwards.
AAGCCCACAAGATTTGGAAAGCATAACGGGACCAAAATAGGTGGGTCTGGGGGTCTTTGGCGTGGTTGTTACAGGAAGAATGTACAGACACAGAGGCAACCCTCTCTATGTCCACAAAGTCCAGTGTAAGTGGATCCTGCTATTTCTGGCAAACTTAGCTATAGTTGGAATGAGGAAAAGGTCATCATATGTGGAGTTGGCGTGAGTGATGGCTTTACCCACCGACCCAATTATGAAGCCAAGGTCCTGTGGCAAAAAGTTTAGTTTGGTGGTCTTGCTCAAGCACTGCTTCCTTATTGTTGGTCTTTTAAGGTAAGCTCCTGATGGGGCGTCGGTAGCGTAGTGGATAGTGCCGGTGCCCCATGTACAGAGGCGATGCCTCGCTGCAGCGGTCGCAGGTTCGACTCCAGCTTGCAACCATTTGCTGCATGTCACCCCCCGCTCTCTCTCTCACCCCATTTCACTCTCTCCTGTACATTAAAGGCAAAAGCCCAAAAAATAATCTTTAAAAAAAAAGATAAGCTCCTGATACCCAGTTAAGTTCAACACTACTTCACTGAAAGCAATGACAGTAAGGGACTGGTATCGTTGCAGCGTGAGTAGCTTGGACATTGGTTTCTTGTAGTCCTTGAGCATGGCTGTTAAATTTCCAAAGTAGCCCCCAGTCAGGTAGGCCACGATGACGCCACACTCATGAAGCCACTTCAGCCCTGTGGCTCAGTAATCAAGGAAATTGGCATGCTTCTTGAGTATAAGGTACCGTGGTACCAGCATGGGAGCCCAGATTTCTGGCAAAAGCAAGTAGCATATGCCTTTAGTGATTGTTTTTACTGTCTCCACCACTATACCACCAACATTAAAAGAATATTCCAGTGCTTCCCGTGGGTTGGGGATCATAGATATGCATACATAGTTTCACATTAGCAACTCATTGATGGTCTCGCAGGACCCATAGGCAGCCAGCAGGTTATCAACATTTTCAACTCCTGCCAAAATGTGAGGTGGCAATAGCTGCTGTTGGTTGGTTTCACTCTGGCCTTGCTGATGAATGGCATGCACAGGCTGCATGGTGACTACAACTTATGTATTGATGACAAGCAGAGTATGGAGTATTTATTGGTTTTTATGTGATAACTTTACTGGTTGTTCTGTGTAACATGGATTGTGATGTGTGCTGTATGTTAAAGTGTGTGTTTTTATATGGTAGTAGAGCTGTGAATGACATCAACTTGTATTTCAAAAGTCTAAGTGAATGAGTGGCTTTGGGTGGCTTTATATACACAAGAAAAGGTAAGTCTTTAAGAAAGGAAACATCTTTTACAAAATAACTAAATGTTCAAACCCTTCTTATCCACCAACAAAAGCAGCTAGAGACTTGAAATGTACAGGGAACATCAACCACGTCCATGATTTGTGCACATCCAACATTCCTTCACACGTTATGCATGAAAAATGGCTAAAAGTAGGCTATTTCACCCACTTCCCATGGCTGTAGTTAGGGAAGGTCCCTATGACCACAGTAACTCCAAGGGAGTTTTTCACTTTAACACTTCCGGTGGTTGGAGGAAGTCAGGGCTGGTGCTGTTGGATGCAGAAGGACAGATAATATGGTAACAGGACTTGGTTCAAAGCCTCTATAATATTCAGAGCTAAAATTACAAGCAAAAACCACAAGCAATGCATTTTGGGAAGTGATTTTGCTAACATTTTTTGCTAATTTCTCTATAATGGATTATCAGAATGATCAAGTATTATATATTTCCACAATTGTTTAAATCTAGGCTTTAAGATTCAATGACAAAGTACCCAACTTAAAGTTGTTTTTTTTTTTTTTAAAAGCAACCCTAAGTTAAGATGGATGATGAACAGAGGCATATATATCAGAATTGAGACTCATTTGTACATTTTGTGATGAAAGTGACTTGAAATTTTGGCTCTTATGCTTTTAAACGTGTGGTAACTAAGTATGTGTACAAAAGTGTTTTTTGTGCTTGAACCTAACTGTGGGATAACCTCAGTGTTGTTGTAATGTAAAATTGCAGAAGTTTAAACATATCTGTGGTTTGCAGAAATGAACACTGCCAATATAATTCTGGCGATTGGGTTGTTAATTCTTTTAAGTTTATTTTCCTGGAGATACACTGGGTTAACATGTGTCTATTTTATACCATTTGTTGCTTGATGGATGAGGTCAGCTTTGGGTCAAGATGCAAAAAGGGTTGACATGCAGTTATGTTGGAGGGTACAGAGCAGAGAGGAGGGGAGAAGCGGATGTCAGTTCTGCATGGCTGGGTCTTGTGGCAGCTCCCTCTCCTTTGGGTGCAGACACCTCCTCACCTCGTTCTCGCCCTATATCCTCTGCCGCGCCACAGTCATGTCGCCGTGCAGCCATCCCAGATCTGCAGAGCGCTGCCTGACGTCATGGGAGTAAGTCTGTTGGCCCTGAAGGCCCTGTTCCTACTAAATGAATGGAGGACCACCTCTCTTAACCACTGCTTCATGTCAGTTCAGTGGTATTGTTGATGTCAGTGAAGTCTGAAATTACAGTCAATTTCCCACCAAACCTCTCTACTCTCTGTTGCAGTAAGGACGTTCCTACCCTTCTACGCCCAGGAGCTTTACAGGGGATTTTGTAAATCATCTCTGACCTGGTTGATCACATTAAATACAGAATAGATGCTGCTAGAGGCTAATATTGTTCTTTGTAATTTTTTCATTTCTTCACTGCAATGTTACATTGACACAAAAATGACCTAGGACATACACAAGATTTTAACATTACCTAGTATGTGACGTGATTGGCTGTTCAGAGTCCAAATCAGTTTTAATCTGCCACATATGTTTAAACACACAAGGACTTTGACTTTGGTTCAAGATACTTTATACAGACAGTAGATTGTTGTGCACAGTATGTATGTATACACGTCTGTGTGTAGAATGTAGAGCCTGCTTTGATTTATATTTGACAATGATGGATAGTGTGTTTAAACGGTAATAAATAATTTTACATTTTTCAGAACAAATTTTTCAGATGGATAATTTTAAACCTCCATTCCACCAATCAGTCTGGCTCAGTTCCATTCAGTTTAGTTCAGGACACTTTAGAATAATAATTTTTTTGTTTCCATTGTAAAAACTTGTGGATGATACCAATAGAACCATCCTCATTTTTCGTTACTCTCTGTTGGGGTACGTAGCACACTGACCTGATTCGAAAAGGTGCGTGCCATCCGTTGATGAGTCGCTAATATCTATGGTGTATAAATATAATCCTAGCTGTTGCTATTTCAGTGTGTTTCCAGTTCATGAAAGTTAATTGTGACATTGTGGTTGCCTAAAAACAGGCTTGTTTAGCACTTGGTTATACAAAAAGACCCTCTAAGGAGTCGCAATTATATATATTTTTTAAGTCTGTTTTTTGCAACCAAAAAACCTGCATTAGTATTAGATTTCTCACAGTTACCAACAGCTATAAATGCACAGCTAGCACACCAAGCTACCAGCCAATGTTAGGGTTAGCACCACCGTCTTGTCAAATCAGGCCCCCACGAAGTGAACCTGGATTTGAAGCCAACTTTCATAGTGGTTAAACAGTGGTACTGCAATTTCCACACACCTTTTCCCATTGACAAGTGCCACAGCCCCCAGAAAAAAGACTAGTTTCACTATCAGGATTTGATCCATTTAGTCCGATAATATTTGGTTCATCTAGAAGAGCCGCAAAATTAAATCATTTTATCCCAATTCAAGGGGGACTACAAAACAAGGTTTTTAAAAAACAAGGTTTTTGCACAATTCATTTCAGTTCAAGCAGGAGTAAACAGCGATCAGATGGGCCCACAGAGGTTGGCACCACTCAACAAATATTGTGTTCTGGTGTACCCTTGCTCCACTCGAGTTGTCGCAACACACCACTGATAATGTGAAAACAGCATTGGTCTTGTTTATTTTTCTTTTTTGTGACATGACTTTTGGTCATGTGGTTTTTAACTACTAATACTAGTATGACAGAGGTTTCAATTTAGAGTAACCCTGTTAGAATTTAAATTTAAGTTAAACAGTACATTTTCTTCAAAACAATTTCACTGGTCAAATGAAAATAGATATTGCAAAAATAAATAGCATGTAAATGGGTAACAAACAAATTGGAAGAAACTGACCCCAGGTCCTCTTTCTGCTTTCATCTTGGGAGACAATTATGATGATAACAGCAGAAAGTAATTGATAGGAAGAAGGAATGGAAGAGATCAGAGTGTGATGGCAGTGGTGCAGCCAAGCGAAAGTAGCAGTTTGTTTCCAATTGCCATTTCTGACATGGTTTAAGACATATTTTCCCAGTTTTTATCCCGTGTCCCTGTGTTAGTATATCATCTATCTCTTGTTATATGCCAAATATGTCAAAAATAAGTAGTATTACAGTATTTTTACATCAAAGTTCCTCCTGCACTCATTTAAATGAGTTTTTGGAGCAATATAGAAAGAGATTGGAAGAGATGTGTGTTTGGATATCAGTGGGCAAAACCTTTGTTTTTATTTCCAAAATAATGTGGGTGAATTCTAATTAATTTATCTCTCCCTTGTCTTCTTCCAGACTTAATGGTGTGTGTGGAGCCAGCAGTCCACTGTAGTTCCATACTGGGGTTTACTCTTAACCCTCCCACTTTTTAGCAGTCCAATCAAATGCAAAGAATTTGATTTAAATCCCTCTTGTAACTGTACACCAATCAAAAATTCTGTTTCACAGGGAAATACATCACAAGGCTAAAGCTAAAGATGTTCTATATTCTGTTTTACAAGGGGCTGTAAAGATGTGAGGACACAACCACATTTAAATCTGTCCTTCTGCTTCTTCTTTTCTCTCTCCCTCTGACGTTTTCTTTATGCTGAATGTGTGTATGCTTACTCCTACATATTTTATGTTTGCACGTTCATGTTCTTTCATCGTACATTCTCTTTGTATCAGAGTATTTTAATGACTTTTTTTATTCCTGCACCTCTTTCCTCCCTCTTGTCTCTTGCATCTCTTTTTATCATGCATTCAGTCGTATATAGGTGTGTGAGCATATGTGTGTATCTGTCTGTCCGCAGCTAATTTTGCATACTACTGGATCCTAATATTTAGTGTGCGCTAAATGGCTGTGAATAGACTTATGACTGTAAATAGACATCTCAAGGACTTCTCGTGGTTGTAACAATTTTTGATAAGGGTTAGGGTTAGGGTTAGGGTTATAGGTCCAGTTTGTGCATGTGTGTGTTCGGACCTGTGTGTAATTGATAGAGTGAAAAATTGAATTTCCCCTCGGGGATTAATAAAGTATATAAAATTAAAAATTAAATTAAAATTAAATTAAATTAACCCTTTTTTTATTAACTGTTTTAAACCGTTACTGACTGCTGACTCTTCACTCCTTTAAACCAGCCGGTAGGGGTTGCAATTGATCAGCAAAATCACATAGCTAAAGGTATTTCCAGCAATCGGCTAGGCTACAGAAAAGCCTTACCTAGTCTATTGCAAGCCACATTTTGCCTTTGTCATGGCTGACATCCATAGAAAAGTTAATTGAATTAATAAAAGAAATAAGTAAGTGTATACACAAAAAAGTATGCAGTAGTAGTATAGATCTAAAAAAACAACAAGCTTTTGATGCCAATGATCACAATATATTGCTCGATGATATTGTATCAGAGGGATTGTGCTGAATTGGTTAAAAAGCTAATAAATAGGCAACAATATGTAAAGATAGGTGAGCATAAATCAACATGCATTAATATTACTAGTCAGACCTACTAGTCAGGAGTCAATTCTACATCTAAAATTGTTCATTTGTTGACTATTTGCCATGTTACTATACTGTGTGTGTGTGTGTGTGTGTGTGTGTGTGTGTGTGTGTGTGTGTGTGTGTGCGCGCACGCGCGCGTGCAGGCGTGTGTGCGTGCGTACGTTTGTGTGTTATGTGGGGGGTGGGAGGGGTGGGTTTTTTATTGTTTTTATTTTGTGAAGCACTTTGTGTTGCATTTTTAATGTATGAAAAGTGCTATATAAATAAAGTTTGATTTGATTTGATTTGATATTTTTTTTCTCAGTTCTGGGAAAAACAAGGCACATTTTGCATTATAAAGTGTTACACATTGTTCAAATGCTGTTTCTGATTTACTGTGTGGAGATATGGGGTAACACATACAAAAGCATATTACACTCATTATGCATACTACAAAAGCCATAGTCCTTTTTTCGGACATGTAATATTTAGAATTTGTCATTACAAATTTGCTTCATGTTTTTGTTTGTTTTTTGTGACACGTTCAAAATAAATCAAAGCAAAAACACTTCAGTTAGGCACGATACAAGATGAAAAAGATCCCCATTTTTGTTTTCTTCACCACCGTCTTGACTGTTGGAGAGCTGCAAGGGACAATAGAGCTTTGCAGGGATGATATATTTTTTGTAGGCCAACGCGGATGTTAGCTTTGCTCCTATTCCCTTGTCAAATAGCAAATAGGTTTTTCCCATTAGCTTTTAGATTATTGCAGAAAATAATATCTGTAACAAACAAATATTCATGCTACATACACATTGTTCTGCAAGATAATCTCCACAAATAAACACTACTTCCATGATTTTTGAAGTGTAAATGCAATCGCCAGAAGTAAAAAGCTAACATTAAGCTTGTTGTGACGGCGTTCTGTGGTCTTGTTTAGCCACTTGCTAGCAACCGCCCTTAGAACCGCCCTAAAACCTTCAAAATTAAGGAATGGGGTATTTCCTGATGTATTTTATGTAATAGAACAAGACATGAAAGTCTTTTAAGCGTGTGTTAACCACAGACATTATTTAAGGCATCTAACCTTAAACTCATTCAAAAGACCCACTGATTTTGAGGCGAAGGAACCGGGAGGCAATTTTGCATTTTCTAGGAAAGTGAAGGAATGACCCACTCTACTCTCCCTATGATTGGCTTCTCGTTGCCTTCATTGGTTGGATTAGACAGGTTTAGGCAAGAGTTTTGAGATGGGTTAGGGTTAGGGTAAAAATGTTGGGGTAAGTCAATCAGAAGCAGAGTAAGGCAGAGTAGGGTGGGTCATTCATTCTTCATCCCAGGAAGTGCAAATTTTGCTACTGGGAATGGTAACATCAGGCCCCCAGGAAGTGCACCAAGCTTTAAAGCCAATTTTCATAGTGGCCAAACAGTGGTAAGGCAATTCATGACTGTCACATGATGCCTTGCAGTCCAAAAATACACTTTCCCATGGACTTACATTGTGAAAGAGATATTTGTAAATCAGTGGATACATTTTATTAGCGTCACAGCTCCTGCAAAATGACTTGTTCGACTATGAGGATCCATTTGGACCAATAATATTTTGGATGTCTGGAAGAGCCACACTGTAAGATAATTTTATCCCCATTTAAGTTAGTGGAGTGCTAAACCAGAAGCTAGCTGTTTGGCTGGCAGAAGTAAGACACGACAGCATTCTTTCATGTTAAATGTCTCTAGTGCGCCTGATGTATGGGCCGCAATGAGGAAGTAGTGCAGATCACCTCCAGATCATCCGGCAGTTAAACCATTCCTTTTATTTCCCTCACTAGTAGTCTGCAAAGCCACACCATTTACATTGTAGAAACTGTCCTCATGTGTCACTGAGCAATGTAGCAATGAATCATTCCGGACCACTTCCATGGTCGTCAACGATTTGGAAACCAGGCTGGCAACACTTGAATCAACCTGCATATCCCTGTCAAATGAAAACACTGTCTTCAAATTTAAGACGGGTGATCTTGAAATTGGATTGAGACGCAACAACATACGCATAACCAGTTTACCTGACAAAACTGAGGGCTTGTAGCCATCCACTTTCATGGAAGTATTTCTCAGTGAGATATTCCATGCGGAGGCCTTTCCTACCTCTCCAGCAATGGACAGGGCCCATAGAGTGGCCTGCGGCTGTAAAATACAGGGCGACCCTCCACAACCATTCATCATGCGGATTCACCACTACCAAAACAAGGAGAGCATCCTGAAGCTGGCCAGGAAGGCTGGGTCACTCTCTTTCCATGGGACCAAAATACACATCTACCTAGACTGCAGTGCTGCGGTCTCCAGGAAAAGAGCGGCACACTCTGTGGTCAAGTCACAGCTGAGAAATGCCGGATTTATGTATAGGATGCTCCTCCCTGCCAAACTTAAAGTCACTGACAGGAACAGACCTGTCAAGCCTCTCTTCAGCTTATCACCATTTAGACTCAACGGTACCAGTGGGATGGTCGGGAGGGTTGGGCCGGGGGGCTGGGTGGGGAAAGGGCAGGGTCTGCCCACATTTATACTCATTGTATTGTGCTTCTGTCATATGTTCAGCAGTACATTCATTGCCAGTGTATATTGCATAGAAATACGCCATTAAATGAAAAATCAATGAAAAATCTAAACACACCATGAATATACAAAGCAAACTGGATACAGCTTTGGAGGCTGTGCCCTGTTCATTGCTAGATTGTTCAGTGGCGCATGAAGCCAAAAGTTCAACTTGTGGGTTTTAAATGCCCACACCTTTTGTATCCATGGGACCTTAGAGCAAGGGCACTAGTGTTTCTTTTAACCCCACCTTTCAACTGCTCTGTCTCAGGCTTGCTCACATAAATGACAGAAGGAAAATAACTCTGGAATCCACTATTGCTGAATTTTGGGACATAGAGCTTAAACTGTTGGGACATATAGATTCAAATAAAAGCTATGCAAGTGTTCATACTGGAAAGTTGATATATCTCAATACTATGTCAAATTGGCATCTAGCCCAGAGCTGTTCCTTTGGGCTTGGGAAACACAGCCTGCCCTGCACTCTCTGTTCTCCACCCACATGGCCCCAGACACACCTGGTGGAGATCTGCACTCTACTGAGTGCTCTTCCCTAGTTTATATATGTTATTCTGTTTTAAAGCCAGGGGTCATTTTATGCATGTTGAAGAGCAACGTTAGCAAACCTGTACACTTCAGACCTCTGCTCGTGGGTGTATTTTTTTCTTTTTTTTCCACAGCGACTAAGTGGCATGAGTTCATTTTTCACTGAGCTGCTTTGTGTCCTCAGGCTGTCAGTGGCGTTGAAAGCAAGGCTGCTGCACATAGACATCCAAAGAGGGCTGGAGCTGCATTCTAAACAACCTAAATGCCTCTTTACCTGCAAACAAAGTCTTATTGTAAATATCTCTCCAGTCTGACTCAGTTGTGCATACAGTAAACAAGTGCATGAATCAGTCAAACAGTAATATTCCATGTAGTCACACTCATGCTCACTTTACGATCCTTACATGTTTGCTGCTTACTGTTGCATCAGCGGCAGCCTGATGTAAAAGAAATAGAAAAACAGAAAATATGCTGCCTTTTTTCCCCAAACCCCTCCTTTCATTTCCCTCACCAGTAGTCTGCAAAGCCACACTATATATCAATATACACCCTGCGGCTACATTGTATTATCTATGTACAAAAGAAGAGGAAGAGATTTTGCGTGATATCTGGCACTGAATATACAGAACTGCTTTTCCAGAGAGTCATTTCACTCAAGGAACACTTGAAGCCGCATAATTGAGGCTTGACAAGTAATAACTCATCAAATTTAGCTGCAATATTTTGAAATGAAGCTATTGTAATTTGAGACATTGTAAATGATAGAAGAAATAGAGAGGAATCAAGCAATAATGAAGGCCAATTTCCAGTCTCTGCAGCTTGTCACAGCTGTCTGTCTCTCTGTCTGTCTAGCTATCTATATGTCCATGTAGTGGTGGGCCATATATAGCCAATATACTCAATATATTATGGCTTGTTCCACATGGGATTTATAAAATGACTATATTTCTAATATCGACTATAAACTATCACAATTTTGAGACTCACTTCGGCTTTTCGGTTCTCTTACTCTCTCCCTTTCACAAACACTCAAACACACAAAGAAAGACTCACAAATACGGTACATACACACACTCCTCTGCCCATCCAGACCACTTTCTCCTGAGCGATAGTGTGTGACCAGGCAAGACATGTCTTTAATCTGGAGGGCTCCAGAGCACTAACGTTAGTGTTTAGTTGGGTTTTGTGACCGTGGAGCACCACTGCGACTTGCAAATATCATTAATATATGGACTAGAGAGCTTTTTGTTTTCCATCTTACAGTGAATAAATTATCATGTTTAAAGACGCCAGGGTAACAGTTTAAGTTGGTAAGATTAACAATAGCGTGAGGACAGGTAGCGTGTGTCTTTGTAGCTGTAAGGCTCCAGACCATAACTATTTAATCACATTTTGCAACCATGGAGCACCAGTGTAACTACTGATATATGAAGTGAAGACGTGACGAGCCAGGTGCTTCAAAATAAAAAGCACCAGTGGTTCTACTTTGTTTAATTTCATTACAACAATACTATCTTTACCTTTATTATAAGAATACTTTATTTAACTTTATTATAACAGTAGCTACTCTATTGTAATTGTAGTTTATTTAATAATTTTGTGTTTTTTGTAGTCTACAGTACTTTAGAAATTTCAGAATAGGAGATTTTATTTTAAAACCATATTGTCCAGCCCTATCCACAGTATAACTATATGTCTATCTGTCTCCAGCTCCAGGTTGATAAGAGCTGCAACACTGAAAGAAAAAGGTATTAAGCCATTAAAGGGTGGGATGAGAATTCCCAGCAGGTTTGTAGCTACGAGCAAGGCCTTACACATTAAGAGTAGTTAAGTGATCCATTGTTAATAAGAAATTATTAGTGCAGCATTAATGCAAGACTATGTTGATGTGCTTAGCAGTGGCCACACATGGCAATTAAAGGATAATGGAACATATCACTTCATTTCCCAGGATTCTCCCGAGTTGGTTGCTTTAAAGACCTTCTCATTAGACTGAGAGGAATGGGACCCCAAGCAGGAAAGAACCAACATGCCTACTGGTGAGTTATAGTGTGTTAGTGTCTTGTGTTGGTACTTGAGGGAGGCATAATGATACTGTGTTTAGCACAGTCATATCTATAGTTTGCTAACGTTGGCCACAATAAGCTACTGGTGATACCAGACAGTAACAGAGTGTAGTGAATCAAATGCCTTAAACTTTTAATTTATATGTGGAAGAATGTTTTTTTTTTCCCCACATACAAAAGAACTTTAATATCACTTAAAGCTCGGGTATAGGCAGAAATCTTGACAAGCAAAGAGAAAACAACAGAATATTAAAATCCCCTGCTTATACTGTATTAATAATAGTGTGATGATACAGAGCAATTAAACAGCCTAGACCTTTTAAATTAATGAATAGCCTTGGACACAGGGAGAGTCAGGCAGAGGTTCAGTCTGATAATTACGAGATATAGATAAATATTAGTGGGCCTATGATATGAAACACAATAAACAAATGTTGAGATTAACACAACAAACAGAATGGTGTGTGTGTCAGTCACTACAACGAGCGCAAATTAATTAATCGGAGCTGGAAGACCCACCCGCTGGTTCCCGGTGTGCGGGTCAGCTACAGCAGCACCAGACAGAGAGTTAGGCATAAGAAAGGGACTGTGTGCCGGCATTGCTCTGCAGTTGTAGGGGATGTGAATGGAAACATATCCAACATTTACTAACATCACCTAGAAGAAGAAGAAGAAAAAACAAACTCCACCTTCCAGCTCCTTATTCCTGCTGCTTTCAGGCAGTCTTAGGATGCAAAAGCAGAACAGGATAGGACAGGTATATGAATGGAAACACACTGGACATGAAAACACACACAATCACTGGCACCCTTTGATACAAAAGTAACGCGTTACCCCCTACACTGGCCAGCAAAAACTTCCCAGCGCTGGATTTCACTGCAAGCTGGTGGCCAGTGGTAGTGCTGGGTCTCACCTGTGTAATGGCATCAACAGAAAATTTGCTGACCTGACGGGGAGTCTGGGCTGTCAGAGCCACTGGAGCTGGGGTTTGCGCTGACTGGATTCAGGCTACTGAGACTGCTGACGGGGGTTCCAGCTCTGGAGGTGCTGCCTGCTCTCCTCCTGGTGAGGTGGTCTTTAGCAGCATGGTGTCAGGCAGAGGACACACTGTGGATTAAGGTTCTGGCTACAGTTAGCTACAAAAAATGTGAACTTGAAGCTGCAGCTGTGAGCCTTTGGTTCCGAATAGCAAAAGGCTAAACTATTACCAACATTTTCTTTCCATCTCTGAAGCCCCTAGCTGATATGGACTTGTGTTTCATTTTCCTTATTGTCAGACTCTGTTTTAGACTTTCTTTCTAATAGGTCCATCTTCCTTTTTTGGTTGCTTTGCAGTGTAGGCAGCTGTTGCCAATGCTGGAATAGCAACTATCTCTGTTGGATTCTCCACCATTGAAAAAGGCTATTATTGAAGGGACGTGCACACGCATCTGTATTCGAAAAACAGCCAGTAGGAATGCCCTTTCTCTGCAATGACTTTTCTCTCAATCCACTTGAATTACAATATGCTCAAAGGTTATTATGGGATTGTTGCCCAAAGATGCCAAAATAAAACCACCTATCCCAGCTTTAAGTAGGTGATCTATGTTGTTTGAGGTAAGTGATTCCTCAAGCCACAATAGTAGGCTACAAACTACTATAATATTACTTCTATATACATTAGCGAGTGAGACATCACATTCTCTGAATTTAACATATGAATAAGGATGCACAAATTGAATCTGCAAACTCACTAGCACTTGCCAAATAAATTGGAGTGAAAAAGTACATGCAATACAGCGCAAGGGGCCAAACCCACTGCCAAATAAAAAAGACTGATATCAGTTTAATGTGGATGCATCCAGTACAGAAATAGGGCCAAGATATATTTATCTTAGCTTAGCACAAACACCGGAAGCAAAGGGACACTGCTAGAGTAGCTCAAAAGTACAGTAAAGCACTTTTGAATAACTCAGTGCTGTTTTACTTGCAGTATCTTTTATGACTTAACACATGTAGAAATTTCAGGTTGGCTGTGTCCACGGTAAATACAGAGTATAACTGCAGCAGTGATAGGTGTGTCATGTCTTTATAGACCTTGTAAGCATTATACAGTCATTGCAATTCACATACACTAGTTAGTTAATTTATTATAGAGATTATTTAGGTGATATCCATAATGATACACTGACTCATTTTGTTAAAGCCCCTATGTGTGTAATTAAAACATTTTCATCTTCTGTGCCCCAACTGGCATTACCTCTTTTCTATAAAAACTTTTGCCATCAGAATAATAATTTAAAAGGAGCTATGTATAACGACATAAACTTTTCTGCACATAGTGTGTTAATTAGATCCTAGCTATACTGAGCTCTGCCTGGCATCAGTGTCTGAGCACTAAGTGTTCAGCTATATTAAGCATCCATTGTTTAATCAAAATATCAGATGAACTTAAGAGCCAGTGGCTGTCCGCTCATTCCTAGATTAGCTCACCTCTGCATGACTGACAGCACCTGACTGACGGGTGCTCTATTACCATTCTCCACTCTTCCACACACATCAGTCATCATTATGTAAAACACTGCAGAGTGGGTGGTGAGTGGTCAGCCGTCTCAAGTTAGAGAAGAAAATGTAGAAGAGACCAGCAGCCTTTAATTTGAGTGAACAATATGGATGTAATACTTTTAACAAGTTAACAACAAGTTGACAAGAAAATACTGCAAAGAAGTGATGCTTGTTATGAAATGTCATAAAAACATTATCTGTGGACACGGAGGTATAAGTCACTCCACTCTGTCATCATGCTGCTATTGTATGACAGTCAGGAAGAGATGACAAAATAGAACTTACTTCAGCCAGACTCCCTGAAGTCAGAATATATCAGCAGATGTATGAAGACATGCACGCATTGACAAGTGCATGGAAATGATGTAGAAAATCAGCATAGTGTTCCTTTAACTAAACCTAGAGTGTGTGGTACATTTCTATTCTTAGCTAGCATGGACAAAAGGCAGTGTATAAAACATAATTTCCTACTGGTCTAGCCTCAGGCTTCACATTTCTCCAAAGTCATAATCATCAGGCTCACATAACAGCCAGACAATTTAAATTTCAGAGGGAAAAAAGGGAATTCTGCACTGGGTTAAGAAACTAGGTGTTGGTGATTGTAAAAAATCAGGTGCTCCTCAAGGATAGAGCAAATAGTCACATAAGAATAAACTAGAATTAGTGCCTTGTGGTGGTATGCCTCGGCGCACCAGTCAAGTTACAGTTATAGTTTGCATGCATGTCTGTGGAAACATGAATGCTTCACATTCATCTTCCCCTGGCAGCACAGAAGATCTATACAGTCAGTACAGTTTCACGGTGGACACCCAAGATCAGTGTCACCAATTCAGTATCTGACCAAATGTCCAGTCTTCTGTTCCTGACATGCGGTCTTGAGTAGTGGCCAGAAAGTTTTTTTGCAGAACATTGTGATGACACAGTGAAGTTGACCTTTCACCTTTTGGATATAAATCATCACTTCATCATGCTATCCTGTTAGACATTTGTGTGAAATTTTGTCATAATTATTTTATAAGTTCTTGGGTTTTGGTCAAAGGTCCCCAACCACTAAATTGTAATCATATCATTCTTAAGTCCAAGTGGACGCTTGTGCTGAAATTTAAGGAAATTCCCTCAAGGCCTTCTTGAGATATTTCGCTCATTAGAAAGAGACGGACAAGGTCTCAGTGACCTTGACTTTTGACCTTTGACCACCAAAATCTAATGAAGCTCAGATTGGTCAGGAAGACAATACTTTTCATGCTCAGGCTGTAAGTTTTTTTCTCACCCTTCCATTCACCCCCTGCATGAAAGTTCACTCATTGGCCTCTAGTTTCCCAGCGCGGCGCAGGGTGGCGAACCCCGCACAGAGCTAGTTTCGAGCAGCGCAACCCGAGGCGCGCTCAGTTTGGTAGTTTGGCAGACTGAGGTGCGCTGAGATGGGTGTGGCGGCGCAGCAGGGGGGAGGTGTTGACAGATCCAGCTTGGCACAGTGACAGTTTTGTGCCAAAAGGCTTCGCCGAAGGTGCGCTAAAAGCTCGCCAGCTGAAACCAGGTCTACTGTCAGCGCAGGCGGAGAGCAGCCGGTGTACCAGAAGTGTGGCTGACCGGCGTACAGTGCGCACACGTCACCAAAACCTCACAGGCAGGTTTCCAGAATATCAGGCACATTAACAATGCAATAAATACCCACAAAAACCACTATTCAATGCAACTATCTGCAATCAGCACATAAATGTATCTCTATATCTACTGTCCCATCACATCTGATGTCAGATCAAAGGGGATTGGCACCGTTTGCCATGTGTAATGGAAACCCGCGGAGGTCTGCTCGCAGTTCCGTATATTCGGACACTGCGAGCTTGGAACTCCCGGACCAAAACATCAGTTTCCTCCTGGGAGAAGTTTGGCCATCTGACGCTGCTGTTCTCTTCTGCCATGGCAAATTGAGTAAACTCTCATTACGCCTTTGCACGCCCCATTTAAGGGCGAGGAGAGGGGCTCATTTGATTGGTGTGATGTGAATCGGCTGTGTAAAACCCACTCCATGCCTTCTCTCCTCCCTCTTTCTGACTTGCGCAGGTAGGAGGGACGGAGGTGGGAAAGAGGAGTAACTGCGCCAGCGTGCACGGTGTGCCAAACTTGCACAATCCGCCTGTCCACACCCAGTTGACGAAGCGCAGGTGCGCTGCGCCTCTGCCTTGCCCGGTCTGCGAAACTAGAGGCCATTATCTCTAGGTGTCATTGTCTGGGTAGGTCAGTTGAGTCATCAGCTGATTAACAATTGACCTATGGCTAAGCCCCACCCTCAAACGCGATGAGCCAATCACAGTGCATATAGCCATTCCCATATACTTGGACATTCTCTGCCTGGACGTTCATTGAAATGCATTACAGAAAGTCAGTTTTGTTGGGTTTTATGAGCTTTTTCAGAGATTTAGAGTTTAAAAATGGTCAAACGGTGTGCATGGGGTACATGCAACTCCAACACAAGGTATCCTGAGAGGCTGGGCGACGAGGTGTATTTTTTACACTTTAAACCACATCTCAACCGAGAAAAGTGTCTCCTTTGGATAAAGTTGTGTGGTAACATTAGACCACAACATCAACTCAACGTGAATAAGATTAACAAGGATGTCTACATCTGTTTTAAGGTAAGTCAACATTGTGTTTGAGGCAACATATTGTCACTTTGCTGGAAAGAAATATAAAGTTATCTTTAACATCTCTAGCTAACGTTAGCTAAAGTTAGCCTAACTTTAGCTCCTAGCTGCATTGTTGATCATGTCACCTTGTTTGCTGGGAGTTCATTAGCCTATTTTGTTCTAGTTTTGTACTTTGGTGATCGTCCATCATTGGTAGCTGTTGTCCAAAGGGCTCTAGTTAAGCTAACGTTAACTTCTGGAGCTTAGCTTCATTAACTTATCTGTAATCGCAGAGATAACAAAGGTTGGCAAGCGTTATGCTGAATGATTCAATGTAAATACTGTAGCACCAAACTAATGGAGAGACACTCTTGGTAAAGATGGTAAAAAGGCTGTTATCCTTTTCTCATATTCTGAGCCAAAAACCGTAACTTCAGTGGCACTTTAACGTGTTGTCTTTGATGGCGACGGCAACGAGATGCGGTTCACAAGCGTACACTGTGACCTGTACATTTTGGCTTGTAATTCAAGCTTTTCATCGACCTTCTCAACAATAAAATGATGACTATATCTCTCCAATGCATAGTTTAGGCCCTTTTGGTTACTTCTCAATGACATCTGGTTATGTCTCCAAAAATCATCTATTGCCTCCTGCGAAATGCCATGTACTGTGACACCTGCCATAGCGCCGGTCACTGAATGTTGATAGTTTGTCCGAGTGAATGGAGGGGGGCGTGGCTTAGCTATAGGTCAATTAACCAATAGCACAGCGACACACCTTCTCTGACAGTCCATCATCTTACTGCTCCTCATTTTAAATATGGTTCTTTCTCTGCTGTAGTTCTTTCTTGCTGTCGTCATGCGCACCCTCCATCCCCTCATAACCACTTAGTCTTTACAAATTCATCAGCCTCGTCCACCTCAGCAGTCAGCAGCCTCATACAGCAGCTACCACCACTACCAGTGTCTGGACTCCATTGGGGGGATTTATTATGTTGCCGCTCAAATGTCCCTCAGTCACATAATACTTATGTGAAATCTAAATCAGCACAAATCATCTGTTTATCTATACACATTCTGTATTAAATATTATCTTTACTTCATTCTTCTGTCTCTACTGATTGAAATCACTTCATCCCTGAGTCCAAGTAGATAATGTAACAAATGTGAAGAAATTCCCTCCAGGTGTTCTTAAAATATTGTGTTCATGAGAATAAGACAAATGAGGTCACAGTGACCTTGACCTTTACCCTACAACCAAAATCCAATCGCTTTATTGTTAAATCCAAAAGAACGTTTGTGCCAAATTTGAAAAAATTCCATTTAGGCATTCTTAAGATATGGGTGTTCATTAGAATAAGACAGACAAGGTCACAGTGACCTTGACGTTTGTCCATTGACCACAACAATCTAATCGCTTTATTGTTAAATCCAAGAGAACGTTTGTGCCAAATTTGAAAAAATTCCCTCTAGGCATTCTTACGATATGGGTGTTCATTAGAATAAGACAGACAAGGTCACAGTGACCTTGACGTTTGTCCATTGACCACAACAATCTAATCATTTCATCCTCGACTCCATAGATGTTTCTAACAATTGTGAAGAAATTCCCTCTTGGTGTTCTTAAGATATGGGCATTTAAAGAATGGAACAGGTAAACAACCTGAGAATATATTGGCCACGGCTATCCAGCGCAGAGGCATAAAAAACAATGACTGTCCAGCTTACTTAATGTAAGAATCAACGGTATAGGCTGGCAGTGTAAAAAGCATTTAAGGTCCTTTGATTGTAGGTAAAAAAAATCCTTTATTAATACATGGATGACCAACATGTTTCCACTTGAACAATCCTCACCAGATGAAGTGTACTGGAAATGTACTGGTGCAAGGTGTTTAATTTACAGCTTATCAAGAGGTCATGTGACATGAGTCACATGGCATGTTAGTGGTGCCCACTTGAAAAAACACGTTTCAGACATGACAGTGAAAATAAAACAGAATGAAATAAGAAGAAAGAGCTAATATATGCTGTAACAAACTCACATATGTAATGATAGAAAGAATCTTGTTAGATTGTCCTTTAACTTTTGTAAACGTTTCTTTTATATGTTTGTATATATTTAACAAGATTGTTCTTTAATTATATGTTAGCAGCTCTTATTTCATATTCACTGTTTTTCACTGTCATTGTTAGTCTGAACATAATTTATTTGTGATTTTTCTGCCATTACATGTGAGTTAGTCACAGCATACTATATGTTTACATTTTCTCTGTTATTTTCACTGTCATGTCTTCAGTGGTAGCCCTAGCACATTTGGTGCCCTAGAGAGCTCTTGTGTTTTTGACATGATAACGATACAGCATGTTTCGGGGTTTATGTGATGTCAGAAAACTTGCCCATCTCCCCTAGAGAGCAAGTGAAGTGTAACGAGCTGAGGAGGGGGGCCGGGGGATGGCAGGAACCCAGTAAAAATGGCCTCTCTGTTATTTAGTAAGCTTTGCTTTGTATTAATGTTGTTGTGGCCTTATGTAGTATTTCAAAATAACGGTAGTAATAGTATTATTAAAAAATAGTAAAAGATAAACATTTTGATTCTGTTTTCTTCCCCCATATGTGGCACCCCCCCATGGATGACGGCACCCGTAGCATTCGCCTATGCCATGGGTAGGCACTACATGTCTTTACCATGTTTTTTTTTCAAGTGGGCACTACTAACATGTCATGTGACTTCTGACACATGATCTCTTGATGAGATGTACATTGAACACCTGTCCCCAGTGCATTCTATACCCTGATGAAGACTGTTCAAATGGAAAAATGTTGGTCATCCAATTATTAATAAGGGATTTCCTCTTACAATTACGATGCCTGGAATGCTTTTCAGACTGCCAACCTATACCCTGGACTCCTGCATTAAGTAAGCTGGACAGTCATTATTTTTTATTCTTATTTAATTTAAATTTCAGTTTAGCAATTGGAGCCACTTTGGGTTCATTCAGACATATGTCTGACACTGTTGTTCTATTGTGGGAAATGCTCTTCTAATGTAAACATTAAAGCATGGAGCCAAAGTTGACCCCACCTGCTTGCTATCCACTAAAATGATTTGTGATTCCCTTTTGATCTACAGATGCAAAAGTAAGAGTTGAAAGTGTTGAGACTAGACTCACAAGTCAGTCTTTAGATGCTTTGCTTAACTAAAGACTGATGACTTTCTCCCTGATTTTGTGTTTAGATGGGCAGATACAATTTCAGAGTTTAAAAAAACTCCCTACGTTGCAGAACCAATAGTAAATCCACAGGGTGGTCCTTCGGTGGCTCGCTGAACTCTTGTGCTTGTAAACAGAGTCCCACTAGAAACACGTGTAGCGGTACAAAATGGCTCAGCCGCGCTCACAGAAAACGGCGTCAAAATTAGTGGATGTTTGTCGCGTTTGCGACGACACATTCTTGCCAACTAAAAGAAACAAACATAATCTTTTACAAGGCCGTGACTCATCCTTCCGGCCGGACTATAGAGGGAATCGCCTTGTTGTTTACAAATACTTCCGGGTAGAAAACCAGCAGAGCTTTTAGCTATATATATACATATATATATATATATATATGTATATATATATATATATATATATATATATATATATATATATATATCACATTNGAAAGCATCAGTGGCTGCAGCTGACAGGGACAGCTAACAGCAGCAGCAAAGCTAACATCAGGACATCTGTTAAAAGCCTCCCGTTGTCGGATACGACATGAAACTACTCCAGTTAGCTCAATCATGCTGTAACTAAGACATCCTTTTCAAAAATGCAAGAGGCATTGCTTTGTTGCTGGCCGTTTTTGCCGGTGTGTTAAGCACACTTTAGAAAGGAGTGTCCCCAGACTATCAGAAGGCGGAGATCTCTGATTGTCTGGTGGCGAGACTATGTTGAGACAAGAACACAATCCCTCACAGGCTTCCCACCAGAAAAGCCAGGCCAAGCCAGATGCACCACTGCTGGGGACTAAATTAGTGTCTTTTAGAGGTGTTAGTATGGGGTCGAAACAGTCTCAGTATTCACAAAAAAACATCCAGTTACGTAACTTGTAAAAAGAAAACAGAGTGATTTGTATCTGTAAACCTGTATCTGTGCTTTTCTAATTTATCATTTGTATATCTTTACTTGTAAGTTAGCTTAGCATTTTTCAAGGGAACTTTTCTTTTGTGGAAACATATTTTTTTGTGGATTCTTTGGAGATTATTTTACCGACTGTTTCACACAAAATCCACAAATGCAGGGAGTATGTGACTCGTAAAATGTCAGGTCATTTGTGTCTCATAAAACACAATGCACAAATAAATGCAGAGTGATTTGTGTCAGTAAATCTGCATCTGTGTTTGTGCTTCTAATTTACCTCTATGTCCTCATATTTTTACCAAATCTGACTGTGAATCTCAATGGATTTGTGAGGATCCTTTTAAGTCTGTTTTGCCTTGTGTCACATATACGTCAGTAAATACTCCACTGTGAATTTTGAAGCCTTTATGTGTCTTAAAAAGGCGGTTGCTAACAAGTTAAGCTAATGAGACTACAGAATGACATCATGCCAAACAAGACGTCACTTTACAGCCTTGCTTGCGTTGGCAACATTAAGTCATGCAGTCATGATGTAGTTCTTTTATAGCCTAATGTAAGCTTTTTACTTTTGTTGATCCCATTTACACTTCAAAAATCAAAAGAGTGGTATTCATCCATGAAGATTATTTTGCTCAACAAAACATGTCAGTCTCATAAACTTTTCTTTGCCACGGAGCTTATATTCTGCAATAATCCAGTTGGATTTTTGTTTGTGAGTGAACTTTATAGGTACTTTTTTTTTTTTACCTTTGGTAGGAGCCAGGCTAGCTGTTTTACTCCATTTTGGTCTTTGCACTATGCTAAGCTAATATGCTGCAGCCTGTAGCTTCATATTTACTGTACAGATGTCAGTGTTCTCATTGAACTCTCAACAAGAAAGTAAATAAGCATATTTCTGTAAAGTAACAGAAACTCCTTTGTACCTGTTCCAGATCTTGCCATTCTTGTTTTGATGGGATGAAGTCATTGATTTCATAATCACGATGAAAGCTCTGAGAAGGTTTTCTAGTTCAACTGAGACACGACCATAAGAGACGCAGAGGACATCCTAAAAATGGTGGAGCTTAAAAAGAATTCTCCATCCACATGACAGGATGTATTTGATGACCTCACAGACCACCACCATCTACAAATGGTACATCATTACGATCTCCTCCACCAGGGCCAGGTTTTTTGTCATCAAAAACTTGACTCCGCCCTTTAGTGCCATGTATTGGATGTATCTATGCTTACATAATGCAGGGTACACACTACACAATATCAGCCCGATTATAACCAAATGCAGCGTCGTACAGTGTTGGCTCGGATTGTTGACGACAATGAGCGTCGTACGCGATAATCCATCATTTCATCTCGTGTAATGTGTCATAGTAGACGACAACCCAGGCCATGTCTGGGATGCCTCGTAACGTTCCAACAGAAAGTCTAGCATGTTTGATTTTCTTTTTGTCGTTCACGACTGCTCCCATCACAGCCGTCACTTTGATCAATAGAAACGCAGAGCAATCTGCTGCCTCTAGGGATATTACTACACAGTAAAAAGGGGAAAATGATGGAATGAAACAGCAGAGGCACTTAAGCAACCCGGTGAGTACTGCCAGTAGCATCAAGCTAGCAAACAATGTTATTTCTTCATAATGGAGGATATAAAGTATTAGAATAAAAAAAAATTGTGGTGGGGCTTTTACTTACTACAACTGCAGAGACTACCAGCTTCATTTGAAACAGACTATATTATAAACCGGCTGTTATTTTTTATTTCTTCCTGTATCTGTATAAAATTAAAAGCCCATTATAACTTCGGTTGAGAGAATCCTTTAACTTTCTAAAAAGGCTTTTATTGTGAAACATTTACAGGAACTTGTTGTAGAGGATCCAGTGACTTGCATGCGGTACTTTAAATGTAGCTCCTGCCATCTGGTGGCACTTTTTACGTTACTACAATAACATTCTGTCTGACACAGGAACAGACGCAGTGACTGAAATAATGGTAATAATAATAATAGAAACAGGACAAGAATAACCCATGACATCACACACGTGAAAGACGACCGGGGATGATAAGTGTGGACCATCGTTTAGTGTGTCATGTCTGTCGCCACAATTTTATGACTCCACAATCACCTAATCTGACATAGTGACCGTCAAATGTCATGTAGTGTGAACCAGGTGTAATGGATGCATGGACGTATGTGGGCAGTGCCGGTCACAACATTTTAAATAAATCTCTCTTTTTCCTTTGTAAAGGGAGTATAAATGAGCCTTTATTTGACCATACTGTGGATGTAAGAATGTAGACTGGTGATTTACCTTTGTTATGATTAAATTGGCCTGTTGTTCACTCTTATCTCCTGGGGTTTCTGCAGTTGTACTTACTGTTCTAGCAAGGAAGCCAGTTCAGTCCTGGAGTCTCACAGGACTTTAGATGGTTCAGCTCATTTGTGTGTGTGTGTGACTCATTAGTGTATTTCCCTTTGCTCTTTCATTCCAGTCTGCAGCATTATGAATGTATACCCTGACCACCAACTCAAGGGTTAATCTCTTTCTAACCTTCTAAGTTCTTCCCTCCGGTGTACGAGTGACAGCTCACAATTCCCCCAGCAAGAACAAGAAATTGCATTAACCTAACCTTAAGCACTTTGTGTTACTGCTGTGCATTGGCTTCAGAAAAGCTAGGACATTCTCCACCTCCACCTCACACAGTTGTACACAGATAAACTTACTCCCAGGCAGGCACATACTGTGTAAATACTGGACACACATGTTTAGAATCCAAAAAGCTTGTAGGATAACAGTGGGAATGTCAGTTGTAATTGGGAGGTTTTTAATAAGAGGTTTTAACAGAGATTTAACAAAAGACATTAATCATGGCTGCATTTCGTTTGGTTGTTCCAGTCCAAGAGACCTGGCACAGACCTTTTTTTCATGGCAGACATTTTGGCATGGCATAACAGGAAAACAACAGGTGTAACTAATAGGCTTAATAATATTGTGTCAGTTACAGTGCCCTGTTGTTGTGCAAGCTGACTCACTGTCCCACTACTAAACAGTGTTGGGGTTGTTACTCAAAAACAGTAAGTATTAAACATGACTCGTTACTTTAAAAAGGATTAATGTATTACTTTACTTAGTTGCTCCCTGTAATGTAAATAACAACATAATTGTTTGATAAGTAATTGTAATGTGATTACTAAATTTAAGAACAATAACGGTTACATTATTGCGTTACAGACAAACATATTGTGATTAAAATATCACTGCTAGTCAAGTTGGAAAAAAGTCAATTCAAATATACTGCCAAATGACTTTCTGACTTTCCAGAAATTGTTAGGAGAAAATGCTAATTATATGCGTTTCCATCCACCAATGTTATGTGAACATTAGAAGAATATTGCAGGAAAAGAGGGTGCAATGAAATTAAAAGAGTGCCAGTCAAACCTCAAATGACAGAAAGCATGGATGTCTTAAGAGAGGCAGATATGGTGCCACCACTCAGCCTTAAAGGGGAACTAATGTTTTTTCCAACCTGGGCCCTATTTTCCGATCTACTTTTGTCTAAATGAGTGACAGGATGTTCAATATTTGACATTTCTCCAGTACAAAGCTAGGGCTGACCTGCCTGTAGCCCGTGAGCGTGCGCTATATTAAATAATAGGGCACTCAGACAGCGTCAAACAACGTCAAAATATGTCCACTAAAAGTGCATTTTTTCACACAGATAGGCTCGGATTGTTAGTATAAATATCCGACAACATAACGGAAAGGAGAAATGAACGTCTGTGTTTACCTTTAGCTGGATTCGGACATGTTCCTCTGCCTGTTGCAATTTTAGTATACTGTATGTGCTACCGAAGAAACCCTGCTCCCTCTCTCTCCTCGTCCGCTCTTCAATTTCAATGAGCTCTGCATCCGTGTATGTTCGTGTACTCGGTGTTCAAATAAATTCGGTCAAAATCAGGTAAAAATTCGGACATGTTTGTTGTGGCAAGTCAAAACACTCACTCAGAGAGTGAAAGTCTGGCTCTGAAATCTTACGTCTCGCAAGATTTGAGTTGTTGCAGGAAGTAACCGCTGGAGTGACCTTACCAAATGCGAGGAGTCATCAAGGCTTAGTTTAGCTTAGTTACTTTTGTTATCACCCTACTATTAACTTGTAATACAACGATCACATCAGCAGATTAATTTTTGTACTTTGTAATTTTTGTAATTTTGCTACGCAGGCATGCCACAAAGCAGCAAGCTAGTTTGGAAGATGGAAACGCTAACCTTAGGTGGCTGGAAATATTCATATTACTTTTGTCTGGTGGAAAGATGACAAGAACACTATTGTTGCAGGTAGTAGGGATGGGTACCGAGTTCGGTACTTTTATTGGTACCGACCGAATTCAGCCGGTAATCCCGAGTATCGATTCACGTAAAATCAAACGGTACCACATTTCGGTACCTGAACACATCCTCGGGACTTCGACAGTGGAGGAGTGACGTTTTCGTTGCCTATCGTGAACGCAGCATTGTACGCACGAGAGCGTGATCACATCAGTGGCAGCTATCAACAAAGCAGCATGGCTGAGAGAAAGAGGTCGAAGGTGTGGCTCCATATCTCAAAGTTTGATGCAAACTACGCTCGCTGCAATATTTGCAACGCAAAATGCAAGGCCAGCTACGGAAATACCTCAAACCTGAGGAAGCACTTGGTCAAGCACAAGGTGTTTTTAAAGGCTGATAGCCTGAAAGTTAAGGCTACTTAACTCGTCGTCATCTGCAGCCAGCATCGGGGCAGAAGAAGTGGGATTAACGTTCGATGATGACGACAGTGATTTAAGCGGGGCATCAGCTACATCGGTTCCAGGTAATTAATAAGCTTAGTGTTTAAGATGATTGGGCTTTGTTCTGGTCATTCTAACGTTAGCTTCGCATTTTAACTTGCCTTAGTAATCATTATCAGCTCAGTTCCTCGTATTTTCTAACTTTAACGTTACACTCCCCCACACACATTTTTCCCAGAGGGGAAAGAGGAGGAATAGGAGGTAGTAGGAGTGGATTTATTTTGTGCAATACAAAGAACTGCTGCATAGTCAATTATATAGGCTACCTTTTGATATTATGTTACAAACAGTGTTGTTTTATCCTGTTTGATATTGAGAAATAAATGTTAGTTTTGACAAAAAAAAAATTCTAAATGAAATATCATTTATTACCACACATACATGCAAAAAAAGTACCGAAAACAGGTACCCTTGTGTACCGGTACCGATTCCCAGGTACCGGGTATCGGTACCGTATCGGTTCAAATGTGAAAGGTACCCATCCCTAGCAGGTAGTGGTACTAAAACTCTTTCCACTGCGAAAAACACGTCTTCATACCTTCAGTTTAAAACACCCACTACAATCGACAGTACAATAATGTCAAGCTCCAGGAAATACACCCCACCAAAGGTGAGCTCTTCTCAGCTGCAGAGGTTGGCTGTAGCCTTGCACCAGCTAAATAACCAAAACAAGTAATCGTGGACAGCTCCAGGCTACAAAGAAGTAATGAAGCTTGTGGCCGGAGATGTTGTGGATGAAGTGTTGCTGCACGAGTGACTCTATGTCTTCCAGGCAGTGTTTTGGGAAAATGCCAGTCACAGGCAACTGAAGACCCCCAGGTAGAAAACCCCCCCAAAACAAAACAAAACATAAATTGTACCGTATCTAGCCTTAGCTACAGTTGCCAGTGATTACCCAGACATTCACATGGAGGCACACATCTGAATTTGGGGAGTTACGCTATTACCAATTTTATGGGGTGTAACAAAAAGTAATATTATGTGTAGTGTAACAAATTACTGCTGGCAGGAAGTAATAAGTAACGTTATATTATTACTTTTGAATAAAGAGAAATGAGTAATGTTATATATTACATTTTTAAACAAGCCCAAAAGTGCTGTCCTAATACTTCCATGCGTCCGTTATTATGGCATAGATACAGCCAACAGATGGCACTGGAGGGCAGAGTCAAAAATTTCACACAACAACATGTGAACGGAGAATTCTTTTCACTATTTTATTATATATTACTGATTTGTTCTGTTTTGCCATTATTTTAATTTCTTTGTCATGCCTAGGGTCACATCTCGCTTGATCTACGCTACACTGCCCCCACGATCTCCGATGGTTCGCTGTATCGGTAAGCTTTCAGAAAACATGCACACTTATGGATGAAATGAACGCAGAGCATGGCCAGAAGGCTTCGCTTGTCTTCGTCTCCATATCTCTAACACTGAGCATAAAAGAGCCCTTACTATCAATTTGTCCCAGTGGGCTCTTGGCGGTACTGCAGCAGAAAGATCCCTCGTTGCCCAAAGAGCATTTCCCCCATAGACCACCATTATAAAAGAGAAGTCTGTGAAACTGTTGGCAGGACACCTGAGACAACCAACAATTATCATTATTGTCTTGAAAAGGGAAATTAACTACAGAGACCCAAACTGTTTTTTGTACCAGGCTATAAACATTTTTATTTCTGCTGTAAAGTTGGGCATTTTACCATGGGGGTCTATGGTGATTGACTCACTTCTGGAGCCACCCTAAAGTGGCCATTAAAGGAACTGCAGGTTTTGGCACTTCTGTGTTGGCTTCATTTTTCAGCCTTGGAGGCTGGTTTCAACTTCACGTTGAGATGTAAAATATATGTTTTCTGATATTTGAATTTAATATTTTTGACATTTCCAATTAGAAAACCCAGAAATGTATTAAAAACTAGTGAATGGTGTACATTTGAATGGAACTGAGCCATTGTTATTGTTAGAAGCTTTCTTGCTAAGTCAAACGAGAAAAGGTCTATAATCTGGATTACTCTGCAATCTGAAAAAAATCTCTTAGAGGTATGTTGCATAACTTGCAGCCTTTATCAACATGTATAAATGACCAGCAGGGATTCCAAACACAGTTGCTGGTTACTTTGGCATAAGAGGGAAGAAGTGACTGATGGAGAGTCCCAGTCCCAGGCTGGCTGTCCTTTTGGCTCACTTGCTTCTCAGTCTTCTGTGTACTGTTCTGCTCCTGGTTCTGTGTGAGTGGCCAGCTCATTTAATATAGTGTTCAAGGTTTTTCTGTTTCTAATTTATTGCAGCAACATTTGCTTTTGTGGTTGCGTACTAAAGGCTGTTCTCATCAACTGTTCATATGATTTCCTACAAAAAGTAATTCACCGAAAGTCATACATATCCCATATAATCATGAGCAAGTAATTCTTGCATAACCCGATCACATGACCAATGCACTGACAGGAGTAAACAAGGAAGCAGTCCCAAGGGGTCTCTAAGGAGCCAGGTTAAGGTGGTGGATGGGTCAAAAAATACAAGACTTTTTCTCGGAGATGGGTGTTTGGAATCCTGTGAACTTTGAGTCATTTTAATGTACATCTTACCGTGTTTCTTTTCCCTAAACCTAACTACTGTAACTTTAATTTCCTGTTGACTGTTGATCATATAACTTCACGTCATTTGTGGAGCACTAATTTGTAAGATATCATACAAACTGTTCTATGAGGATATGTTATTCCATGTGATCAATAAATGTTTGACTGACTGATTGACTGTTTCATTAAGGTTGAGGGTGACAGCTGAAACCCATTTGAATCTAGCAAGGAATTATTTTCCTCTTATCATTTAGTATCTGTGTCATTCCCAAGACATTTTACATGTTTACTTGTTTAAAGTCTCGATGCTTGTTGGTGTTGAGGGAATTGTTCCAAAGGATTCAACCATGCCATCCAAATCTCCTGTAATGCGTTATCAGATTGTGTCAAGGATTGTCTGGCTGAGGGTTTACAAAAACAGGGCGCACAACCTGAATGATGATTTCAAACAAATAATCATTCCTAGTATTTTCTGCAGTTATACAAACACAGCCTTTGCAATCTCTTTTATACCTTATATGAAATGCATGCCTTTCACCGCACGACATCCATGTGACTTCCCCAAAAGCAACAATTTGCAGCCATTTAATTGGCTCTGCATTATCAACTGGAGCTAGATGAAGGCAAATTGCCAACACATAGTGTGGCTCATTTCAAATACAAAATGTGGGTGGACTACAAGTGAGCTGATAATCCCAGTCTATTTATTCATTACACAGAGAGAGGGAACAGTGGAGGAAGATAGGAAAGAACCTGTGTCAGGCCTGATAATAATAATTCATTACAATGCAGAGGTCTAAAGATTATATAGAAATGGCAGAAATGACATTGTTCCTAAAGAGCAGTTTATTGGAATGCAATTATAATGCAATGAAAGAGTGGCTGCCACGATGAATATTTGATTTTTGTCTGAGCCTTGACATTCAGAGCAGTTTCTCTAATTATTGCTGTGAAAGAAAGATTCCCCCAGTCTATAGATTACACAGGCCACTGCACAGTAGCTCCCTTCCACTACTGCACTAGAATAGTAGTTTGATGTGGCAATACACTGTAGGAGGCCAACAGCAAACTTTTATTAAAAACTGAATATTATCCAGTCATGTAATATTCCCCTGATATGATTTTTCATTGATTACATTATCCTGCTGAATTGCTCAGTAGTGGCCAGGACTTCAGGTTATGCATGATTTGAAAAAATCAGTTTAAGAGCTCAGCTGGGTCTCCAGGACATCTTTGAATGTGGCACAGAATTTTAGCCTTAACTTTGTGTCAAACAGCTGCCATACTGAGAAGTATATAACTCCAGGTGACACAATATTATGCATGCCTGCTATTTAAAGTCTGAGGTCAGATGCAAAAAAGAAATGTGGAGGATTTAGCTCCTGTTTACAAAAGCACACACATCCAGGTGATAAATGCTAGCTGCTGCAAAGAAGAACATACAAAAGATTGAGTAAGAGAGCATGCATGAACCAGTTTCACCAAGTTAACTTATGAATCCTCTAAATTTTAAGCTGCTTTTCAAGTGACGAAAAGTTGGTGAAGTTACTGACATGACATTCAAAGATCAGAGTTAAAAATAACTCCTGACATGCTCACTGCACTTTTTTGAACTTGCAACAAGTATTGTAGTCTTGTTGTTTTTCAGCTGTAATATTATTATATATACAATGGCATGCAAACGTTTGGGCACCCCTGGTCAAAATTTCTTTTACCGTGAATAGATGAACTGATCTCTAAAAGGCATGAAGTTAAAGATGAAATATGCTTTTCAATATTTCAAACTAGATTAGAGTATTATTTTTGTCTTGTGCAATTTAGAGTGCAAAAAGGGAAAGTAGCACCATGCAAAAGTTTGGGCACCTCAAGACATTTGATCTCCCAGACACCTAGGGTCTCAGACCATAATTAGCTTGTTAGGGCAATGGCTTGTTCACAGTTATGGGTTCCTCTAAACAGCTGCCTAGCACTCTGAAAACTAAAATAACTGATGCCCACAAAGCAGGAGACGGCTATAAGAAGATAGCAAAGTGTTTTTAGGTAGCTGTTTCCTCAGTTTGTAATGTAATTAAGAAATGTCAGTTAACAGAAACTGTGGAGATCAAGTTGAGGTCTGGAACTTTCTGAGAGAGCTGCTCAAAAGATTGTTAGAAATGCAAATCAACCCCCCATTTGACTGCAAAAGACCTGCAGGGTTATTTAGCAGACTCTGGAGTGGTGGTGCACTGTTCTACTGTACAACGAAACCTGCACAAATATGACCTTCATGGAAGAGTCATCAGAAGAAAACCTTTCCGGCATCCTCACCACAAATGTTGCAAAGGAACATTGAAACAAGCCTGATGCTTTTTGGAAACAAGTCCTGTGGACTGATTAAAGGGAAATTTCGGTTTATTTCAACCTGTCTCCTATCGTCCTAAATTTGTTTCAAGTGACTAGTGACATAAAAATAATAGTTAGCATGTTAGCCGTCAGCCTAGATACAGCCAGGGCGCATAGTAGCGTCAGACCTGTTAAAACGTAAGTGAACGGGCATACTTCAAGTGCAAAGTTAGTCCACTAAACAAGCTTTTTTTTCCACAAAGACCGCCTCATATCGTTAGGATAAATGTCAGAGAACATATAGAAAACGACATGTAAATGTGTTGTCTTACCTTACCGGTGTGCTGCCATGTTTGTTTACCATTTAGCTCTGCTTTCCAAAGCGCGGCCGAAATATATCTCGCAAGCTCTAGATAAAGCCCAGCTGGATGCTAACATGGCAGCACACCGGTAAGGTAAGACAACACGTTTACATGTTGTTTTCTATATGTTCTCTGACATTTATCCTAACGATAAAGCCCAGCTGGATGCTAACATGGCACCACACCGGTAAGGTAAGACAAAGTCCGTACATTTAATGGAAACACAGAGGATTCGTATTTCTTTTAATTCGCATTTCCCAATGATTCGAATCACTTGGATGGAAACATAGCTTGTGCCGCCCAAGTGTTCACAGCTGCTAGATATCTTCCCTTTCTTCCATAAATATCAGTCTATGATGAATAATGAAAAGAAGTTGATCATTTTAGTGGAGGGCTACCCAGAGCTTCACGTCTGTCTCAGTAGACACAAGAGTAGCACCCAGCACTCAACCTTGTGTTTTCCAGGTGGTTAAAGGTGTGTAATATGTCCTGGCTCTTTGTTATTGTTGCAAAGAGGGGGCATGTACAAATTAAAAAGCAAAGGCCCAAGAATTGATCCATGTGGAACCCCTTAGAAAATCTAACTTTTACTTTTACTATTACTGAAGTAGGAGGAACACCGTGAACAAGGACCTGTGAAACCAACTGAATACTGAGGTCTCTTGATGGAAATAGCATGATTAAAAGTATCAAAGACAGCAGCGAGAACAAGCAAAACTAAAATAAACATATCTGAGTCATTGTCAGTCTTACTGAATACTGAATACTGTATTTACTGTAAATATGGTATTAGTTTTCTCCTCAGATAAGATACAAAATATATGTCAATGTATGTTAAACAGTAAATGTGGTCTAAATCCCCAAGGATTAATCCAGATTTGATGCTATAGAATGTATTTCTATCAGCAGCACAGTGTGTGTCAAAATAAACTACAGTGTTCATGGTAATGATGGAACTTGTCTCCCATTGCAACTGGTGGCTCAATGATGGATAACAGTGGAGCTCTATAGCACAGAGGCAGAGATATAACAGGCTTTGATAGACACACAATACTTGTTAGTAGATACATTCATTGTTGGTTTTGGTATTTTGTTGTTGACTGTAAGAAAACTATAGAATTTCAGCAGACTTACCCAGTGAAACAGAAGAATTGCACAACAGCCCATCATACGAGGCATTTCACCCTGGTACGTACATTATTATTTTAAATTCTTCGACTTTTCAACACAAAAGAATTCTAGAGTAAATATTTTATCATGCAGTAGGACGAAACAGCAGTCTAGCCTACTACAGTTGTTTATTTGGCCTTGAACCCGTATTGGTTGAAGGCTGTGGTGCTCAGAGGGCCTTATGTAACAGCAAAAGATGCCTCAACATGGCCTAAATAAAAAAGAACATAATCTCCACTTCAGAGGAAGATAGAAATGTATTGCACAGGCAGGAAGAATACTGCAGACGTCATGTGTTTGATCACGCAATCAATACTGTGTATAAAGAGCCAACCAAAATAGATTATAACACCCATTTAGATGAATGAATCACACACTCCATTCTTGGTGCTGCCTGCGGCCCAGAGATCAAGCATGGCAGCACTCCAGTGATCCTTTGAGTCTGCACTGCAGATTTGTCACAAATGTATGATTGGAGGTTGTGGGTGCTTCACCTGCAGCAAACTGCTTCAGCGAGTTAACGTAGCACAGGAACAGAGATGGGGGGAAAGCATTACAGGGTGTGTGTGTGTGTGTGTGTGTGTGTGTGTGTGTGTTTTTGTGTGTGTTTCAACAGAGTCAGCTGGTATTAACAAGTGCTGAGGACCTGCTGATCCCTGCCATTGCTCCCAACTCGCAGGGTGTCATTTGAAGGAGCTGTTCGCCACTGCTCGACCATATTGACTTTCAACTCGGCAGGTTTTATGTTCCTGCTGAATTCAGCACAGTCTCTGAAGAGACCCCCCGCTCCACCTCACCCCTTTGTTTTCAGTGCAAATGAAATATTGATGAGAGGCCCTGGCCCCCTTTTTTTCATTTATTCTTTCACTCATTCCCACTCTGGCTCTCTCTGTTTCTCTCCCTTGCTGTTTTGCCATTATTCTCTAGGTGCCTCTATCTTGTTTATCATCACTTTCTCTATTCTTGTGTGTCTGGTGCAATCTTCAAACAGATGGTGGAGAAAAGGACAGTGCATTGTTTGTTTTGTGTGTGTATGAATTAGTGTGTTAGACCAGCTGAAGATTCTGAGGACAAGGTTTACGAGAATCTTTATATTTCATATTTCAGGATTAATGTGGTAATTTGAATGTCATCATAATCAATAAACCTTACACACCCTAACACCCATTTAAATATTGACAGCAGTAGGCTGTATGTGTTTTTGGGGTGTCTGTAATTCCGTTTGTCCATTCGTCCGTACATACAGTATGTGTAGCCTATTCTTCTGAATGCAATATCGCAAGAACGCTGTGACGAAATTTTCCTCAACTTTGGCACAAACATCCATATTGACTCAAGGATGAACTGATAAAATTTTGGTGCTCAAAGGTCAAGGTCACTGTGACCTGTTGTCCGTTTCATCCTTGTGAACACAATATCTCAGGAACATTTTGGAGGAATTTCTTTTGACACAAACGTCCACTTGAACTCAAGGATAAACTGATTAGATTTTGGTGGTCAAAGGTCACTGTGACCTCACAAAACATGTTTTCGGCCAAAGCTCAAGAATTCATACTCTACGCCAAAATTTCACATAAATGTCTCATAGAAAAAATGATGGAGTGACAGCATTTTATATTCAAAAGGTCAAGGCTCAACTTTACTACTACATCATAATGTTAGCAAAAACACTTATTTGGCCATGATTCAATGCCATATCTCAGGAACAGAAGGGGAGACATTTGGTCAGATACTGAATTGTGACACTAATCTTGGGTGTCCACTTTGAAACTGTGATGACTGTACAGATCATCTGTGTTGCCAGGGGGTAAGAGGTGTGTGTAGCATATACTTTTTAGAATTTGTAGCTTCCTTGCAGTAATATCCATATGTAAAGCATTGTCACTCATACCTACTCATGAGACTGGACAGATGTGGATGTAAAGTGTAACTTGACTGTTTGGCGGAGGCATAATCCTAGTTTATTGTTGCTTTTTGTGGAAGGCCAGCTGAGCAACAAGCTGGCTGGATTTCTTGTTGTTCTTGTTGTTTGCCTTCTGCTCAGTGACCCTTGTCAGTATGTGTGTACATTGCTATTTTATTGTGTGTGTAAATTTACCTGATAGACAGAAATTCATTTGCTTGGCACTGTTGTGTAAGTTTAATTAATGTTGGCACCCAGTTGCTAACCTGCTCAGACCTGAAAGCTTTAGTGGCAAGCTGGCGATGAGTCTCATTTATGACAAGTGAGAGGAACAAATTTGTGTGTACACCGTTTGCAGAAGGAAATTCACATGTACTTTTGCATTAATAAATATGTTAGTAGCTCCGATCTTTTCGTAGATACTAACAAAATCCACACCAGCTTCTGACTGCTCGTAGTGCTTGTGTTAATAAGGAATGCACATGAATATTACTTGTCATTATTACAAATTATAATTTTAATTTGTATTGTGCTCTGTTATGTTTACAATACACAGATGCCTTTGAAACATGTAAGTTAAACATGACATAAGATTAGAAATATAACACATTTAGCTAAATTAGTTAAGAGCTTAAGGAGTTGTGAAACTTACTTAGAGGGTTTTCTTAATGCTGATATCTCTCAAAAGGATTCTACATTTTACATTTTCCTTTTTATAAGTTTTACCTAATAGTCACAAAAACCCACAACCACATGGTAGACCCATTGTTTCTGGAACTGGAGGTCTCACAGAAAGAATATCAACATTTTGTAGACTACCATGAGAAAAATGTTTCACCTATTTTAAGGTTCTTCATTAAAGACAGCTCTAAGTTTTTATTTTCCCTCCCACTAATTTATCCAGATGTAGTTATCTGTACCTTAGACATTGAGTTCTTATACACAGATGATCGCCAGCTGCCAAGCCTAGACACATTGGAACTTCTACCACTTTCTTAGTTGATCTGGCGTCCCTCTGTCTCAAGACAAACAATTTCTTTGTGAACGACATACCATACCGCCAGACGCATGGGCATCTTTTTTTTTTTTTTTTCTTTGGTGACCTGGAAGAACAAATGCTGTATGAACCACAAAAAAACCTTCCTCCATTTTATTACTTCTTGGAAGTGTTATATTGATGATGTGTTTTTACTTTGGAAAGGACCGATCCACACTCTGTGAGTTTTTACAGGTTTTAAATGGTAATTTTGCAGGCCTAAGATTTACACTCCACAGTAGCCTCCAATTTTTTGATTTAAATTTCTTGATATAAATGTAACAAAAAAAAACAAACGATGTCCATTCTTCAGACCAAACTTACAGATCCGAATACACCTCTTCATGCTGAAAGCTTTCATCCCATCCCTCAAGGAAAGTCTATCTGTAAGTCAACTCACTAGACTGAAAGGAATATGCAATGTTACTGAACAATATGATGAAAGTATATATGGAATGTCCAAATTCAGAGAAAGAGCTGACCAAGAAGACTGCCTTGTTTGTGCAGAAAATAAAGTGGATTCAAAGAGCAGAGAAGATTACCTGCAAGATATATAACCCTTGACAACTGAGCCTCATCTTTTTCACTGCACTGCATACACTCCTAAAACTAGGATGAAATTTTAAAACACTGGCATATTTTCCAAAATGACCCATCATTCCAAGAAACCTTTAAAGATCAACGTACCTGGTAACTTAAAATGGGACCTCTGAATGTGGTATACTAACAACACTGTTCCTTTCTTCCCCTAACAGTAAACTAACAACTATATACCAATATCAATACACCAGTATACTAGAAACCTTAAGACTTTTAACCACCCTACCAATGCTACAACCATTAACAAAACAAAAATGTATCTTTGTTTGTATTTTTGTATTTATTTGTGTGTGTGTGTGTGTGTGTGTGTGTGTGTGTGTGTGTGTGTGCGTGCGTGTGTGTCAGAGCATATTACTGAGCAGCTTCATTAAAAGGAATGATGCAACTAGTCTGTTGCAAGACATTTCAGTGAAAAATAACATCACATTTCATCTTTACTTTTTTATTTATTTATTTATTTGCCTAGAGGTGATTAACTCCAGCCAAAGAGGTGGTAAAGTGATTTTTTATCAGGAAAAAGAAAGAAACATTTTGGATTTCTATTTCAAAAGTGTATTTCCACGGGGCATGAATGAGGACTTCTCAATTAATGAGAAGTTTTTATAGTGGTTCTCTAATATCTCTCATGTTCTCTGTGTGGTTTTCCAATGGTTCTCTTATGATTGGTTTTCTTAATAATTTTTTTTTATGATTTTTCCATGATTTTCTTATGAGATTTTTTATGATGCATCTGGTTGTTCTTCCTACCATTTCTTTATATAGCACTTTATTAAAAGTTTTACTTAAATTGCTTCTTTCTTCTTCTTCTCTTGTTCTAAATTAAAGTGTTTTTAAAGTATGTCACCCCAAATAGGCACATTTAGGATTAAGTCTTCCCCTGTTCAAGCTTTGTACCTCCCTTTGGTTGCACTTTTCCCATTTCCCCTTTCCTCTCTAGCAGTCTGACACATTTGGTGCTGCACAAAGTCAAGGATCCTTCCTTGGTAGGAAGGATCCTTTCAAGGATTGTCCTATAGAGGCTAGGCAAGAATCCCACTTAACATCCAGTGAACACACTGGAACAGGCTAGTGAGTGCCCAGGTATGCGTCATTTAAGAGGCTTCACCTTCAATTCAGGCAAATCGTGCACAAAAAAATTGTGGGTACTTCATACTCGCTGAGGATATACACATGCATCCCTGTAAATTTTTCTGCAAACAGGACTCTATCCTCAGTAGAATTTGAAGGATCATTGACATTGGAACAGTCCCTTGCCAGGATTTGATGACGTAGCCTCCTTGAAATTTAGCAGTTCAAGGATCCTTTCTTGACTTTGAGAAGCACCAAATGATTTGCCTGAAGCCACATGACCATATACCCAACTCACCTTTGTAGAGAAACCATTGGCTGATGCGTGCAAAGATATATATGATTGGCTCTTGTTAATTTTTTTCTCTTTTCCTGCTTCATGTCTACCTTAGACTATTTAAATGTTGCTTGAAATGTGTTTCATAATGACTCTGATAAAGGCCACAAGGTGAAGTGAGTTCATCTTGCAAAAAAAGTTGTTCGGTATACTATAAGTGTTGCTGGAGTCTATTCTCTTTAGACCTCTTTCCTTTCTCCATGCACCTTGGATGTAGGTGAAGTTATGCCAGAAACCCTCACCCTGCTTCTGTTTGGTCTCCACCAACTCCTGGGGGAGAGTTTTCACTCTTTAGCTGCTAAATCCTCCAATATGTTAACTACCTTATCTCTAACTGTGTCTGCTTTTTGGAGTTGAGCAGATAGTGTACAGCAGGTTTTCTGAGCTTTTTCAACAGCTGCCTGCTGTGGCCTGGCCAAAAACAATGCTATGAAAATGGTGAGAGTGAACAAAAATGTTGCAGGTTGGATAGCTGGACACTGAGCTGATAATTCTCTGTAGATGCATACTACCATTGACCCCTTTCACATTGTTAAATTGGTTTCACATTATCATTTGACACAGTCATTATAAAATACTGAAAAGCTGCATTAAAGTGTCAAAAGTCACCAAGGAAAGGCTCCTTCATACAATGCACTAGAACAATGAAGAGTTCGTTAGGAATCCATCAGAAACTCTGTGAACATCAGGACAAAACTGCACACACCATGCTGTGGGATAAAATACAGTTAAATGCTGCTGAAAGCTCTGGGAAAAGCTTGTAAGTGGATCTTGAGTAAAAATTATTTCGTCAAGCTCTTATTCCTGAGGTCAAGAATGAACTATCAGGCTAAACTAGAATAATATCTCATCAACTAAAATGAGGCAGAAGATAAAAAATTTGTTTTAAGTTTGGACATTGTGCAAATTCAGCCACTGTGCCAAGCTGCTGGCCAGTATTAGCCTCAACCTTTAAGCTTTAGATCTTACAACATGCTGTAGCAGTGTCTTTGGGTCAAGACAGCCTGTTCTCATTCTGCAATTGTTAAATACTGCCTCTTTGTCAGTGATTTCAGCGTCACACACCTGACACCAAAAGCCACCTTGCACGGTGGTATGATACATCCCCAGACAGTGTCAGTTTGTAATACTGCCGGATGGAATCTTTCGCGGTGTTATGATAAGCCCCCGGTCATCTGGATGGCACCTGTCGTGGTGGTATGATATGGCGCTTGACAGCGTCAGGGTCAAATGTTGGCGGTAACAAGGTAATATAAGGAGCTGGAGAGTCCCTATAGGGCGAATGGGAGGGGGGGTGGATGGGTCCAACAAACCCCAGATTTGTCAACTGCAAGCCCGGTGTTTGCTTCCCATATGAATGTACAGCCAAACCATGATGTTTTTTTCAAAACTTAATCACTTGCTTTTGTTGCCTTAATAACTATGTGCTTTTGTTGCCTATATCTAACCACTTTCTTTTGTTGACATACCAGCATTGGCGGTGGTGTCCCAGAGCGTCAACAGAGAGATGCTTGACAGGGTTGTCAATCAAGCCTGTGAAATTGATGGTTGCTGATTTAAAAAGGGACTTTTTGCTTTTGTTTATTCTTGTCAAGGTTTGCACTGAGCAGAAATATATACACAATATTTACTTTTGTTTCCATTTTTCCTGAGTTGAAATTAATATCTAAGACTTTTTCTATGCATACAAAAGGCTTAAAGGGAAATTTCGGTTTATTTCAACCTGTCTCCTATCGCCCTAAATTTGTTTCAAGTGCAACTCCTCTCTAGTGGGAATCTAACCCTCTACCTTCGCCTGATGTTCGTTATTCGTGCTGCCATCGCCCATCGTGTTTCTGAGAGCAGGCTAACTTCAGTCTACCTGCTCGGCTCACCACCTGGCTCCGCGTCTCATCCTCTCCGCCACGCTCCACAATGTGGGTCAGCGGGGTCTATGTGTCAGCTATTCTGGTGTGGACTGTCTTGTCGCTCCTCCATCTTCCCGTGGAAGGACTCCTCCAGTACTCGGCGGCAGAGCTTCTCAGGCTCCGCTCCCAGCAGTCTGGATCTCCACCGGCAGCTCTGCACCTCCATCCGGACATCGCCCTCCTGCCTCGTCGGAGGGACATCCACTGCGGGTCTTGGCGGGGATTCCACTACGACGGTTCCAAGGGGATTGCCTCCTTTTGGTCCTCCACTCGCCGCACACCCAGAAACACCGGCCGGTCTGTGGACCACAGTGTGTTAGCCGGCCTGGCTAGGTCGGCTAGCGCTCCCCACAACAACAACACCGGTGTCAGCTTCGGTCTGCTGAACATCCGATCCCTCACCGGCAAAGGACATCTTATCCAGGATCTCCTTAACGACCGTAAGCTTGATTTTCTTTGCTTAAACGAGACGTAGCAAGTTCCTGGTGACTATTCCCAGTTGAATGACTCTACTCCGGCGGGGTTTGTTTATATCTGCAAACCTCGTGGCTCGGGTCGCGGGGGAGGTCTCGCGATACTCTACCGCGAGAAGTGGAAGGTCCTTCCTGTTTCTGTGCCTCCCCTCTCCTCACTGTAATGCCTTGTCTGTCAGATCCCCGGACCCACCCCCACAATCATTACCACAGTTTACCGTCCCCCCAAGCCTCACAGTGACTTTTTAAATGAATTCTCCGCCCTCCTTACCCACCTCTCCACTCTCTCACCCAATATAATTCTGCTAGGAGATTTCAATATCCACATGGACAATACTGCTCTTCCCCTCACCATGGATTTCTCATCACTGTTTGACAACTTTGGTTTCCAACAGTTTGCAGACTTCTCCACACACATAAAAGGTCACAAAATTGATTTAATTTGCTGCTCAGGTCTCACCCCCTCCAACTGTACTGCTGACAAACTTCACATTACGGACCATTTCCTCCTCTCTTTTAACGTCACCCTCCAGCTCTCTATCTCCAAACCTCTCCGTATCATCTCATACCGCAATATTAAGAACATTAACATGGACTCCCTCTCCT
>NC_065518.1:32278013-32293350 GCF_006386435.1 Epinephelus moara | reverse complement strand
TAAAACTAAGTGAACGGGCATACCTTCAAGTGCAAAGTTAGTCCACTAAACAAGCTTTTTTTCCACAAAGACCGCCTCATATCGTTAGGATAAATGTCAGAGAACATATAGAAAACGACATGTAAACGTGTTGTCTTACCTTACTGGTGTGCTGCCATGTTTGTTTACCATTTAGCTCTACTTTCCAAAGCGCGGCCGAAATATTGTGAGAACAAGCAGCGATGATGCTGATTAAACAGCAACATTACACAGGTGTGCCTTGGGCTGGTCAAAATAAGCCACTTGAAAATATGCAGTTTGAACACACAAAGCCACAGATGTCACAAGTTCTTGGAGCGGGCCATTGGCATGCTGACTGCAGGGATGTTTACCACAGCTGTTGCTCATCAATAGCCACAACAATGTTGCAAAGTCTGGTATTGTTTTCAACTTGTGTGTGTGTGTCATCATGGTAAAATATGGTCCTGGTGACACCAATTGTGGCTGGAACAACCACAGAAGCTATTTTGGGTATTTGTAATTTATCAATGTATGCTGTCGCTACTGAGAAAGACGCAGTCATGAAACTTTACATGTGTGTTGTTGAGATTAAAAAAAAAAGGCTCAGTTTGAAGATGGGTGTGGTCCAAGCAGGGGGGCTGGAAGTAGAGAGGTAGGAAGTAGGGAAGGGGCCATTGCCCTCCCCCCACCACCACATTGTGCCAGCAGCTGACATTTGATTTAAGTAGCAAATTGCTATGCCACAGCTTGAGTGATCCCATTACAAGATGGTCTCTAGTTAGTTAAATGTTTATTTCATTATAACAATAAGCCATCTTTAATGTTTTTGCAGTACATCCAACCATCCTCTCAAACACAGACCACATGTAGCCACACCAGCTCACAACCTACTCATCAAGCATCTTCACCTGCAAGATTTAACAGCTGATGCAACAGCTTGTTTGCAAAACCAAAGAAATTCTGCACAAACAGTCAAAAACCATCTCAGGGAGGCTTGTCTTCATGCTCTTCATTGTCACCAGGGTCTTCACCTGACAGCAGTTTGTTGGGCAGCTGCTCACCTTCGACGGCATCTGGCACTTTGAAGACATGTTCTCTTCACAAATGAACCCTGTTTACACTGTTCTGAGCAAATGGCAGACGGCACGTATGGCATCATGTGGGGGGGCAGTTTGTTAATGTCAATGTTGCCTTTATATCTTTGTTCAGTAGTTAAATAGGGTTAGCGAAGGGTCAATATCAGTGTTCTCATGTGCCTCCCTATAAGAAAGCAAATAAGTCAATACCAGAGTATTCCCTTAAAGTTCAGTTTTACTCACTTTACATTACTATCTTCTTGTCTTCAATTGTCTTGAATTAGACAACAATTAAACAGCTATTTGGATAATCAACCAGTAACGGATGTAAAATAACCATAAAAATGTTGTGCTTACAAACTTTTCTATTTGTGATAAGTTTTCTTCCCATCCTTTAAAAGTCCATTTGTAAACTTCTCCATTAGGGAGACAGGCAAAACAGCAGCATTATCAGTGTTTGCTACTTGTTTATAATCTAGCAGGTGTCTCGGGTGGTAATGAATTCTTCTCCACCAGCGCCCCATGTACACCATTACTCTTATCCCCTAGACCATGGCATGCTAATTAACATTTATAGAATACAATTTGTTTTCAGAGAGCGTGAGAGACGAGAGAAGTGAGAGGAAGGAGGATGAGGGAGGGAGGGAGGCTTTTTGATTTGATGGAACAAGTTGACAGGAACAAAGAGGCAGGAATAGCAAAGGAGTGCGGGCCGAATTAAAAAAGGAAACGCATTGCAGAATATAAACAGAGACAATTAACCAGAATACACAAATAAGATGAAGGGAGAGGCAAATGATGCCGACAGCCATGAAAACGAGCCAGCGGCCGCTTCACAGAGGGGAGGGCTGGAGTCAAGACCCTGAAAAGACACTATAAACAGCATACTGAAGTAATATATTATTAGTATGTATGAAAACACTTGCACCTGTTTGAAATGAGCTTTTTGTAAAAATTTTGGCCAGTCCTTGTAATGGAATGGATATGATACAGCTTAATTGATTGCATATTCATTAATTGTGATTAATTTTAATTCCTCAGTCTCCTCTGTTTTGATGGTGAATGTTAATGTCCCATGATTGTCTAAATATGTTTTCGTGAGGATTTTATACCCTGACAGGATTTTCTACTCTGCATTCTCTAATAAACAGCAAATATTTTTCAATATTAAATAAGACGAGGCATTAAATGGTCAGAAATCAATATGTAGTACATTGCCACAAAATGAGAGCTAAAGCTTCAGACTCAGTTTTTTAGATGTCAGAGCGAATGTCAGAGCATATGTCAGTCAGAATGTGGAACAGTAGCACTCCCTAAAAGTTTAACTAATGTGACGCTCACATTGTTATCGTTATAGGCCAACTTATAGTACTAGTTATTATTCTTGGTGGATGGCCCTTTAGTATCTGGACATGGATGTAGCTAACAAGCTAACAAACAAGGTAACACGCTTTAATTTGCTCACTGTAAATGAGTATTGTAGATGACTTAACTTTCTAGGCTGCTGCCTAGATGGTAGTAGCATTACAGTTCTGTGGTCATTTCCCAGAGTTCCTAGCAGGACATGACTGACAGTTTACAGGACCAATAAACGAACAGCATAGCCTGGAG
Organism: Epinephelus moara; assembly: GCF_006386435.1. Classification (NCBI taxonomy): domain Eukaryota; kingdom Metazoa; phylum Chordata; class Actinopteri; order Perciformes; family Serranidae; genus Epinephelus; species Epinephelus moara. Next base: position 32,290,663 of record NC_065518.1, on the reverse strand, counting down.
TACTTTGGTAGCTCAGGGGTTACAGCGCATGCGACTTTTGTTGCACCACCACCACCACAAAAATGTTGTATTTACCATAATGACCAGGCTCAGAGACACCATGAATCACAAGTAACTGTGTTAATGGAAGTAGAAGGGCCTTTTCTCCGTTTCCTAACTTTTGGCACCCTTGCTCAGACCACACCCATGTTCAAACTTGGCCATACTTTTGATCTCAACTACACACCTGTAGTAGAAATGTAAATTGAAAGACAGGTGAAGGCAAAACAGTACCCCTGAAGATGTGCTTTAAGATGCAGATCCCACCTCTTTGCATTTCGCATTGACAGTGACAGTTTATATTTTGTAATTATAATTTTGGATTGCAGTTTTTGTTTATTGCAGTGATTTTGATAGGTTTTCAATGTAGTGAATCCCCCGGACCCACAGGTGGTCATTTGAGTGGGTCACAGGGAAATTTAGTGGGTCCCCAATATGTTTGATATTATTTGGTTTTAATTATGGTTGTATTTATAAATGTTGAAAGTGTGTCTTAAACAAAAAAACCCTGAAATCTGAAAATTTTATTTACAAAGCCATGTAGACCACATATGTATTTTTATATGGTCTATATACAAAACATTATACAAACTAGGGCGGCAGCTATCAATTATTTTAGTAATCAAGTATTCTACTGATTAATCCATCAGTCAATCAAGTAATCGAATATGAAATCATTTGCTTTATTTAAGAGTGATAGTAAATATATAAAAGAGAAAAAAGACAGGTCTCCTACATGAACAACTAATTGGTTTCCTTTTTAGAAAAATCACTGTTTTTATTGCTTAAATAATAATTAGGCTCCAAGTGCTACTTACACCACCTGATTTTTAGATTTTTGGGGGTATGTATCCATCACTGTGAGGGGAGTACTGTTAGTGTGTGTTCTCGTGAGTGTGACTAACATAATAAGACAAATTAAGCTCAGGCTTTTACAAGCTACAGCATTATATTTTCTATAGTTATGTCCCTAAGTTAGCTCAGTTTTGCTGAGAAAAATAAACCCAGTAAAGCCTAACCTTCATAAAGCCTAGCCAGCCACCATACTGATTTGTTTTTAAGAGGGAATCGACATTTTTCAACAGCTTTGTGTCACTGCAGCGTGGGCAATTTGTGCAGATGAATGGTGTTTGGCTTCCCTTCATGTTGCCCAGGTCTCTGGGTTTCTCATCATCTGGACTTTTGCCAGCAGATGAGCATGGAGCTCCAGGCACTGGCAGCCTGAGGATAGGCTAACGCTAATGCTAATGCTAATGCTAATGCTAATCTTACCCTGTTCCGGGTCCACTCAGTGGACTGGATGCTTTCTGTTGAGATGCTTAAGTATTGACGCTGTGCTACGATATAATAAGCTAGTTTGGTTTTACAGTAGATGCACTGTACAGTTTGTGTTTTGTTCTAGCTTGAAGTATAGTGTAGATGACCTGACATGACACTGACCAAATTTGAGTAGGTGAGGATAAGCAATTGTTCCCAGAATTGGTTACGTAAATAACAGGAAACAGCAGCTTAAGAGATGGGAAGTACCTACAGTACCTACAATGCTTGTTTTTCAGACACTATAAATTGTCATGATGTACCAATTTTTTGGGCTTTCTCGCAGGTAAACCCTCAAGTCCAATACTATGTGTTTTGATTCTCTTTATTCCACAACAGAAGTGATCCCAAACTTTGGACACTTTCTGTCATTTTACTCTTGCCTGTCTCCTCTTTTCACCCCTCATTATTTTCTTTCTCTTCCTCTTTTTGCAATCCGCGCTGTCAAATCACATCTTCTATTTTGAGCATGGACGTGTGATTTTAAGGTGTCTTCCTCACTTTAAGTGTCCACAGTGTAAGCACATTGTGCCACTAACAATCATCCCTGTGAAACAGTGCGCTGTAAATAATTATATGGATCAAACAAAGTGTAGTGTGCAAATAATCTAAAGGAGTTGTTTCAGCCCTAATACAAAAAACACATCTTGAGCTGAGTAGCCTATAGAGAGCACTAAAATCATCTACCTCGGAAGAAAGCCGGGGCTGAGAGCAGGCGGGCAGGCAGTTGTCAGATCTGTGTAGAGCAGTGGAACAAAAACACTGACACATCACCAACAGTATGATAACATTCAAAACAAAAGTTTAACTCTAAATGGTTTCTGTGACATGAGAAATACTTTCAATATAAGTAAAGTCAGGCGACGCCATGTTTTTTCTGACTTTTCAACATAATATAGTGCATCCCCAGAACCACGAGTTTACTGCGTCCTTTTAGATTTTGATACATCAGGGACACAGGATGTGCACCTCATAACTTCACTGTTTACTGATTTGTGATCCCACATTTCTCTGCATTTTTATTAACATACAACACTCTACCTAACCTTAAACAAGTGTTTTATCAGCCTTTTCCATTGTCACTTTTGGCCATGGCGGGCCAATTTTCATTTCCATTATCAGTTTAGATGCACCGTGCCATGCCAAGGTGCACCAGAGACTGACCTTCACCAGAGTAAGTCCCAAAGCGTTGATGTCTTGCCGACCGCAACCATCCCCTGATGACCCAGCTTCTCCCCCTTAAATAAGCCGTGTGTGACTCTACTCATCTGTCTGCAGGCCAAAAAGACCAAAAAGAAAGGCATTTTTAAAAGCCTCTGTGTGTTCAGCTCTCAGTACTTTTGGAGCTTCTAAATCCCTATTTCCACCAAATACTTTTGGTATGGTACCTTTGGAACCAAAAGTAACTCTTCAGACATGGAACCTAGACCCTAGCATTTCCACTGCAAACAGTACCCTTAAATGTGGGCAGAGTTGTTGTTACTAACTGCTCCGTCCAACACTGTATTTCCTCATCACCGGTGACACAGATTGAACACAACGAGGCTGCACGCCAACATTTTCAGAACAAAATAAAACAGACTGCAGTGAGAGTTTCCCCATGAGATATTTAAAATTAGCAGCTTTGTGCATTTAGTCCTTCTAAGGCAAGCTCAGGGATTTAGTGTTGCCCTAGCCTGATGCTCCGCGGTGCTTTTTTTTCTCTGAGTAAGGAATAGAATATATGCAGTTCACATAATCCAGCAGTAATTAATATATATTAACGCTTGAAGATCCACTCATTACTAAAAGTGTATGTCATATAAAAACTAAAGTGATGGTTAAAGTTGTCATATGGAATATCTAAGGTGTGTCGATTGATTCACGTCTTCACCCCATGCATTGAGTAACAGTTTAAGTTTGACACCTTAAAAGTTGCTGGCAGTCGGCCCAGTGATTTAATTTGTTTTTTACTTCGACTACACCTGCTGTGAGAGGCAGCAAACCATCCTTTATTTTATAGTTACAGTCTACAAATAAAAATCTCCAAGATATTAACAGTGGTTACATGAGCTTCAAAACCAGCCACAGCTCAGCCCTGAACAGTGACTGTCCGCTCTTGCCCAATGAACAGACTGCAGAGTTCACAGCTCCACCTTTTTGTACTGGATCTGTGCACTAGCTACCCAAACAGAAGGGGTACCAAAAACGGGGATGGTATGGAACAGTTCCATTGGTACTACTACTTAACTACTGCTAAATGGCGATATATCTGACTTGCTGTGTAATTACACGGAATTGCCTACATACCAAACAAACTGGATGTCTCACATCAGCTACAGCCTAACATTAAAGATAATCACACCCAAATGTAATGCATATAACTATATTGTCAAAGGACAGGATTTTTGACACCAACATAACCAAGTCTTCTGAGCTGTCCAACAAGCTCTTGCAAGTCATAAACATGGGAATCCCATCTCTACCATCCCTTCCATTTGATGTGAATGATGCATCAAGCTTACAAAAAGCTTAGGATTATAACTTAGCCGAACTGATGCGACTGAGCAAACAGCAAGCTGTTGTATAAAAAAACAAAAGCTTGAAACTGCAGAAATTTCTTTTGCTTGTGTTGGGAATAATTCTACTCTTAGGCTACATGCATATAAGGATAACATCCATAATAAATTAACCTAACTCTAAATATAAAATAATAATCACAACTAATGGAAATGAAATGTTAATGAGTTCCATTGTGCTATTTTACTTAATGCTGTTGCTAATTGTTGACCTCACGTATACAATTTCATATAGTTAAGCCATCTTTTTATTTACCACTACACAACTGGCCGGAGCAGCTCTGGCTTCCACATAAATCATACTGATAGCTCAGTGACCTTGCTGAAGTTATGCTTATCTACCAGACTTGGAAACCATGCTTTAAATTTTTACAAGCTAAGAAGGTCTTGTAGTGCACGCTTAGCCAATGTTTCAACACAAAGTAACACTGCCTGCTGCTGTATTTTTCCTCTGGTGAGACTCAGCCTCAGAACAAATAATCAAAGCCATAAGAAGTGGCTAAGATCAAGCAAACACAGTAGGAGCCTTGTCATTGAATAATGGGAGGGAACAAGTCTGATTGTAATGCTTGCACCCGAGTGGAAAATCAGTCATCAGATGACAAAAAGCTTTTACAGCCACTTACTTGGGAACACTCACCCACTCAGGAGTAATTAGTGCTTTATGAAGCACACTTGATCTGGCTGCTTATTGATTCTATGAAACTTGGTAACTCCTCACAGACACCAGTGTGTATGACTGTGTGTGTGTGTGTGTGTGTGTGTGTGTGTGTGTGTGTGTGTGTGTGTGTTAGACTGTATGTTTATATGTATATATTAACATTTATCTGGTGTCCTGCTTTTAAAGGGTTGGAACACAATGTTTATTTGGTTACATCTTAAACAATAAGGAGAACATACATATCAATATGTTTCTTTTTTTTCTCTACATAATATGATTTTCAGACATTCTGACAGTAATGTGCTGCCTCTTGCCCAGGTCATCATTGTAAAGACTCACTTGGTTAAATAAAAAGGTAAATAATTATAATAATGACATTGTTATTCCATACATTATCTATTTGATTGAAAGCAATAGTTCAGCATTTTTGGGAGAAAATGCTGTCTTTTAAAGAATAAGAAGACTTATATTAGCTCCATGTCTGTGCGTTAAGTACTGAGCTAGAGTCAGGATGTAGTAAGCATAGCTTAGCATCGAGACTAGAGGCAGGAGGGAGTGTTTAGTCTGGTTCCGATTAATCTGCAACCTCCAGGGCTAAAACAATGTAGCGAACACAGATGTGCCAAAAACTGCACTTCATCTAATGTTGTGTGTTGATGTTAAAATGTCCAACTTTACAGCAAAAACATACATGTTTACAGCCTGGTGCGAAAATGTTTTTGGTCTCTACAGCTTATTTCAACATTAATGACAACTGTACGGGGGTTTTATTGGTATTTAAGGTTGGGCCACTTGAGTGACAGGCTGTCTGCAAGGTGTCCCCAAGTCTATGAATCAGATCCACCTTGTGCTCCTCCGAAGCTCCACCCACTCACATAAATATGGTCACTTCTGGCTCGAAAAACCCAAGATGGTCACGGGTGAAATGCCGAACTCAAACCTTCAGAGCAAGAGTCAACAAACCAATGGATGACATCACAGTAACTATATCCATTATCTTTTAACAGTCTTTTTTTTTTATAGCCCACGAATTCGGGAAGACTGGGATCACGTGACCAATGCACTGATGGGAGTAATGTCCTTAAATAAAGATCTATATGCCATTTACAGGCAAAACTTGGAAACAAAACTTTGAAAGAAGAAAATAAATGAAGTGGAAACAACTGTACATGGGGTATATTCTTACGGCCAATTTCCACCAGATGCGTGTTGGTTGCGTCTCCGCTCCGGCATGGCAGCGGAGCCAATAGGATTCAATTCTAGTCAATGTGTGTGTTTCCACTGGCTGCAGCTGTGCTGCGTTCCGGCTCCGTCACAGCTCCGGCAGTCCGGAGCCCTCCGCAACAGATACGCAGGACTTCTATTTTTGCCGGACGCCGGAGCACAACGCAGCAATTCAGCACAGAGCAGATCGTGCGGAGCAGGAAGTCGTGCACAGAAACACAATAAAACATCCGGTTAATTTTCAAAACAAAATACACAGTGTTCACGCGGATCATATTTCCCTGCACTATGCCTTGAAAACTACATAATGGGCAGAGGCAGGCCTGAAGTCAACAGGTCAGAGGTTTTCAGACGTTATTTCACCCCGTTAACACCATGGACGAAGAGATATTAATCATGGCAGTGCACCAAGATGTCTTCTGGCGGAGCTGCACCGCTCCGCACAGCAAACGGAGCCGGTGGGTGTTGACGGACGGCGGAGCACGCAGCGGATAACCAGCGCTGCTGTTCCGCAACGGACACGCATCCAGTGGAAATCCGGCGTTACATAACTCTGCTGTTTACAGTTTACTAGGGCTTAAAGTTATGCATATTTAAGGGCAGGGACACTTTGAGTAACTGGCTGTCTGCGAGGTGTTGTTACAGACTTTGGGCTCTAGTTTCGCAGACCGGGCGAGGCGGAGGCGCATCGCACCTGCGCTTCGCCAACTGGGTGTGGCCAAGTGTATTTTGGAAGTTTGGCACACCGTGCGCCTGGCGCAGCTACTCGTCTGTCCCACCTCCGTCCCTCCTACCTGCGCAAGTCAGAAAGAGGGAGGAGAGAAGGCGTGGAGTGGGTTTTACACACATCACACCAATCAAATGAGCCCCTCTCCTCGCCCTTAAATGCGCCGCGTGAAGGCGTAATGAAAGTTTATTCAAATCGCCATGGCAGAAGAGAGCAGCAGCGTCAGACGGCCAAACTTCTCCCAGGAGGAAACTGATGTTTTGGTCCGGGAGGTCCAAGCTCGCAGTGTCCGAATATACGGAACTGCGAGCAGACCTCCACGGGCTGATGATGCAAAGGTAGCCTGGGAGGAGGTCACCACAATTGTAAATCAATGTTGCGTTTCTCTCGTGCGCGCGCGCTCTCTCTTTCTCTCTCGCAGTCTCACTCTGTTTCTTTTCTTTTGACTTTTCTAAGATGACAGATGCTGAATATATACTCCCTATCTGATGCTGTGGCTGTTTGTGGTTGGCTGAGAGGGATGTGAACTCATTAGTTTGCAGCTGTGTTAATCAAATCAGGTTGGGTTTCCATTACGCGTGCCAAACGTGCCAAACGGTGCCAATCCCCTTTGATCTGACATCAGATGTGACGGGACAGTCGATATAGAGATACATTTATGTGCTGATTGCAGATAGTTGCATTGAATAGTGTTTTTTTGGGTATTTATTGCATCGTTAATGTGCCTGATATTCTGGAAACCTGCCTGTGAGGTTTTGGTGATGTGTGCGCACTGTCCGCCGGTCAGCCAAACTTCGGCTTACACCGGCTGCACTCCCCCTGTGCTGACAGTAGACCTGGTTTCAGCTGGCAAGCTTTTAGCTCACCTTCGGCGAAGCCTTTTGGCACAAAACTGTCACTGCGCCAAGCTGGATCTGTCGACACCTCCCCCTGCTGCGCCGCCACACCCATCTCAGCGCACCTCAGTCTGCCAAACTACCAAACTGAGCGCGCCTCGGGTTGCGCTGCTCGAAACTAGCTCTGCGCGGGGTTCGCCACCCTGCTCCACCCTGCGCCGCACCGGGAAACTAGAGCCCTATGAGTCAGATCAACCCCTTGCTCCCTCACAGCTCCACCCTTTCGTACAAATATGGTTACTTCTGGTTCTATAAAACAACAAGGTGGTGACATTTATACAGTCTATGGTGTGTATGTGAGACAGAGAGAGGCAATCAAAACTTGGACTGACCGTTTTGCAGAAATGGACTTGTCAGCTCCTTTTGGAATGTCTGTCTCTACATTTTTGTGAATCATACCTCTGCTAACAAACAAACCTCTACCTGCCCGCAGCCACGGATCTGTCAAACAAATCTTAATTGACAATTGTCAAAAGTAGAACAGTCTTCAAGGGCTAGTGGACTGTTTTACTGTGTATTTCACACATACACTGTGAGCATTCACGTTTGACAATCCGACTGCACAGTGCGAACACATAAATTGTGAGCTTTGGCTTTAAATTACAGGTGATTTACAGTTGGAGTTGGAATTAAGCAGCAACATTTCTAAAACAGGCTTGAATCATACAGTTAATACCCAAATAAAAACACCCATTGATACCAACCATGTAAGCATAGCCTGTTGGGTAGGGGGCTAAATTATGCTCCAAAGTTAGGCTAATTTTTGCAAGGGAAAAAATGGCATGGCCATTTTCACAGTAGTCCCTTGAATTTTCACTTCAAGATATCTGAATGAAAATGGGTTCTATGGGTACCCACGAGTCGCCCCTAAACTTGAGAAGACTTGTTCCTGCTAAATGTTTTGTTCCTTACAATCAATGTACTCCTTCAAATTAAAGCTGTACAAATTACCTTTTTGAGGAAAAGGACAACCAGCTTGTTTGAAGAACAATGAATTGCCTAACACAAATATATATAGATATATATATACACACATAAAAACAGGATAGTTTCACTCAAAATGTTTTTCAAACGGTATTTGTATATGCACATAGAATCCAAAGTATATCAGTATATGAGACCATAGCTCTCACATTGACATAGTTTTCAATTAGCCTATATACTTTACTTTTGGTTTTGCTGTGCCACCCCAAGATTTTCAGTGGCCCCATCTGGCCAACCTAATGAAAAAAATCCTGGGGGCACCCCTATACATAAACAGAAATGTATTCACCAATTTGTGGTTTGAGGGAGGGGGTTATTCTAGGAAAACACCAGTTGGGTGCAGAGTGTGTGTAGATTCCAAGTGTCCTCCACCTTACCCATTACAGTGAAGTTGCCAGGTTTGGTACTGTCATGCTTGTGCAGATATGGAAAACAAAATCTGTTCTCACCAACAGTATTTGGCAAATTGCTTCATTGCTGAAGACTCCACTTAATCCCCCCACAAACTGTCATTTTTACATAATTATCTGTTCATGTTGAAGAAATAATGTCTAAATATGCTGTATGAATATCATTGCACCGGAGCACATTAATATACGGTAACTAAAAAAAAGCATTTAAATAGTATTAGTCCAAATCAAACATAATGTTGCTGCATATGAACCATTGTTTCTTCAGAAAGTTAGCTTTTCAAGAACTTAATGAACAGCCTTGAGCTGCATTAGTTTTCTAGCTTCTAGTAGCTTTTGAATGGTTTCAGACACCTTGGGGTCATATAATACTTCTCAGCTATTAGACATTCCACATGACAACAGTGATAGTGCTTATGTGATCTACATGAATCAGATAGCTTTGACCGGTAGTTGTAGCCGTGCTGAAGTGTTGTTAAAGCTAATATGAGCCGACAGACGCTTGTCACAGCTTAACATAATTTCACTCAGCCTTTTTATGTCCACGTCCACTGTCAGGTTTTATAGCCGGACATACTTATGCTCTCTCCCCTCCACTGCCTGCCCACTGAGTTATGAGTCAGCCATCAGAGAATACTCCTCTGCTTGGAGATTTATACAAGCCTACAGGCCATCAGGCCTGCATTATTACTGGATAATCAATGGACTCTGTGGTGATGGTGCTGCTCTGATGGCTCCGAGCGTGGCCTGTAGCTTACGTTTATGAGGCAATGCTTACAGATGATGGATGGGTGTTAGATAGCACTTCCGTGACTTTAAACCAGCTGTTAGATTCTTACGGTGCTCACACTGAGTTGTAAAAAATCTTAAAGGTACAGTTCACCACAAAATGAAAGGCTATCTGTACATTTATGTAAATCATTATAAAACACTTTGTATGATTACAGCACACACCATATTGTATTTGTAAACATATAAGTTTTTGTTATAATTGGGCTTATCTATTGATTTTCATTAAACAGTATGCCTTTTAAACATGGTACCTAATTAAGTTATGTTTCAGTTTATCTTCTTCTCTTTCTTGCTTTTCCCAGTCCCAACTCAAGTACCACTAACTCACCTTTTCCACCCGTTTTCATTCCCAGGTCGTCAAATACCAACACCCTCAGCTTCTGATATCAACACCCCAACGTCCTTCAGCGTCTTCATGTGACACTAACCTGAAACACATTGTAACACTTGGTTTATGTTGTGAAAGTGTTGTGGTAAGGTTTAGGCAACAAAAGTATCAGATCATGTTTTGGGTTAAAAAATGTGAAGCAACCCTACGTAAATTATGTAAGCGTCCTGTTAAAACAATGTTGACTTTTGGTTTCACACAGGACATGAGCTGTGGTCTCCTGGGTAAAGTCCTGTGTTTGTTTGACCCATCAACCTCCCCTCCCGCACAGACTTTCTTGCTTTTTATACAACATCAGTTGCTCTAAGCATCAAGTATTGTCACAGAGAGGTTTACGTTGGAGTCAGTTAATAGCCTGGTGCATCTCATAAAGACGCAAAATGGTGCCTTCAGCGTCGATAACGGTATGACACAGCATTGTTCTCTATCGTAAGGAGGCTTCCCCTCCACCTCAGAGATATTACATATATCTCTACGGGAAACCTGATCCATCAGGGTCAGGTGTGTGGATAATTACTTTAAGACAAACCACCTGTGGAGTGGACGTGGCTATCAATCAGATCGGTTATTTAAACCCCTGTCAACCACGCCCACGTTGATTTTTCTTTTCCACTGGAGCAGCGTGTGTGTCGCTCTGCTTTGAGATAAATCAATTCTGTATCTTTCTGTCTTATTAACTAACAACATTAGCAGTCTGTGCCACTTACCTGATGGTATGAGAGAGTGAGATTTTCGGCTCTCGCGGTGGCTGTTAACGTTGATCCTTTTTTAAACGTTTGTTGGCGTCTTCCTCGGTGTTGGCATATTGCTTCCGTGCGGGGGTTCACGTGCCATTTACCCCAGGTCCTGTCTCTCGGTCCCGTTTGGGCGATGAGAGCAGGTTCCGAGTGGTTGGTGCCAAGCTAAGTTTTCCTGTACTTAGCGCTAACGTCCAGTGTTGTGCGTGTTGTCCCCGTGCAGAGGTTGTCACGTATCAGCACAGGTCCTGTTTCTCGGTTCCGTGCGGACGGTGAGAGCAGGGCCGCGGACTTTCTGAGCTGTTAACTTCACTATCTGTCCTGTCGTTCTGTCGCTCTTGTCACCGTATTGCGGTTGCAACGCTACACCAAGCACACACGTCTCATTACACACATATCGCCCCGCAACAGTCTCGTGGTGTGTATAGCCGGATTGTTTTTCCGGGTTGGGATCTCGCGAGGGCGGTACCTATCGCGAGATTTGGTCATAATTGTGTGGCGTGTGGGGTCCAGTTGCCCATTGAGGATGGACATGATGTGTGTGTATCTTGTCTAGGCGAGGAACATGCCTCTGAGGCTGTCTGTAATCCCTCCTCCTGTATGGATTGCTCTATTTTGCCAGCACGAACCTTAGAGGCTCGGCTTTGTGTGTTTGGTGTAAAGTGCAGGATGACTGTTCCACCTGATAACCCCCAACAGACTAAGCGCCGTATGGCGGGAGAATTTGGGGGTAGCTCCTCTGCGGATCTCCGCCCCAGTCCCCCACCCNTTTCTAATGACAGGACTTCATAAAATGATAATTTTATCAAGATACACATTTAGAACATGTGGTGGTTTCCATCTCTTTATCAACATTTTCTTTGCTGCAGTTAAACCTGCAAACAGTACTCTCTTCTTGTGGAGTGTTAAATTCAGAGAAGTATCATCATTTAATAGCAATATATGTGGTAAACAAGGTATGTTTGTCTGAATTAAAGAAGAAAGAATGTTCGAAATACTGAGCCAAAAGGAATAGACCCCAGGGCATTCCCACATCATGTGGATGTAGGTGCCCAACACTTTGTGAGGACATAACTTACATAGTGGGCTCTGAGTAATACGGATCTGGCAGCATCGTCTTGGGGATAAATAATATCTTTGTATTAGCTTATAATGAATTAGCTGATTATTATGATTACAAGATGTTAGGGGAATATTACTCCACACTCTCTGTCAGTTAATGCTAGGCCCAAAATCTTTAATATCTATATTCCAAACAAGAACATTGCCTGTGGGACCAGTTAGTCTTCCTTGTAGCTCATTATATATTCGAGAAACGAAACCTTTTTTAACTTTTGCAACGTTCAAAAGATGCATCAGGGGATGAATTAATAAAGTTTGATTCCATGGGACACCATATGTACGCATTGCTGTGCGCAACTGTAAATAAAAAAAGAAAGAGGTGCCAGGTAGATTATAGATTTGTCTAAGTTCATGGAATGGTCTAAGGCAATCTACATTATACATATCAGACAAAGTATGAACTCCCTGGTTTTGCCAAGAGGAGAAAATGATTGGTTCACCACCTATAAGCAATAAATTATTTCTAAAAATTGGTGTATCTATAAGTGCCACTTTATATCCCATTTGACTGATTTGGCTATGTTATTCCAAACAAAAATTGAGTTCTCTATCGTAAGGAGGCTTCCCCTCCACCTCAGAGATATTACATATATCTCTACGGGAAACCTGATCCATCAGGGTCAGGTGTGTGGATAATTACTTTAAGACAAACCACCTGTGGAGTGGACGTGGCTATCAATCAGATCGGTTATTTAAACCCCTGTCAACCACGCCCACGTTGATTTTTCTTTTCCACTGGAGCAGCGTGTGTGTCGCTCTGCTTTGAGACAAATCAATTCTGTATCTTTCTGTCTT
>NC_065518.1:32269619-32277149 GCF_006386435.1 Epinephelus moara | reverse complement strand
GATTTGAAAAGCCCACAGCTAAGTTAGTCTTTTCCGCTACCAACAGACGTTTGTCTGCCATGAAGGATAAGGACAAAGTAGGCTGTGGTTCACCACCTCAATTGGACCAGTCTGTGTCTGCTCTTTTGTTTCCGGCCAGCTCAGTACTGGGTTCAGTTACTCTGCCGGGGGACTGTAGGATGCTAGACACCTCGCTAGTTAAAGTGCATAGGCCTATGGCGATACAGACGCAACTGGCCAATACTGGCTCTGTGTTAGCACTGTATCAGCGGCGGCTGGTGCGTGAGCTACAAGGTGAGGCAGATGCTCGTCTCATTAATGAGATTCAGCTCGTCTCCAAAATCTTATCTAAGATTATGGAAGAGCAGGTGGTGACTGCTGGGAAGGGCATGTCGGCGCTCCGGGTTGCTAGGCGCCAGCTGTATTTGTCCCGATCCAGGTTACAGCCAGAGGACAAAGGAACTCTCTTGAAATTGCTGGTCGTGCCAGGTGCCATGTTTGGTGCTGGTGCCACTGTGATGTTACGGCAGGCTCAGGAGGCCCGTAGTTGTGCTAAGGAGGTTTCCGGTGTACTGACCCCCAAGTGGTCTGGTCAGTTCAGGGGTAAGAAGAAGGAAGCCCCCAGGATTGTGGGGCCACAGGGGTCGGGCTGGGCCTCTAATGATCTGAGGGTCACCTTGAATGCGCGTCGTGGGCGCGGAGGGGCGCCCACAGGCAAGGGCAAGCAGAGTCGAGGCAGGGGCACCCCGCAGCCCTCGTCTTCTTCCTGACGCTGGGTCACATCCAGCCTGCCTCCAGCCAGCCCAACCACGGGTTGCGGCTTGGAGGGCACTGCAGGCGAGCCCCTGGGTGTTTTCTACCATGACCCAGGGGTTTCGTATTCAGTTTGTTCGTCGTCCGCCAACCTCGAAGACAGTGGTAGACTCAGAACACAAGGCAGTGCTCCAGGCCGAGGTTTCTACCCTGCTAGAGAAGGGAGCGATCAGGGAGGTGCCTCTGGGCAACAAGCAGGCTGGTTTTTACTCCCGCTATTTTCTTGTCCCCAAGAAAGATGGGAGTCTACGCCCCATTTTAGATCTCAGGAGTCTCAACAGACATCTCAGGCGTCTGCCATGCAAGATGCTGACCATCAACAGAGGGGACTGGTTTGTCACCATCGATCTGATGGATGCCTACTTTCAGATTCCGATCTGGGACAGGCATTGGCGGTTCCTCAGGTTCGTTTTCGACGGCAAGCAGTACGAATTCCAGGTTCTGCCGTTCGGAATTTCCCAGACTCCTCGCACTTTTACCAGGTGCATGGAGGCGGTTTTGTCGCCTCTGCGACAGAAGGGAATACGGATTCTGAATTATCTCGACGACTGGCTCCTTTGTGCACACTCGCAGGCTCAGTGTCAGGCTCATTTGGCTTTCCTCCTGGAGCACATAGAGCACCTCGGTCTGCGGCTCAATTTGAAGAAGAGCAGACTGGAGCCTTCACAGCAGACGCAGTTCCTGGGCCTAGTGATAGATTCTCGGGCTGCGCTCCTGTCAGTGAAGCAGGACAGGCAGTTGTCCCTCAGGGCTTGCCTCTCCCATTTCAGGCTGGGGGCAGGAGTCACATGGAGACTGTGTCTCCGTCTTTCAGGTCTGATGGCATCCTCAGTGCAGGCCATTCCACTGGCCCTCCTGCACATGCGGGCGGTACAAATGTGCCTACTGGGGCTGGGGTTGGGCCCCAGGAGTCGCCTGGATACCAGGGTACTTGTCACCAGACGATTGCGGATGGCCCTCCGTTGGTGGCAAGACGGCGGGAATCTTGCCAAAGGGAGTGTACTAGGGCCGGTAACGCATCGTTTTTTTCTCCTGACGGATGCTTCATTGACAGGCTGGGGCGCAGTGTTCAGAGGAAATGGCGCCAGCGGTCGTTGGAGTGGTCCTCAAACCACCCAGCACATCAACATGTTGGAACTGACAGCGGTCCATCTTGGTCGTCGCCATTTTCTGCCACACCTTTGGGGCCAGCACGTGCTGGTTATGACAGACAGTGTGACGGCAGCCGCATATGTCAACAGGCAAGGAGGGTTGGTTTCTCCACGCCTCTGTGAGCTGGCTCGTCGCTTATGGCTTTGGGCATACCCGAGGTTTCTCTCACTGAGGGCAGTCCATGTGCCGGGGGTGCAGAATTGTGCAGCGGATCGGTTGTCCAGGGGGGAACCGGACCCAGGCGGATGGAGACTCCACCCTCAGGTGGTAGCAGGGATTTGGCTCCGTTACGGACGGGCCAAGGTAGACCTGTTTGCATCACGGGAGAACACCCACTGCCCACTTTTCTTCTCCCTGGGGAAGGACGATCCTCCCCTCGGAGCGGACGCCCTTGCTCACCCTTGGCCACAGGTCCTGATGTACGCCTTTCCCCAATTTGTCCTCCTTCCGCCTCTCCTGAGGAGGGTGCACATGGAGGAAGTGAGGCTGATCCTGGTGGCTCCACATTGGCCGCACATGACCTGGTTCTCGGACATCCCCCCAGTACTGGGCGGGACTCCATGGGAGCTTCCAATTCGTCTGGACTTGCTGTCTCAAGCACAGGGGACTCAGGTTCATCCCTTTCCCCAAGGGCTCAGGCTCTGGGCATGGCCCCTGAAGGGCCCGAGCTGCTAGCCATGGGGTTGTCACCTTCGGTGGTCAGTACGCTGCAGGAGGCGCGCGCACCGTCGACGAGAGCACTTTATGCGCACAGATGGAGGGCTTTTGTGGCCTGGTGCAGGGTACACCAGACGGACCCACTTACGTGCTCGGCCCCAGCTGTCCTGCGGTTCTTACAAGGACTCTTGGATGCTGGGAGGGCGCCCTCTACCCTAAGGGGTATGGTGGCGGCAATCAAGGCAGCTCGGGTTGGGAGGTACCAATTGCCTGAGGGTGTGGACAAATTGGTATTCCGATTCCTCAAGGGTGCTAGGAGGCTTTCTGGTTTACGTGGTAGACCACCTCTGCCGCCCTGGGATTTGGAGCTGGTCTTGCAGGCTCTGGAGCGTCCTCCTTTTGAGCCCTTAGAGTCGGTGGACCTGAAATGGCTGTCCGTCAAATCTGCCCTCCTGTTGGCGCTAGCCACGGCCAAAAGGGTGGGGGAGCTCCATGCTCTCTCCGTACATGAAGATCTGTGCAGGTTCTTGCCGGAGGGGGCAGGGGTGGTCCTGCGACCCAACCCTGCATTTCTTCCCAAGGTCCTCTCTGCATCGCAGCCAGGTCAGGAGGTCGTGCTCCGGTCTCTTTACTCTGCGCCAACGCAAGAGGGGGAGCGCGGGCACTCACTTGTGTGCCCTGTCAGGGCCCTTAGGGTGTATTTGCACCGGACGCGGGTCCATAGGCGGACTGACCAGTTGTTTGTGTGCTTTAGACAGGACCTTCTGGGTCAGGCACTGTCTAAGGCCCGTCTTTCCCACTGGATTGTGGAGGCTATCCAGCAGGCCTATGTGGGGACTGGGGCGCCCTTCCCATCAGGAGTGCGGGCGCACTCGACTCGGGGCATGGTTACGTCTTGGGCGTCATGGCGCGGTGCGTCTGTCGATGAGATCTGTGCGGCGGCTACCTGGTCGGCCCCGTCCACATTTGCTCACTTCTACCAGTTCAATGTGGCTGCAGGCACTTCGTTCAGTGAGCGGGTGCTTGGGGTAGCCCGGCGGTAGTGACTTTTTCATTTTTCCTGTTAGTCAGCCTCGTGGGGGCTGGTCTGAGGGGCCTCTCCACCCCTCTGATTGAGCCTTTGCGTCTTGCGGGGCCATCTGGCCCTTGGTTGTGTCTTGCAACAGGGCTGGGGTGCCAGCGTCCTGCGTCTTGCGGAGCTGGCTAGCTTGGGGGATGTGTATATAGTGTACATTTGTATGTAGTTGGTTTGACGCACGGGGGTTTTTCTTTTTTGTAGAGCACTTTGGTGGCGGTGACGTCTCATTCGAAAGCCACGCCATATGTGTGGGGTGGTGCTGCTCTGTCCCTTCGTGGTGTGTCTTAAAGTTCTCCCGTAGAGATATATGTAATATCTCTAAGGTGGAGGGGAAGCCTCCTTACAATAGAGAACGTAAGGTTACGTGTGTAACCATGGTTCTCTGAGTAGGAGGCTTCCCCTCCAACACGAGGCCGCTCAGGGATTCGTTCCAAAGATCTATATCAACGTGGGCGTGGTTGACAGGGGTTTAAATAACCGATCTGATTGATAGCTACGTCCACTCCACAGGTGGTTTGTCTTAAAGTAATTATCCGTACACCTGACCCTGATGGATCAGGTTTCCCGTAGAGATATATGTAATATCTCTGAGGTGGAGGGGAAGCCTCCCACTCAGAGAACCATGGTTACACACGTAACCTTACGGTATACCACTACCTGGGAATGAGAATGGGCTTCCTTTGTTAAGAGCTAGGCTATATCACATGGTCTACTATATCTATTTACTGAAGACATGCAAGCTCAGTTACTGAGATGATTTCACCCAATGGCACTTTTAGGACTTCTTATCCATGTCTGTGTAAAAATTAAAATGCGGTAGCTCACATGGTAGACCATTAAATCCTCACCCCCATAATCTGGGTTTGAGTTCGGCTTGAGCCCTTTGCTGCATGTCATCCCCCCTTTTTCCCCTACCTTTCCTATCTCTTACGTTTACTATCACAATAAAGCAGAAATGCCTAAAAAATTATCTTAAAAAAGGAGTTTGTTTGCAACCTTGAAAATGTTAGTTTGACAAAACAATCCCAACTCAAATGTAACTTAATAGCTTTTTCTCCATTCAATAGTTTTGACATTTAGTTCAATTGATAATAACATTAAAAATCTGATTCCTCATCTAACTCTGTTGCTATGGAAACATCAATAACTTGTAAAGAGCTTCAATAGGTGGATGAAAGCATCCTAAGAATCACCTTGCACCCTCACCAGTGCAGCAACAAGGGCAAGATCCCATACTGACTTCCTACCCATGAGCAACCTCAACACACTGCAAAACTGACTCAGTGTCTTTGTAATGGTGGAAGACCATATAGTCCCTATGCCCCCTGTGCACCCCCAGTGGAGTGGCATTGAAAAAGCAGACCTTTATAAACCTCTATGTTGGCCCTGCAGTGTAGATGCAACATCACTCTTTTGACAGGCATGTTTATCACATATGCAGTAGATCAGAGCAGGGGCGCAGATGGGATTTTTGAAGTGGGGGGGGACCAAGCTGTCAGCAAATGATTCCAACTCAATTAGTTATTTTGTGTAAATACATACATACATACATATATATATATATATATATATATATATATATATATATATATATATATATGTATGTACTGAAGCTGCAATAAAGATTAGAATCGTGAGTTTTCTGACTGAATGAACATTGGTAAACAAAGACCTACCTGATCAACACTAGCCATACATGATCAAACTGTTTTTTGTCTGGTATGTCAATCACACACCAAAACTTCATGCCTTCTGCATATGTTTTATTTAAACATTTGCTGATCTCAGCAGGATGAAGAATCTCAGCACAGAAACTTTAACTGTATTCTGACAAAAAAGCAAAGAACCTATGCGCAAAAATTAATAATAAAATAAAATTGAAATGATTCACACTCGTGCCTTCATGTAAATGATTATAAAATAACAATGTTTATGAAAACGGAAGTATAAACACTTAAACAACAGATTCACATAAATAAAAATAAGTAAGTATAGCCTACATAGCATGAAATGTGAAATGAAATTTCAGTTAACAGTTGTTGCTTACTAAAATAACATTATACATAAAATAACAACATTAAAGATATTCACCTACAGCCTAGAATGCTGTTTTTTTACATTTAGCCTACTTCAGGTAAATCCAAATGCCTTCTTATTATTGTCAGACTAGCTACTCAACATTACAAAACAAATATTTGCCACATCTGGGAAAGTCAACAGGCAACAGGCATAGGATATTTACATCTTTTGGTTCTTGAAAAAAAAATGCTGTGATTATTTTTCTTTCTTCTCTGGCTTCATGTGGCAGAAAAATCACCAGCTCAGTCATTAGACAGTTGTATATTATCACTATGGTTACCGCTACAGGCACAGGCACAGGCACAGCTACCAGCTCCTCTTAGGACCCCCGTGCCGTATGGTGCGTTACATTTACATTGGAAGTCGGAACCCGGAGCTCTGAACAGTGTAACCTCTGAACTGAGTGCTTCCCAGTTTAAAAACTGGGACATGGAACATGGAATTCGAAAAAAAATGGACAGTTAATGAAATGAAACGAAATCCCAAATGTTTATGCTTGTAGATGCTAGATTTCAATGCTTTTCTGACTTCAAAACTCTGACTTAGGAGTACAAATGAACGCACTATTAGTCGTAGCACAAACACGGGCCATCAATGGATCAGCTGTGCAGTGTTATTAACCAAGAATTACGTGGAAAATTGAACACCTTGCTTTCCAAACTCAGCAAGGATCTGCTCCAGCCTTTCCCCTTCTTGAATCGGTGTAATGTGGATTGATCACTGACAAGGCTACTACCGCTGCCATTTCAACTTTCTGCTGCAATGTAAGTTAGGCCTAACTAACGGAACACTGATCCTCTTTTTTACCTGTGTGGGGAGGGCAGTGGGGGGGGTGGATCAGGGTCATTATAAATCTGGGGGGGGGCACTGTGTGGCCCATAGAGCAGGCGCACTACAGATTTTCAAGCCAGCTACTTCTAGTTTAGCACACTGCTAACTTGAATAGGGATGACGTGATTCAATCATGTTCTAGACTTTACAAATGACTGAATGGTTTAGAAAATCCTATAGGGAAGTGGGTCATTTTGCAGGGGTTCTGACGCGCAAAAAGAAATTATGTACTTCTTTACGGATACATACATCTGCTCCACACTAACCAGCACACTGGACTAGTGTTGTCACGATACCAAAATCTTTGTTTCGGTACCAATACCAATATGAACTTCGGTACTTTTCCTATGGAAAAGTCCTTTTGGATACAAACCTTTAGAACAATAAATAGTAGGGGTGTAACGGTACCAAAAAAATCATGGTTCGGTAAGTACCTCGGTACGGACGTCACGGTTTGGTAACTCAAATGTTCCACCAAGTTTGTGTTGTCTCGTGTTGTCTCCCTTTGCGAGGCAGACTTTCTCTTGTCTTTTTTCACGTGCGCCAGCTGCGAATGTTGATATAGGTGTTGTAATACACACCACTTGTGCAATCTGTGCTCCAATAGGAACAAGAAAGGCGTTTGTGTGCATAAATGAGTAAAATAAATTAACTAAATTAATGAATTGAATCAATTTCAAAATACCGGTATTTTCCAAATGCAGTATAGTACAGTTTAGAATACTCTAGTACCGCGGTACTATTTTAGTACCGGTATATCAATCAATCAATCAATCAATCAATTTTATTTATAAAGCCCAATATCACAAATCACAATTTGCCTCACAGGGCTTTACAGCATACGACATCTCTCTGTCCTTATGACCCTCGCAGCGGATAAGGAAAAACTCCCCAAAAAAACCCCTTTAACGGGGAAAAAA
>NC_065518.1:32265924-32266064 GCF_006386435.1 Epinephelus moara | reverse complement strand
TCTCCTAATAAGACCAGGTTTTCCCCAGAAAGTTTGCCAATTATTAACGAAACCCACATTGTTTGCTGGACACCACCTGGACAGCCAGCGATTAAATGATGACATGCGGCTAAACATGTCATCACTGGTCAGATTTGGGA
>NC_065518.1:32263588-32265827 GCF_006386435.1 Epinephelus moara | reverse complement strand
GCCAGCGATTAAATGATGACATGCGGCTAAACATGTCATCACTGGTCAGATTTGGGAGGGGTCCAGAGAAAACTACGGAGTCCGACATCGTTTTTGCATATTCACACACAGAGGCAATATTAATTTTAGTGACCTCCAATTGGCATAATCGGGTGTCATTGCCGCCGACATGAACACTACACTGGACCCTCCCAGCTGATCTACAGACGACACCATAGCACACATCCTCCACACCATCCTATCTCCCCAGGTGGTAAGAGTGGGCTTCCATCTTCACTCTTCACACCGGAGCCCCCCAGGACTGTGTTTTGAGTCCCCCGCTACAACATATTCTCACTCCAATCTCGTCACATATTGTCACTTGGTCGTGGACTTTCTGTTTCGATGTACAAGGTAGCCTGGGTGTGTCTGTTGTTGATGTTATGGGATGCCGTGTCAACTTCAGCCTGTTACATGCATTGTGTCTTTTCAAAGTACACTTCAGTTTTCACAGTCTCTTTCAAAATAAATGTACTACGTTGGTACAACACCGTGATTGGTGTTTTTTCCTTCAACAACAAATACAAATAGGTACATTTAGAAAAAAATAACAGGGTTTGGCTTTACAGTCATACGGAAAGTTAACACCAGCCCTCCAGCTGAAAGTCATGAGTGTTGGACCCATCCACTACCGCTCCTGCCCACCTTACTCAGACTTTTCGCCTCTTAACTTGTGCTGTTGTCTGGCCGCGTTTCCCCCTGACGCCGCCAGGCACCATTACGCCAGGGCCACACCGCCCGCGGAAGCGCCGCGAATAGCCTCGAAGCGCCGAGAAGAGAAGGCAGTTTCCTTTCGGCGCCCATGTTAACCGACTGTGTCGTCCACACTGGCCGCGCCGCGCCGGGAAGCTTCGCGGCAGGCTAACGATTTGCAGCGATCAGTTCGGCGTCTGGTCTATTTTCTGCGCGAGCCGCGAGCAAATGTGTCAAGCCAGGCAGTGAAAAATAACAGCTGGGAGCAGAATCGTTTGTCGACGGCGTGGAGAAATGCGCGTCTGATGTGAACGGAGGTTCTCCGGTGCGCGAGAATTTCGGTGTGCTGCGCTTCGCAGGCAGTGTGGCCCTGGCGTTACACACTGACGGCACCCAGCTGCTTATCATGCCGACATGTGTCGGCGTCTGTAGCTGCCTGTCTGTGCTCTCCCTGACCCGTGATTTTAAACTGATTTATTTTAGCTTTGGAGTTACTTTTAAGCTATCTGCTTGGGCATCAGTTGTTTTTATTTTTGTTGTTATTTATCTCTTTTAATCGGACGTTATTTTAATCACTGGATGTCCAAGCATTAGGGGGTTTTTAACAGCCAGACACCGCCTGCTTGACAGGTGGGAAAACTTCCGCCAGCTGACAGCACAGCGATAGCCTACATCTATGGCTACTATGCACGTCGATGTGGACCCCCAGCTTGTAAAAGCAGACAAAAAGATCTCTGACCTGAAAGAGGACATTCACCGGCTCTCTGGTGAGCTAAACATCAAATCATCCATGCTGACTGCCCTCCAGGAGGTGGCTCATGAACAGTCGCTCCAGATCGCCTCACTCACGGCGGCCCTTCAGGACACGGTGCCCTGGGATCCCAGCGCTTGGCCTCCACCGTCCTCCAGCTCAACACCGAGTCGCCGGTGGTCCTGGGTGGAGGTGGTCGGCAGGGGTAAGAGAGCCCCTGGCTGTGCTGCCTCACCTCCGCGCCTCAGCTTATCAAACCGCTATAGCGCCTTGGCATCGGACGGAGATCAAGACGCTGGCTCTGCAGGCGCTGGCAATGCGGCTCCTTTCCCGCCGACCGGTGCTGCTCCAGCCGCTCACCGCTTGGAGGAGTCGGCCTCGGCGTCTAACGGTGCTGTGGCTTCCTCTCTGCTGGCCGGTGGTACTCCTGCGGCGCCCTGCACGGATGGATCCGCGTCGTCCTCGCTGGCACCTGTTGTGGACCGGAGTGCCGCGGCTGCAGGACCCGACCACCGACCACCATCCCGAGCATCGGCTTCCGCGGCGCGTCGGAGGCTCCTAAAGGAGGCTGTACGGAGACGCTCCGGGGGACTCCTCTCCCACAGCCGGGTTGGCTATGGCAAGCCGTTTTAACATTTAATCACTAAGTTTGACTATCTGGAATTACCATTATAGATATCTATAACGTCATTTTGACTAGTAGTAATGTCATTGTGACTAGTATGAATTTTAATTTAAGATATCTGTAACGTCATT
>NC_065518.1:32260949-32263583 GCF_006386435.1 Epinephelus moara | reverse complement strand
ATAATTCAGTTGCGGATATCTATAACGTCATTTTGACTAGTCATAATTCAGTTACAGATATCTACAACGTCATTTTGACTACTCATAATTCGAATTCAAGATATCTACAACGTCATTCTGACTATCTGAAACTCAATTCAAGATATCTAGAAAGGACCATGTAGATATCTTCAATTAATGATAATTAAAGATATCTTGAACTTGAATTATGACTAGTCAAAATTAAATTGTAGATATCTCAAACTGGAATTACAGATATCCACAATTCATTTGCAGATATCCGCAATAACAATTGCAGATATCCGCAACTACACTGGAGATATCTATAATGACAAACCCCATACACATGAATGGCAAAAATAGTTTGAATCTTACTAGTCAAAACTGAATTACAGATATCTGTAATTAGAGTTTTGACTAGTCAAAATTATGTTGCAGATATCAGTAATGAATATCCAGTCTAGCGATTAAATGTTAAAACGGCTTGTGAATATCCAGTCTAGCGATTAAATGTTAAAACGGCTTGCCATAGGTTGGCGCTCCTCCTGCCGGGGCTGGGACCGCCGAGTCACCGCAGCTCCTGCCCCCCCGGTCACGCAGCATGGACCGTTCACCTGCCTCACGTGAGTCCCCCAATCCCCATCCTGTTCCTCTTCGTCCTCTTTTCCCTCCTTCCACCGTGTTGTTTGGAGACAGCATCATCAGGAATATTCATTTTTTCAGTGCCACAACTCACTGCTCTCCTGGAGCCACAGTCCCGGTCATCCTTGACAAACTTCCAGAACTGCTTCATTCACTCCCTTCCTCCATAAACCGGCTGATTTTCCATTTGGGCTCAAACAACACGGCCCGCCGGCAATCAGAGCAGACAAAAATGGATTTTGTTGCTCTTTTTAACCTTTTAAAAAACTGTGGTAAGTCTGTTTGTATCAGCAGTCCCCTGCCAACACTGTCCCACGGGGCAGAACGCTTCAGTCGGCTCCTCTCCCTCAATACATGGTCCAGGCTGCCTGTAGCACCTATGGTTTCACTTTTATCGACAATTTTAACTTATTTTGGAACCGGTCCTCTTTTTACAGGGCTGACGGGCTTCACCCGAGCAGGCTGGGCAGCCGCATGTTAGCGGCTAACATTCAGCACGCTGTTCAGTGTGCCCCATGTGACTGACAGTTGCGTACATTGGAAGTACACGCCCCCCTGCTTTCCTCTCTGGTTCATCCCCAACCCACTCCCACATCCACATCCATCCCAGTCAGAATTTCAAATATATTTAACAGACCAGCTTCACCATGGATCAATAGCAACCCCAAAAACTTAGTTCACCTCACACCTGCTCCACACTCACCACACTATGATGACGAGCGCACGTTCAGCACGAACATTAACTTGGCTGTGCTGAACGTGCGCTGTCTTTTAAATAAAACTTTTATCATAAATGACCTGATTTTAGATAACAAGTTTGACAGTATTCTTTTAACAGAAACATGGCTTGTCACCAGATTTTCACTGCGCTGTACTGAAGTTTCTTTTAACAGCTACTCATCATTTGAGTACCATGCCTTTGTTTTTAGCAGCCCTCCTATTCTTTGTGTCACAGTTTACAGGCCCCCCCACCATTCCACCTCTTTTATCACTGATTTTTCAGAACTACTAACAATCATACACACAACCTATAACAGAATTTTAATAACTGGTGATTTTAATTTACATGTTGATAATACCTCGGACAAAATGTCCAAAGAATTTTTAAACCTTTTAACCTGCATGGATTTTAAACAGCACGTCACACAGCCAACTCACAACAGAGGACACACCCTGGACCTGGTCATAACCTATGGCCTGTCCACTGGTGTGTCCTCTGTTGTTGACCTGGCTGTGTCTGACCACTACTGTGTGTATTTTAACATCACCAGTTTTTTTTATTATCCAGATTTTACAGAGCACTCCTGCTGAAATTTCACCTGCACCCTGTGATTTTATTGTGGACAATTTTAACATTAAATTAAAGTCAACACTTGACTCAGTGGCTCCACTTTTAACAAAAAGAATAAAAACAAAACCTACACCCCCGTGGAGAAATGATGATATCAAAAGACTGAAAAGAAAATGCAGGAGTGCAGAGAGGAGGTGGAGAAAAACCAAATTGACAGTTAATTTTGAAATACTACGTGAACAACTCAAATCCTACAATAAAACAGTCAAACAGGCAAGAATATCCCACTTTTCAAAACTAATTTCCGATCATAAAAACAATCCTAAATTTCTTTTCTCCACCTTTGATCTTTTAACCAACACCAATTTGAATAAACCATCCAACATATCAACAGATGCCCTCTGCGAGGACTTTGCAGACCACTTCAGAAGTAAAATTGATGAAATCAGATCCAGTCTTTTATCCCAACAGAATGTGATTTTTAACACACCTGGATCATTGCTTTTACCTGAGGAAACACTGGAGAGTTTTGTCCTGGTTGATGCAAGGACACTTGGTTGAGTTTTCTCCCAGGTAAACCCAACAACCTGCCTTTTAGATCCGATTCCCACATCACTTTTAAAGACATTTTATGGATTCTTTGAGGAACAGATTTTAAATATAGTAAATTACTCTCTTCAGACGGGTGTCTTCCCCGCTGC
>NC_065518.1:32250001-32254245 GCF_006386435.1 Epinephelus moara | reverse complement strand
TCTTTCCTCACCTGGTTCCTCAGTGCCCAGCCATGTTATTGACTATATTGACTGTGTGTGTGTGTGTGTGTGTGTGTGTGTTTATATGTGGGGGTGGGAGGGGCGGGTTTTCAATATGTATGTAGTATTTTTGTTTGTTTTTATTCTGTGAAGCACTTTGTGCTGCATTTTTAATGTATGAAAAGTGCGATACAAATAAAGTTTGATTGATTGATTGATTGACATGAGAGGACTGCTTTTTGTTGTTGTCTGTCACGAAATTCACTGCCCAAGCACCAATATTCGATGGCTTCGGAATGAGACCAGGTTGCCTACTACACTTCCTGTACACGCCCAACTGTGTAGCCACTTTAAAGTCCAACACCACCATTAAGTTTGCTGATGACACAGCTGTGGTGGGCCTGATCACAGATGACAATGAAAAGGACTACCTGGAAGACGTAGAGAACCTGAACTCCTGGTGTCAGGACAACAACCTACTCCTGAATGTTAGCAAAACTAAAGAGATGACAGTGGACTTTGGGAAGAAGCAGCAAAAAGAACTATGCCCCCTCAATATCAATAGATGGAGAGGGTTGATAGCTTCAAATACCTTGTTGTCCATATCACCTAGGACCTGCATTGCAATATTTTGACACTTTCCGTAACTTGTGCCGTGTCAAAATATACCAAAACATCCACTGTAACTTTAGAAACCACTTCTGAAGCAATTCTCTATTTCTATGTTATTGTGCTTCATCCTCTAACGGACTTCAATATTTGTTTACCCTTTTGAGGCTCAGCTTTGAACTAGAACTAGAACTAGGCACATACTCATAGAACTGGAGTTATATTCAGGTAACTTTTTCTCTTTTCTTGCTTTTAGGAGTAGCAGTAGTGGTATGAGTGGTGTAGCAATAGCAGAGATGGGGATTATGCTGCAGTAACAGTTTACAGTAAGTGTTTATGAACATTGTGACATGTTGATTTTTTTCTGGCTTACTTTGACAGTCGGTCATGATTAGAATCTACTGTAACTGCTGTAAATCTCAGCAATTTCGAGTTCAGTAAATGAAGTTAATTCAACATGCAAACTGGAGTGGCAGGGGATCAAACTACCAATCTTCTGATTAGTGGACGACCTTCTGAACCACAGCCACCCCACTAAGGAATAATAACGTAACAATTAATGAAAATAATATTATGATAACAATTACATTTTTCAAATTCTGTCAGCAAAGCAATCATCCTATTTTCATCTCTTTTCACCTTAAGTACAACTATTCTATTTTCAGCAGTTCCATGGACCCCCAATCACCTGTATCTCTCTTGTGAGTGGATGTGCCCTCATTCTTATTTTCTTTGCTCCTCCTCCCTCACTCCATCCTTCACTTACTTTATCTGGGTGTCACTGTGTCAGAATGTATTTGGAGCTAAATTATTAATTAGAGAACTAGAGGGCAATCAAAGACACTGGTGCCCTGGCAGGGTCAGTGTGTGTATATGTGCACATGCTTGACGGAATGCATAGATGCATGCATACTTGGTTATGTGTGTGTGTGGGTTTATGTCTGAGCCGGTGCAGGAGGGAGTAAAGCAGGCTGGAAGAAAGAGATTACATAGAAACCCGCAGGGAGCCGAACACAGAGCCCTGCAGCTCTCCTTACAGCCCAGAGAATGCTAATTTAATAGTAGTGTGTGTGTATGTGTGTGTGTGTGTGTGTGTGTGTGTGTGTGTGGGAATGGCAGTACAGAGGAGGATATATACTTGTTAGATACTGATTTCCCCTGATATAATCAATAATGCTGGTGTTGAAACATGAATTGTCTGCTGTTACCTTCACTCATCTTTCTGCCCAAAGCAATTTGAGTTTTTATTTTTTTATGTCAGAAAACATTTTAGCACTAAGTGATGCCAGTCATATTTATCTGTGAGTGTGTGTATGTTACACTGCCACCTCCTTGTCTAATTAACAGGTCTGTTCTGCAAAGCTGACAGGACACAGTGAGTACCAACAGTCATGACGAGTTTAAAACTCACACACACACACACACACACACACACACGCACACATTTTTAAAAAAAACAAACAAACATTACTTTAAATTATAGTAAGTTTAATATCTACTTCACTTTTTTTTAAAAAAGATAATGAAGCACATCTTATGTCTGGTCTCTTTGTCCCTGTAGTGCTGATTAACAAGAACACATACACACATTAGTAATAGAAGTGCTGGCTTTATATATGCACGAGAGCCTATAACCCTGACCAAAGCTCCTTAATTTAATACTGTCTTTCGCAGTGTACCCCTGGAGAGTTCCCTCCTGGAGTAATTTCTTCTCACATAGGGGTTTGAGTTCAGTAGAAGAAGATCATGCTACTCTGTGGGCAGACAGGAAGGGTGTTAACACTCTCTATGGGAGCTTTCAATTACAGTCTGCACAGCGAGGGAACGGCAGCCAACACTGTACGTGTTGAATACTGATTTCAGTGTCACTACAAATGAGCAGAAAAACAAAAAATGCAGATGCTAGCAGACACAAGGGCTCACTGAATGGTTTGATGGGGATATAAATGATGTTGATCATATGCTATGGCCCACACAGTCACCAGATCTCAACCAAACGGAAACCCTATGGGAGATTTTCTGTTTGGTTGAGATCAAGACAACAAATGAGGCAATATTTTTTGGAAGCACACACTTCGATTATCCATGACAAGGTGCACTGACGTTCTTTTGGAAGTTTGGGGTGGCACTACATCTTACTGAACAGGCATTCAGACGGCTGTGTTTTACTGTGTTGCTTCAGGTACCGATGATGAATGAAATACAATCCTGAAAGTTCAGTCTGAGTAACAGATTGATGAGTCTGCAGGCTTGTCAAATGCCAAATCACTGCTAAATAGTTATAATACTCAGAGACAGATTTTTACATGTTCTGTGTGCCACATTATTATAGCAGCAAACCAGTATTTGCTACAGAAAGATATAGTGGAGTAATGGCAGTGATAGACCCATGGCTATTAAATGCAATTAGGTATAGCTGTGACTGGAGCAGCTTGATGACCCATCCACCAGTTTCACGACTTGCTCACCATACTGCACACAATCAGCCCCTTTTGCTCCTTGGTCCAGAAGTTGAAACCTTGAAGAAAATGCTAAGTTAACATTAAGCTTGCTATGAAGTTTGACTGCAGTACGGCTGCAGCTAGGGTTAAGTGCAGGAATGTGGGATATCAGGTAAAAAGGGACAAATAAGTTTATTGTAATTTAATCTTTGGCTCTTTGAATACTAGCAGCCAGTTACCAAACATGTTCATTGTCACTACAAATGTGCTTCACATGAAACAACATTTATAATGGTCTAAGATAACTAGAATTTGCAGAGGAAAGAGTGAAAAATTCATGGTCCCAGGACTTGAAATGAAAGCCATGTGGCATGTTGATTTTCCCCTTTTGGTAATAAGAGTCCTGCAGCTAAGACAATAGGGATGTAACAACAAAAATGGTTGTAGGATGTTACATTTTGTCAAATGTTTTACTTAAAAACTTTAATATTTTTACAATCCACTTTATTTTTCATGGTAAAAGGGTTTGGAGTGAGTACTTGATGCATTCAGGTAAAATGGGACAAAATTTTAAGCTAAAATGGGACATTTTTCTAAAGTGAAACCAGCATGTTTTTGGGTTGCTGTGGTGCTATGTATTCCTTTACATTGTTTTTGCTTTATAGTTATCATCAAAATGAAGGGGAAAAGGACATTATGTCCTATTTCACCCCCAGACAAAAACAAAGGAAAATGATGGGGCAAACATTGAGATGGATCAAGATGATCCAGGTATTGAGAGAGCTGAGGGGAAGCAGCAGGAAGCAGTGAGTGCCACTGAGAGAAAGCCAAAGGACTTGTTCATTTTCAAAGTGAGGGCACAGAGGAGGAATAAGAGATAGATGAAGACCCCAAGAGTGAGGCTGAGGGTGACATACAAGCAGGGGCGGAAATCCCGGGGGGGACAGGGGGGACATGACTCCCCCTTCAATAAAGCTGTACCCCCCTAGAATAATTTGAGACACAATTAATAAATTTTGAACAATGCAGTAGTATTTATTAAAAGCACAATGTAAGCGGTGCTCATTATAAAAGTGCAATAATGTGCTATTTAAATCTTAAAAGATTGAGTCCCCCCCTCCCATTCCTAGTAGTGGTATATCCCACACTCTTTCCAACGGGCGGGGCTAGCAGCCGTTAGTACTTGGCAGCAGT
>NC_065518.1:32226621-32249478 GCF_006386435.1 Epinephelus moara | reverse complement strand
CAGCCAGTGCTAAGAAAGGTCCTATGCCTGCCTGTTGGAGAGATAGAGAAAAGATTAAAGTGTCAAATTGCGGTAAAAGATGCTGTATAAAAGACAGGCTACAACTTTTTTTTCCTTGTCCCCCCCTGGAATTATTCTCTAAAATTTTACTGTTTATTGTCCCCCCCAACTATGAAATGGGATTTTCGCCCCTGCATACAAGCAGAGCATGAGAAACAGACAGAGGATACATGTGCATCCACAAGCAGTGAACCATCAGGTTTGTGATGTTGGAAAAATGTTTCCCCGCTTGTAAAGCAGTGTTATTATAGTTCATATGGTAGAAGAGAAGAAGTGTGTAGTCTTATGATTTAGATTAATCAAATTCTCCCTCATGTCATTGATTCATCATTATAAATATCCCACAGGTGTTTCTTGATTGCTATAGCATATGTGGCTTATTTTGGTTTGTCCTTCTCCATAGATATCAGCAATGACATAGGTGAAGATGATTCCAGTCACCTCTGTAAGCCCCCTCAAATTTGTCTAAAAGTCATGCTCCCTTGTGTCTACTTTCCAAGTGTTGGTGGTGCTTTTTATGTTTTCCATTGGTGGCATGTGGCTGCGAGTCACTCAAACTCTCCTCCTGCTGACTTTTGCTAGCTAATCAGGTCAAGGCTTTCAAATGTAAACATCAGTAAATATCGAGGAAAGGATGGAGAAGATGGGCACCGACCATCAACATTTGTATGTGGGTCCCATGTGGGTAGTAAATGGGCTGAAAAATGGGGCCTGTATGGGATCGTCCGCAGTTTCCATATCGGCCCCATACCAATTGCCCACTTAGATGGAATTACCCGAGTGGGCCCCAGATAATGTCCATTTTGGGTCCATACAATACATAGGTAGCCCTAGCATGACCAATGCAGGGCCCATTTGGGTAAACCCACTCATGTAGGCAATTGGCATGGGCCCATGGACAATCCCAAACAGGGCCAATTTTCAGCCCAACCCACATTGGCCCCACATATAAATATTGGTTGCCACTGTACAGGCATTCAGTAATCAACTGGACAACCTCCATGCCTGCATCAATTTCCAGAAGTATATCAGGAACTGTAAGATCCTTGGTTTCACCAAACCCTGGCTAAATCTTGGAATACTGGACAGCATCATTCAACTAGGTGATGCTTTTTTATATGATGATCTAACAGACTCTGGCGAGAGAAGAAGAGTAGGTGTGTGCTTTATGGTGAATGTGACAGTGGGAATGTGAGGTGCCGTCCCATTCCTGCTGACCCTGCACCACAAGAGTAAACACTCTAGATCACTGCTATATGCTGCTCAGAGGCGGCTGCAGAGATGGTGCTGCCTGTGTTTGGGAGGAGTGCCAGTGCAGCCATCTTGTTGAGGTCAAGACATGCAAGTCAACTACAACACATGCTCTCAGTGATGCTTGAGATTGCTCCAATCAGAGTCCACAGCATGTCCCAGAACACCACCATTGATGTCACCTATTACATTAACAAATTCTCTGAGTCTGTACTTGGTTAAATTTGTAAACCAACAGAAGCAACTATACCCCCAAACTACAGCTACATCATTACCATCATTACACAGTCAGAAACCATGGATTGCCACAACCATGCAGGATGCCATAAATGTATGCACCGCAGTCAGTCTGGAAACGTGGACAATTATAAAGCAGCAGTCTACAATGTAAGAATATGCAAAAAAAGAGCTAAGGCACTTTGCTTGTATGTTCTACTTTAAGTTGTTTGATTGTTTCGTGAACTTTTGCTAATTTCTTTTCTAAGTCTGGAGAGTAATCTTGATCGAAAAAGATTTGCTTGTCTTGATAGAAAATCTGTTATTGGCTCCACGGTTGCTGTATTATCACATCCTTTACGGCAGCGTCCAAAAATCTCACTGTTATCAATCTTGGAGGGGCTGTTAAGTCTTAAAGCTTAGTTGTGAGTGAGCGGTGTGTCCTTTCAATTTCAATGTCCATTTCTGGTGATAGTTTAAGTACCTTCTGAAGCAAGTCTTTCACAAAGCCCGCTGAACTTTTTTACCTCACTCCCTTCCGGGATTTGGAAGATTCTTATGTTATTCCTTCTCAGTCTGTTTTGGAGGTCATCACATTTCGCTGACAGATCCATGTCACGGTGGAGTAGGTATTGTATCGCCCTCTGGTGAAGTATTGCTGTATCTTCAGCCGTGTTGAGTCTCTCTTCTATATTTTCAATTTCCTCCTCATGCTTGCCCATCCTGTCTTTTATGTCTGTGACTGCTGGTTCCAGTTGTTCAATGGACATTTTAGTTTTATAAGGTCCATCTTGATTTTCTTTACAAAGTTTCTTCAACTGGACAGGATGTCCTTGTCTGACTGACACTCGTTGCTAGCGGCGCTTAAGCTAGCAGCGTCTTTTGTGCTCAGTTTTTCCTCCTTTTCTTTCGAGATGTCTTGGCTTTGTTTCTATGCTGCTATCGCTCCCATGACGTCACTGAAAGTCCCCTACATTAAGGTAACTTTATGGCAATTCTAGAGACAATTGCTAACCATGACAAAGCTGGTAAAAAGGTTGACCTCCATTCATAATACAGTACAGAGGCAAAATCATTCAAAATGAGGTTCTGGATTATTTGGCAGATATGATTGGAACTGAAATTACAGAAGAAGTGAAAAACAGTGAAACCTTCAGCACCATGGCTAATGAAACAAAATATGTTAAAAAAAATTGATTTCTCTGGTACTCAGTACTATTTCAACAGAAGAGAGTTTTATCCATTCTGAGTCTGCTGAAAGGCCAGATGCAGCTGGGCTTACTGAAAAAATAATCCACATATTGGAAAGTCATGGTCCAGAATACAAAAACAACCTTGTAGGCCAAGCATATGACGGAACTGCTGTCGTGAGTGGTAAACATTACGGGGTCCAGGCTTAAATCAAAGAGCAGCTGAAATATGCCTTTTACATCCATTGAAATACCAACAGTGTGATTTAATTTTAGTAGATACAGCCAAAGCGCTCCTAGAGACCGTTCTTTTTAACTATATGTGTTCATATCTGGGTCATATGTCCATCCTAAATGGCTGATTATACAAAAAGAGATGTACAAAGGTAGCAATTACGTGACACTTGATGGGCTTGTTGATTTATGGCACTAGATAACATAATGGATAGATTGCCAGCCCTTAAGAGAGTACAAGAGAAAACCAAGAGCACAGTGGTGATGATGTATTGAGGCTCGAGGCCTGCTGGCACAGATAGATCTTGAATTCATTGTGAATCTTGTTATCTTGTTCATAAAGTTTCTGGAGAAACAGCTTCTCTCTGATATGCTGCATCTTCATCACTTGGTTTCAGTTCAGACATTGAATGACTTCAGGGAGGAGTCATTTTTTGATAACTTGTGGGATGAAGTGTTAAACATTTCTGAGCAGTGCAATACTGCACTACAGCCAGATGCAAAATGACAAAAAAGGCTAAGCCCGAAACTCTGTGAACACTGTGTACTGACTACTGTTGGTCAGAATCAGTGGTGTAGAGGAGGATATTAGAGTGTCCCATCTCACTCCCACAAAAAAACTCCTGTCTCATCCCAATCCCAGAAGAATGATTCCTGTCCCATCTTGTCCCTGTGTTGTGTTTTACAAAGACTATTGCATTTATTCATATTAAAACTGAATATTTATATATGAAAACTAGGCATATTTAATCAATTATGCAGTATAGTAATGCTGCAATAAGTCGTAACACATCAATTGAAACAACTTAATGTATTTTCCAATATTTTTATAGTATCTTTTTCACATTTTATTGTAATTTTTCTGTTCCTGTACATATTTGTTGTTATAGAATATTTTTCATAGTATCCTTTTCATATTGTTTTTATTGTAAATTTTCTATTCTAGCCTATATTTTATTCTTGACTTTCATTTCCTCTTCAGATGTTTATTGTGTGTTTATTGTATGCACCAAGGCAAATTTCTTGTAAGTGAAAACCTACTTGGTAATAAACCATAGTCTGGGTCCAAATGTTACATTAGTGTGGCAAATAACTAGTGCTTTGTCCGTTAGCTTGATGCTAACACATAATGGGAATTACCATTAATGAGCTGATGGAAATTAGCATGGCGATCGTGACATCACAATCTCAACAAATGATTCATATTACTACACATGCTTAACATAAAACCACGTGTGCTCATACATATATTCCCTATGGTCTGTGGAAACAAACTAAAAGCTGCTGACGAACTTTATATTGCTAAATTGTTATATGATTTCCATCCCGCCCGCTCCCATTGACTTTTTTTCCTGTGTTGTTCCAGTCATGTAATTAATAGTTAAATTGACAACCATCCCACGGGAATCCCACAGGAGTTACGTGAGCCACAGGATTCCCAGAAAGATGTCACTCTCTAGAGGGTATATGCTGGTATACAGGATATAGCCACTTCCCTTTCTGGCTGTTTACAGTATACCCACCTATCAGCCAAAAAGCCACTGGCATACATAAGAGAGGGTACCCACTTCCATGTCGGTAACCTACCCATTTACTTAGTACTACAACCGTCTCATCAACTATCACTACACCACTGGTCAGAATGTCAGAACCAGATAAAGAAGGGTTTTATGCAGCCTTTTTCTACCCCGTCATTGACCAGATGCTCAATTAGCTTAACAGATGGTTTTCAAAGACAGTAGAAGAACAGCATCCAAGCTCTAAACCCCCAAAGTGACGCATTTCTGAAAGAGACAGCTGTGTTTTCATTTGCTCGATTGTATGATTCAAATATTGATGACTCGGGACATGAACTACATCAGTTCAGCTGAATTTTAGAGAGGAAAATACAGACTGGGATGCAGAGGCCCTGTGGTACAGTAGAGGTGGTACAGTTCATTGAGCTGTATAAAGAACTGGTTTTTGAGCTCTCCAGATTCTGAAAAATAGCAGTCTCGATCCCAATGAATACTGCTTCTTGTGAGCAAAGTTTTTCTATGCTAAAGTTGGTGAAAATTTACCTCAGGCCCACCATAACTGATGAGAGAATGAGCAATCTGGGTGTACTGAGTATTGAGTCTAGCAGGGCAAAGGCTTTGAATCTTGAGTCATTTGTTGATTGGTTTGCCAAAAATCACACACACACACACACACACACACACACACACACACACACACACACACACGCACACACACACATAAAAAGCACAACATATTGTTACTAAGTTAAATGTCAGAAAGGAAAATACTGGGCAGACTGGGATGCAGAGACCCTCTGACTGTGACTCAGTCACTTAGCAACTCAGCATAATGCTGCATTCCAACACATTCTCATCCCAAAGTCGTCAAATATTGCTGCTTGTCAGTGGCTATCCTCTGGTCGAAGCGGTCCACAGCGGCTGGGAATGAGGCGGAGGGAGTATGGGTGGCTAGTTGGCTAACTCTTTTCTCATTTGTGGTCTAGATAACAGAGAGAGAGCAGGGCAAGGGGGGCTGAGTAAATGCTCTGCTCACAACTCTACATTAAAATTAAATATTAAATGAATTGATGTATGGGAAACACTGGGTTACTACTTTATGAAGAGCATGCATATGCCCATGAACAAGGTTAATTGTTCGGTCTGTCCTTCTGTCCAACACTTTGTCCATAGGAAAATGACATAACTACAGTACTGGCCAGTTTGTCATGGCATTTATATTCACTCTACCAGAGGATGGTTTTAGTGATTCCCTGACCTTTCCTGTGGTACTGTCCCACTGTCAGGGCAAGTCCTCTCTTGACCAACACTGTGGTGTATAAAATCTAAAACCAAATAATAGCCTGATTTTATGTAATTTGCTGTGGATGTACACACTCTCCATAGGATGTATCTAATCATATCAGTGACCTTTGACTGTTCCTCAGCCACCAGCATCACTACAACTGGAGAGAGATTTAATTAGTCACTGTTATTGTCTGACTGATTCATTGAGTTAAATTAGCAGCAGAAGCAAACAGCCTCTGACTTGATAATGAGTGACTGACCAACACCGGCTGACAGATCGTCTTACTCCGCTAAAGCAAACTTTCTGAAACCCTGGGTCAGCTTACAAAGGCACAGTATATATATACCAGACATGGATCTGACAGTACAGTGTGTAAGGTGACATGCTTTAAAGCTGCATTTTTTCCAGGGGGGAGTCTTCCCACTTCCTGTGGGTCTCAGGTGATTGACAAGAAGCCAAGTGTAACATAATGTGCAGCTGATATGGAAACACAGTCGCCCTGACACCCAACGAGTGATCAAACTGGAGCCGAGAGTGTGTGACAAATTGTCGTGATACAGTGGCTGATAGTGCAGTCAGAAGAAGAGCTTTTGTGCTCTTCATCTTTATATCTGACAATGACTGGATGTCGCTCGCAGTTATCTTTAAGTTGTGGAAAGTTTTATTTATTTTACCAGTTCAGCTGTCAGTGATGTTATCTCTTGTGCCTCAGTGCCTGTAAAGAAAACTGTTTCCTGTAGTGTTTTATACAGTACGCTGTCTTTTCAAGAGATGGAAACAAGGGCTAGCACACTACCTGCCCAGCCTCACATAGCAGTCAGGTAATATTAGCAACTAACTGGTGAACATAGTGGATCATTAAGCTAAATTATTCAGTTTTAGTCCTCAGGCATAACTGGAGACCATAGTCTGTATATAAAGATGGACAATGTGTCTCCACTTCCGCCCACTGTACAAAAACTGAAGCCAAAATATTGCGGATATGACCGGTATTTTCTTGCCCTTTTTGAGCCAGAGCCTGCGCTCGGTAGCGATCAGGAAGTCAAGTCATGGTATCAAGTTCTCTCCCATATATCTGTCAAACCCCAATGCAAGCAAACACACAGCTGTCAATCATGTCTTAAAACCCCCCTTTTATAACATCAAATTACTAATTAAAGCCAAACTTTTCAGAAAAAATGAATACTTTAACAAACATCACAGTGATAAGATGAGATACACCTTTATTGATCCCACAATTGAGAAATTCCAGTGTTATAGAAACAGACTTAATATTGGATAGATTAATGTAAACTGGATGCTAATGTTGCTCCAATTTGCAAAAAACAAAACAAAAAAAAACTGCTGTTACATGACATCATAAGAGCCAGGAGGAAATTAGCTTTAAAGGGATAGTGTACCGAAAAATGAAAATGCACCCACTATCTACTCACCCTTATGTCGATGGAGGCTCAGGTGAAGTTTTAGAATCCTCACAACACTTGCGGAGATCCAAGAGGAGGTAGCAACACAACTCCACCTAATGGAGGCTTACATCGCCCCAGATTCAAACGTCCAAAAACACATAGTTGAAACCACAAAATATCTCCATACTGCTCGTCCGTAGTGATCCAAGTGTTCAAATGACGTATTTCCAAATAACTTTTTATGTCGGGGCTTCAGGACGCTTGGATCACTACGGACGAGCAATATGGAGATATTTTGTGGTTTCAATTATGTGTTTTTTTGGACGTTTGAATCTGGGGCGCCATAAGCCTCCATATGGGTAAGTAGATAATGGGCGAATTTTCATTTTTGGGTGCACTTAGAGTGGAAGCAAGACTAAAGTCCAAAGTTTAAAAACACATGCAAGGGTGTAGGTTTTGTTTCAATATTCGAGGAGGCACATATGAAACAGGGCAATAGCAATAAAATACAACACATCATCTTTGTAGCATCCATGCCATGCTGTTTCTACGCTCTGAAGTTGTAAGAACGACCATCCCAGGAGCAAGTGAATGTTCCACTGGCTTTGCCTGTAGAAGGTTCAACTCAAGTCCAATATAGTCAGTCCTCACTTGCTCATTCAGTGTAATTGCTGCCCTACGTTATGACACGTTACAGATTCATTCAGGACTTTGATCTTCGACAGGCTAACCCGCTACATACCGCACACTAAAAAGTGTCATTCAAAAGGAACTGTTTTGCCCATCACCATCATACCAGTCTTTTTTTTCACTCAGACAAAAAGCTGTGGATACAATAGAAAATACTGAACAAAACAACAAAGTCCCAAAATACCAGTATCCACCTTCATGAAGTCATCACTACAGCTTTGCTAAAGTGAGCAAAACAGAACTAAATCAAGGAGCAGTGTTTTACAAAA
The DNA here is from genome assembly GCF_006386435.1 of Epinephelus moara. Classification (NCBI taxonomy): domain Eukaryota; kingdom Metazoa; phylum Chordata; class Actinopteri; order Perciformes; family Serranidae; genus Epinephelus; species Epinephelus moara. Next base: position 32,241,357 of record NC_065518.1, on the reverse strand, counting down.
TGGCTGCCACCGTGTTTGACACAGTGACAGGTCCGGGCGGTCAGCCTGTTTCTCAGCAGGCTGGGTGTGAGTGTCCAATACAATAAACTCCTGCTCTGGTGCAAATACAAGAAGAGAGAGAGGCTGACACACACACACACACACACACACACACACACACACACTACATATTCCATTTCACAGTCTGCTGGAGTCTGACAATCTCTCCAATCTGTGAAGGCTCATACCCTGACTCCCAGTGACCCCCCAAACAATTTTAGAGTGATATCTCTGAATGCATTACACAGCAGTCAAACACCCTGGGACAGCGAGAGGCTCAGGATATTCATTCAGGCTTGCTGCCTGCTGTCGTCCTGCCCATGGTGGCCTGCCTGGGATCCACTGCAAAAAATATTCATGCTAATCAGTCCTGTATTTTTAAAGAGAAATTCCAGTTTCCTTTTTATAGTTTTCACCATAATTCCTATTAGTAATAGCTGAGATGTGGGAAGAAGGTAAGTTGCTAAAAAGAAGTCAGACAGGGCAAGAAACATGAGCAGTCAGACAATCAGACAGGTTGTAAACAAACCCTCAGGTTAGACAAACTAAATTGAAAAAGGAAGTGAAGGCAGTTCACTGAATGATTCACAGACCGCCTCTTTTCGTTAAGTTTCACAAATAGCAAAGACGTACATAGTTGTGCGGGTTTTTTTATTTATTTATTTATTTTTTTGTACTGACATCAGTGTGTTAACTCTAAATTTTACCTCTAAACAAAGTGGTTTAGATAATTTGGTTTTAAACGGCTTGTTTAAAATCTGCCTGAACATTTCTGATCATTTTGTGTTTGCTGCCTCCACATTTTGCTGTGTTCCTACATCTCAGCAATTACTGTGGTGAATACAATGTTATCATAAAACCAAAAATACAAAAACTTTATAATTTATAATAGACTGAACTGAAATATAAAGGGACAGTTCACCTCAAAATCAAAAATGCATATTTTTCCTCTTAAAGCAACACTTACCTTTCTGGAAAATTTACACTTTTTTTGTTTAGGTAAAAATGTTATTAATAAGCTGATGGCACACTAAAATGTAAGTGAATTCCACCAGAAATAAAAACTCAGAATTATACCATTTTCATATGGTTCTAAGAAAACTCTCCTGTCTGTCTGTCTTCCGCACGTGGAGGCCCCCGACTGACGTAATCAGACTGCTCAAAGGAGGAAATAGACCTGCATCTCCACAACACCTACAGTGATGCCAGCAGAGAGGAAGAGCTGGGCCCATGCAACGTCCTTGTAGATCCACCACCACCCACCAAGGCCTTTGACACCAGGGAGCTATTTCTCAAAGAAGTCCAGGAGATTGTGAAGAAGGCAAGATCTAGCTCAGTCCCTGGACCAAGTGGTGTATCGTACAAGGTCTACAAGAACTGTCTATTACTACTCAAGCGACTCTGAAAGATCCTTAGAGTCATATGGAGGAGAGGTAAGGTGACTAAGCAGTGGAAATTTGCTGAAGGAGTCTGGATCCCCAAAGAGAAGGATCCCAAGGAGATCGACCAGTTCAGGATAATCTCACTGCTGAGCGTGGAAAGAAAGATCTTCTTCAGCATAGTAGCAAGACGGCTGGCTAACTTCCTCTCTAGTAACATCTACATAGACACGTCAATGCAAAAGGGAGGGATCTCTGGAGTGCCGGGGTGTCTAGAACACACTGGAGTGGTGACTCAGCTCATCCGGGAAGCTCGGGAGAGCAAGGGAGACCTCACAGTGCTGTGGTTAGACCTAGCCAATGCATATGGCTCCATCCCCCACAAACTGGTCCAGACCACTATGACCAAACACCATGTGACACACCACATTGCAGACCTGATCCTGGATTACTACGGCCAGTTCAGGATGAGAGTCACAGCATGGGAAGTAACATCAGAGTGGCACAAGCTGGAGGTGGGGATAATCACAGGCTGCACCATCTCTGTGAGCTTGTTCGCCCTGGCATTGAATATGTTTGCCAAGTCTGCGGAGCCAGAATGCCGGGGCCCCCAAACCCAAACGGGGACCCGCCAGCCTCCAATCAGGCCCTTTTTGGATGACCTGACAGTCACCACAGAGTCCGTGCCAGGATGCAGGTGGATCCTCCAAGGGCTGGAGAAACTTATCCGGTGGGCGCGGATGGGATTCAAACCAGCTAAGTCCAGATCGCTAGTGGTGAAGAAGGGCAAGGTCACGGACAGGTTCTGCTCAGCATCAAAGGGTCAGTGATACCATCAGTCTCGGAGAAGCCTGTGAAGAACTTAGGCAAGGTCTTTGACAGCAGCCTCAAGGACTGCTCATCTGTTCAGTCTACCTGCCGGGAACTGGAGAACTGGCTGTGATCAGTAGACAGCATGGTATATTGCCAAGGATACTCTGGCTGCTACTTGTTTATAAGGTCCCCATCTCGACGGTGGAGACCCTGGAGAGGAAGGTCAGCAGCTGTCTCAGGAGATGGTTGGGGTTGCCCAGAAGCCTCAGCAACATCGCCCTCTACGGGAACACCACAAAGCTCCGGTTGCCCCTGAAGTCGCTAGAAGAGGAGTTCAAGGTGACACGGACTAGAGAGTTGCTGAAGTACAGGGACTCGGGTAACCCAAAGGTGGCCCAGGCAGGAGTGGTTGTGATGACTGGAAGGAAGTGGAGTGCCCAGGCTGCTGTGCTGGACGCAGAGGCACGATTGCGACACAGAGACCTAGTGGGGGTAGTGGCCCATGGCAGAGTGGGTTTGGGGATGTTCCCAACACCACCTCAGCACAAGGAGTGCAAGAGGAAGGATAAGCGCAGGCAGATACAGGAGGAGGTCAGGACCTCAGTGGAGGAAGGAAGGACGAGCAGAGCGGCTGGTCTGAGGCAGCAGGGGGCCTGGACTAGATGGGAGCAGGCCATGGACCAGAAAGTCACATGGACGGATCTCTTGCAGGCTGAGCCACACTGCATCACCTTCCTGATTCGGGCAGTTTATGATGTCCTACCTAGCCCAGTGAACCTCTTCACCTGGGGGAAAGTGGAGACCCCGAAAGGCCAGCTGTGTTCGGCAAGAGGAACTCTGGAACACATTCTGAGCTCCTGCCCAAAAGCACTTGGCCAGGGCCATTACACCTGGTGCCACAACCAGGTGCTGAAACCGACTGCAGAAGCCATCAGCAAAGGAATCAGCAGCTGCAGCCGAATGTGCAACATGTGCCTTTGTGAAGGCAGGAGAGCAGCCAAGGGCAGGTTGCAAGAAGCCAGCAGCAGGGATCCTGGCAACTGCCAAGGACTGGCAGCTCTCAGCTGACCTGGAGAAACAGCTGAGATTCCCCCAGCACATCGTCAGCACCACCCTGAGGCCAGATATCCTTCTGGTCTCAGACAGCACCAAAAACATCATTATCATGGAGCTGACAGTGCCATGGGAGGACCACCTGGTGGAAGCCCACTGAAGAAAGAGGACCAAATATGAACACCCGGTCATCGACTGTCCAAGCACAGGGCTGGAAGGCAAGATGTATGCCCATCAAGGCTGGCAGTAGAGGATTTGTGGGGCACTCACCCCACAAAGCCTTAAGTGCACTGGGCATCACAGGTAGAGGTGGGATCGGGCTGAGATTCTCAGACCGTTACCCGACCAAACCCGACTTCGTACTGACCGACCCGACCTGACGACCGACAATCATTACCAAAATTATTACCGACCCAACCGAGCCCGACTTCTATAAACAGATGCACAACATACAGCAAAATAAAATAATACTGCCAATGTTACCATTTCCGACATGAAAATATGACATGATTCCTCACACATACGTGGCACTAATCAGGTGCTCTTACAAGGTTTTATAAAAAAAAATTAAAAAAAAGAATGTAAATGCCAGGGATATTAATGTACAAAGCACCACGGCAGATGCCAAATATTAAGCTAATATCACCACGGCGGGTGTTCATACTGTAACGTTCGTAGGCCTAATCATGTCATCATAATAATTAAAACAATCACCACAGCGGGTGAAGGCGAAAACAGCAGCACTACATCATATTTATCATGTAACCTTGATATTAACGTTACAACAATCACCACGGCGGGTGAAGGTGAAACAAAACAGGACAACAGCAGGTGTTTGCTGTATAACACCACAGCGGGTGTAGCCTACACCTAACACATTACACATTATCAGCATTCAGAAGTGATAAATATTACAAAAATATGTCTTACCATTAATGATTGAAGTCCATTGTCTCTTGTTGAACTCATTTTGAAGAAACCAGCCTGAAGACAACCGCTGTTAACTCAAACCCAGTCTTGAACTTGAAGCTGTAACTTAGCCGTTTAACTGAACTATTTACATCCAACCATCATGGTTTACTTGGAGCTATGAAGGAAGAGGATAGCGTCCACTGTGGATGGGTCCAGCGATGTCCTCCTCTGTTCGACGGTTCTTCCAGCAGCACTGAAATTGCGCTCACTTGCGCTGCTGTTAGCTGGGATAGCCAATATGCCGCGAGCCAGGACACTTAGCTTGGGGTAGGTGTTTTGGTGTTCTCGCCACCAATGACCCCAGGTTACATGTATTACATGCATGTAACCTATTACATACATGTATGTACAATACATGCATGTATTCAAGAACTATGTTAAGCAGGTTCTTGGGAAAATACCAGTCACAGGCAGCAGAAGGACCCAGGTAAAAAAAAAATTGCAAGCTATCAAGCCTTAGCTACACTACCGGTGATTACCCTGACATTCACACAGAGGCACACATCTAAATTCTGGAGTGATACGGAATTACCAATTTTATGGGGTGTAGTCGAAAAATAATATAACGAGTAGTGAAATGATTTACTGTTGGCAGGGAGTGTGATATGCTGAGTATTGCAATAAAATATTCATTACCTTTTTTTCAACTGTAAGTTACATCCCCAAAGGAAAACTTTGTCAACATCTGTTTTATTTAATACGATAAAGTTTTCTGTCTGTTCATCTCATTTCAGCCTTTTTTTTTTTTGTTTTTTTTTTTTGTTTTTCAGCAAAATGTATCCAGGGGACTGAAAAAGCAATTGATTTCATTATTCTTGTAGACTGCCTCAAGTTTAATTTGTATGCGTAATATTAACAATTTATATGAATTTAAAAAATCGATACAATCGATGCAACACGAAAATATTGCGATACTATTATGTATTGACGCCCCCACCCCTAGTAATGATAATTAAAAATAATTACTATGAAAAGAGTAATGAGTAATGTATTACCTTTTAAGAGTAAAGAGCCCAACATTGTTTATTGGTAAATGTTTTACCTCCCTGATGGTTGAAGGTCTATGCCATCATAGAGTTCCAAGTAGGACTGAAACATTGTCTTTGTTAAACTTCTGTGGCATGGAGTAAGTGTGCAGGTGTTTTCTTCATATTCTGTCAGTGAAAAAATCTGCCAACTGCATAAGATAACTTTGGGTTTCCAGTATAAATCAACTTGTTACATGAATATTCATGGGCCATTTTCTTGAAGCTAGAGGAGTGAGGAATCCCACTCTGCCCTGTTACCAACTTTTCCTTTTTTTTTGTTAAATTCTTAATGCAGGGAAAGTTGCATTGGAAATCTCGCCAGATTGAATGAGACTTTCTCACTGAAAGAGAAAAATACCATATTAAGATTGCATAAGAGCTTGAAGGGCCTGTGAAGAAGTATGTTTTTTTTTTCTTTTTGTTTTTCACGGTACCTCTGCAGCAAGTTAACTCAGTTTGCCTCCCTCCTGTTGAGCTGTGGGCTGTTTTGAGCCGATCAGAAAGGAGCTGAGGCAGCCATATTTCCACAGGGACAGTCAATAAGCTTGACTTAGTTGTCTGTTTGGAGACAATCTGAGTTATGAAATGAAATATAGCCCCAAAATGTTTTGGGAGAAAATATCAACTGTCCTTTTCTACCAATTCTCTTTTTGGCTTAAGCAGTCCACCTTTTGTTAACAATGACAAAACAAAAGGAGATACACACACACACACACACACACACACACACACACACACAATTAACCAATCATGTAACAATGTGAGGTTTGAGCATCGTTTTGAATAATACACTTACCGTGCTGCTCGCGTCAATTACCTTAAAGTACCAACTCCTGCGAATTAATTACCTTTAAGTGCAGAGCGTTACCATTTAATTATGTTGCTGTTTTCCTGCTGTCCATTTGTGAATACATTTACAAGAACAAAGTTCAAACACACACGTTTATTTGCGCTCTCTCTCCCTCCCTTTTTGACAATTAACTGTTGTTTTCCTTTATTATCACATTATGCAAATAGGGTTTGTTAATAGAACAGCAGGTACACTTCTCTCAGCCCAGCTGCGCCCCACACCTATCATGGTGTTATATCACAGTGTCTCACAGAGGCCCTGGCAGCACTTTCCTCTCTGCAGGTGGTGGGTTTGTTTGGATTATAGCTGCTTGATTGGGCTGAGAACACCAAAAGTTAGATCCCACATTAGCGGTGGATAAATTAAGAACATTCCTTCACATATGCTCACGCTGCATATATCCACAGATACACTGTAGAGGTGTATCAGTTTGTGCTATAAAGTAGCAGGTTGGGAGTTGTTTTTGGTTCCAGAGTTTAAAATACAAAACTTCCTGTTTATTTTCTACAAAGACAATGAAAATTGGAGCACTTTCAATGCTTGAATGGACACGAAACTCTCCCTACTGAATCATCAGTGCAGTGAAAACAAGCAGCTGTTTTAGAACAATGTCTGCTTGAGTCAAAGGTACAGGCTTATAGTTAGAAACTAGTCTAGATAAAAACAAGAAGTTTACAACATTATAATTTCCAAGGCACACTTTCAGTTAAAGTTCCAGTGTGGAGGATTAGGGGGATATAATGACAGAAATGGAATATAATTTTCACAACTGTGTTTTAATTAGCGTATAATCACCTGAAACTAAGAATTGTGTTTTCTGTTACCTTAGAATGATCCGTTTTTATCTACATATGGAGTAGTCCCCTTTCACAAAATCTGCCATGTTGTCACTATGGTAGCTCAAAGAGGAAAAACCAAACTCTAGTTCTAGATAGAGCCATTTTTGCTTTCTTGCATTATTTGCGTCAGCTGCTGTAGATCTCCTACACAATTGGCACAAAGGAGAGGTTTTATCTCTGCAACCTCACTGCTAGATACTACTGAATCATAGGCACAAGACCTTTAAGGAATGGTGTCCTATTTTGGAAAATGTGCTTATTTGCTTTCTTTTCAAGGTTCAGATTAAAAAATCATTATCACTCATATCTGTGTATCATACTTACACAACATTTTTGTTCAGTTCCGACAGTCACTATGTCAGATTAGGCGATTGCTAAGTCATAAAATCTTGCAGTGACCTGACTGACAGACATGACAAACTACACAATGGTCCACAACCAATCATCTCTGGTCATCAGCAAAGATTGTCATCTACTATGACACAGAACACAAGACGAAACAATGGATTATTGCGTACGACACTCATTGTCGTCAAGGATCCGAGCCAACACCGTACGTTTTTTTTTTTTTTTTTTAATTAAAATATTTAATAACATGACTCCAACCTATTATTGGCATAGACAAATTGGCCTCCCCCTCCCCCACTCCCCCAACAAAGACACATTTAGTTTACAGTACATAACACTGATGAAAGGCTAACTGTTACACATGATGAATCTTTGTGCAATCATGTTAGCTAGCTAATGCTAAGCCACTATACGGCACCTGTCCATGACTGCACGGTGAACTGATTAGCTAACAGTTACATACTATTGAAACATATTAGCTGTATCATTATTTCAAGTGTATGGACAAATTTTCATGCAAGAGACTGAAATACTATTCATCTCAGAAACAAACACAGGGTCTCATTAATGAAATGTTAAGAAATCTGTGAGTAGATTTGTACATGGTGGTGTAATGGTGTGGGGGATATTTTCTTGGCACACTTTGGGCCCTTAGTACCAATTTAGTATCATTTAAAGGCCACAGCGTACCTGAGTATTGTTGCTGAACATGTCCATCCTTTTATGACCACAGTGTATGCATCTTGTGATGGTTACTTAAAGCAGAATAACGCACCATGTCACAAAGCTCAAATCTTCTCAAACTGGTTTCTTGAAAATTACAATGAGTTCATTCACCAGATCCCAATCCAATAGAGCACCTTTGGGATGTGGTGGAATGGAAGATTTGCATCATGAATGTGCAGCCGACAAATCTGCAGCAACTGTGTGATGCTATCATGTCAATATGGACCAAAATCTCTGAGGAATGTTTCCAGCACCTTGTTGAATCTATGCCACCAAGAATTAAGGCAGCTCTGAAGGCAAAGGGGGGTCCAACCCAGTACTACCATGGTATACCTAATAAAGTGACTGGTGAGTGTAATTATATAGACAATTTCAGCTCCTATCAGTGCCCTTGGCCTACATTTTTGCTCTGGTATCTTGTATAGAAAAGGACAGCTCAGACTGATATTATGGTCGAGCGGAAGCTGGATAGCAATGGCACAGTTTCATATTGCCTGTCTTTCTAATGAATAGCATGCTTGTATGAGTGGGAGAGAGGAAGAAAGATAAAAGAAAGAGAGAGAGTTCTACAGAGCCTCAAGCACGCAGCTCTCATTCTGGCCTTGAACCTGGACATACAGCTGGAGAGCAAATAAAAAGGAGAACATCTACGGCAATCAATGGCTCTTTAAAGTCTAACTCCTTACTCTTAAAGCAGAAAATGATCCCATCATTTTTCTTCTCTTTTTCGAGACAATTTTCTAGCCATGACATCCTCTGATAGTTATTGGGTGACATTGTTTTCTCTTAGCTTTTTAATGATTTTTGTGTTTCCAAAAAGGAAATGTCACTTGGAGCATTTAGGTTTTATTTATTTATTTTTATATCTCTGCCTGCTACTCTGTTTGTTACCTCAGATGGTTTATTCAGTTTTTCTATGTTTGGATTCTCAGTGGGTGAGAGCAGCCGTGGGCCATGAGAAGACCCTCCAAACGTCAGTAGTTGTGTAAGCTGCTTGTAAACACACTATCTGCACTCATAATCTGTGTTGAGCAGTTACACATTACTGAGTAATATGATTACTTTTTTCAGTAACTTGTAGTCTAAGGGTTTAGCATTTGAAATCCATTAATTATGTTGCAATTACCATAATAACTATTTGCTAGATGCTCTTTGAACCCAGGTGTCCATAGCCAACAATGCTATTTACACCTGCGTTTATTCTTGAGCATCCTAGCAACATCAAAATATGTTAACACAACACATAATATTGACACAATGTACATAGTTTGCATTCAGCAGCTTTATACATCTTAAAACTGAAAATAATAACTCAACTAAGTCTAAATATAATAAGCCAGCACTGACTCACAAAGGGCTCAAACCCTAGTCTCATGGATGTAAGTCTTGTGCTTAACCTACTTGCTCAACCTGTACTATGACCTTCATGGGATGTGTTGCCAGGTCTTCTTCTTGTGAATTTACCACTTTAATCTCAGAAAATATTCAAGATTGGCTAGTACCAGCCCTAACCATTTCCGAGTACAAGCCAATCACAGCACACAGTGGGATCCATAATAATGCTTTGTAGGGATGGGTGGAAATACTGTGGCTGAATAGCTGCAGTGTGACTATTCTTACCCAGATGCAAATACAATTTTTATATAAATGATAAATCAAATGGCAGTTGTGTAAAGAGAATCTTGTAGCAGTGAATCAAGAGAAAATTTTATCCAAATCTATGGTTCCCCTCAGCTCTACTAAGCATTTTAATATCCTCTAGCTCTTTACTTGTTTTTTTCAGTGGTTGGTGGAGACCAAATGGAGCTAAAAAGACAATAGAATTCAATGTATTCATGTATTACGTGCAAAAAAAGTGGGAGGTAAGTTAAGGTAAGGTAAGGTAAGGTTAGATCAGTGTTTCCCCTACCATTATATTGTTATGGACACTGTGTAAATGACCATCAAAAGACTGCCATTAGACACAGTCAAACATGGCGCTCGCACAGCAGTGCAGCACGGCACTGTACACACACTCAATTGGAGCGGATCCTGTGTTGCGTTCAGGCGTTGTCACGTAAATAACAAATTCCAGCACTTGAACAGGCCATAGCACAATACAGCAGCAAATCAAGTAGGCAGAACCCGAGCAGATTTTTTCATTTGTTACTTGAACATTTGTTACCACATATCTTTTGTAGTGTAATAGTGTAAACACCAATGCGTTGATGCTTTGCCAAGGACTACGTCATTAGTTCAGGACTTGGTGGTTGTTTTGGAGACAGTGTGCTGATGCTCACCCATTTTATGTCAAGTTAGATGAAGTGTTGCATGACCATCCATCGTCTTCCCCTATGGAAGGAGACATGTTGAATTCAACCTGGTACATGCATTGTCTTTTTTTAAAATGCACCTCAGCTTTCACAGGAAATGTACAATTTTCATACAGTCTCTTTCAAAATAAATGCACAACGTCGGCACAACACTGCAAATTAACTGCTTTTTCCTTCAACAACAAATGCGCATTGTTTTGTTGGCCAACACACGCATGTGGTTGGGTTTAGGTAACAAAAGCTTGTGGTTGGGTTTGGAGATAGTACATAACAGGGTTTGACTCCACAATCTTATGGTAAACAAACACCGGCCTCCCGGGTCAAAGTCAGTGGTAGTTGGACCCATCCACCATCCGTCCCACCCACCCTACTTGGAGTTTTGCCTCCTTAACTTACGTTATTGTCCCGCTGCGTTTGCCCCTGACCATTACGTAATAATGGTGACTGGCTGCAAATCATGCCAACTTAAAAGGACAGCTTTTTTGTTGTTTTTTGATGCCGGAGACCACTGACCAAGTGCCAGTATTTGACGACTTTGGAGTGAGACCGAGTTGGTTCTCTGGATGGATGGTGGACATACTAAGAGCAGGACTGTGACACCTGCATCCTTCGTTCACATCCACTTCTGTCTGTTGTTGGGTTTAAGCAACAAAAGTGCTTTGTTTCAAATTTCTAGGAGACAGAGCTGCCAACAAAACCCATAATACAGCTGTGCAGCATAGCGCCACCTCCTATTGCTTCTGCTGGAATCACACATTAGTTTTAAAGGAAAATGGCCACTCTGTCAGCATCTCCCAATACACCAGTCATTAACTTTAACCAACATCAGAACAACCTGAACTCCCTGTGTCTTCCATCAGTGCATATCCCAGTAACGCCAGGTGCATCTCTGTAATGCTGCTGGGGTGCAATTATTCCTGCATCCGCAGCACCTGCTATGGTGTCTGAAATTAGCTCGGCACAGCATGGTGCTCACCATTTTCCTCCATCCAGCAAATATTCAGAAACTTAGGAGGATTTTTCATTCAAAGGTGTGAGCAGGAGTGCAGTCACACCTCGTTTGCAGTCGACCAAATATGGAAGTTGGCAGATCATCGTGTGGCACATATATGTTCTATGTTGATCCAATAAAATGCATTGTGTGTTATGGCTGTTGTGACAATCCTGAAAATACCTCACCTACCTACCTACCTACCTACCTACCTACCTACCTACCTACCTACAGCAGCTTCGTAAGAATGGGGAGTTCTATCAGTGAGGACACGATTGAAAGCACAGACACCTAGGCTGAATGTTTGCTGTCCATGGTGGATTTCTGGTACGTTTGTAGAGTTCTGGTTGCATTTTGAGTAATGCAGAAAGAGGAATGCTCAGACAGTTTAAATGAATAAAATTGGTTTACTTGCCCAGATAAAAGCAGAAAGAAGCAGAGAAGTGGAAGGTTTTGACTGGAAGAAAAATACAAGACCACTGCGTTAACTGTGTTGATTTCAAACATTATGCAGAGCACTGGTGTGAGAATCATGCAGGATTGGACTATAGCTGGGGCTTTTAAACAAATGAGATGCCAGGCTGCAGTGAAAAGGAAATAATAATCCATGTGATGAAGGAGGTACTTTTGAAACCTACTGGCACAGAGAGCGGCCAGAGTGCTGACAAATGAACGGCTGCCACTTGTGCTGCGATCACCATGGCGCCTGGTTTTATGCCTTGTCAGAGATGAGAAATGCATACAGCGAACGAATGACGATCCTCCCTCATTAGTCTCCATGCACACAACGCACACAAATTTGGACTTGGATGGATTATTGAATAGGCCTACTGGGTGCAAGCACAGGGGCCAATGGGTCAAAGCCAAAAGTGAAGTGAATGTTTACCTTTCTTGTTGGACAGCAGCAGAGTGCAGTCCTGATATCTTTGTTGATTTAGATTTTTTTTTTTTGTTCGAGACATTCAATATTGAGTATCTACCAACTAAATCCAATCCAATCATTGTTTCTGTTTATTTTTCTTGATGTTGCACAGCATACTGAGGCTATAATAATATTTTATGAAATGCAGAAATTCAAGGGAGAATGGTAATTCAAACCAGAACAGCAGAATAGCTCTGCTTTAATAAAAAATTACCAGCAAACAGCAAAAACAACTATAGACAAAAAAATAATAATTACAAACACACACAAAATGACTGCAAATACCTGCTAACCAACTATGAACAGATGTAAACCTATACAGACATGGAAAACAACTGAAGAAACACAGGGCAAGTACAAAGAGAAGCACACAAAACAACTACAAAGAGATGTAGAAAGACTAAAGAAAGACAGGATTAATTAGAAAAAATCAGTAAAAAAAAAGACCTACACAAAGAGATGCAAAGTGACTACAAGGAGACCCCAAACCACTACGAAAGTAAGTGACTACAAGGAGACCCCAAACCACTACGAAAGTACACAAAAATAAGAAAGGCACAAAAATGAATACAAATAAAAACAAATTAGTAAATACACTTCAAAGAAATACATAATGACTACAAAAAGACACAAAACAATTAAAACTGATATGCAATGGCTAAAAAGGGATGCAAAATGACTCTGAAAAGGTAAAAATGACTACTAAGAGATGCAAAACAACTACAAAGAAACCCCGAACTATTAAAAAGTGTAACAAAATGGCTAGAATGACAGAGATTCACAGCACGGAAGAACTCCAGAGAGATGCAAACAAACTGTGAAAAGACACAAAAAGACTACAAAAGATACAAAAATGACAAAGAGACACAAAATGATCAAAGAAATGCAAAAAATGAATACAAAGAAAACAAATGACTAAAAGGAGACACAAACGAGAAACAAAAAGAAACACAAAACAACTGAAAGTGATACAAAACTGCTACAAATACGATAGGACGAAATTTGACAAAAAGATGCAAAGCTAAAAACTAAAATGAAGACACGCAAACCGACTGTGACAAGAACCAAATTCACTATTTAAAGATAAAAATGACTACAAAGATTTGCAAAACAACTACAAAGAGACACAAAAAGACTAAAGAAAGGAAACAAATGAATACAAATAAGTGATACAAAATGGCTACGATGGGATGAAAAATGACAGAGCTGCAAAGACATCCTAACTGACTGAAAAGACACAAATCGACTGCTAAAAGACACAAACAACTACAAAGAGATGCATAACTACAAAGAGACAAAAAGACTAAGTGAGATGCAAAATCAATATAAAAGAAAAACAAATAAGTAAAGGAGACACAGATTCTACAGAAAGATGCAAAACAACTACAAAGAGACACATAAAAGACTTGAGAAAGGCACAAAGTGAATACAAAGAAAAACAAATGAGTGAGAAGGGACACAAACACATTACACAGAGATACAAAACATCTAGAAAGCAACACAAAACAAAAGTGATACAAAATGGCTACAATGGGATGCAAGATTGACAAAGGACTCAAACCACAAAACAAGTACAATGACATGTGTCACAGACTGTTTTTATATAGGGGAGAACAGGTACAGTTGTAACACGGGATGGTTGTAACACCTCAAATTCCTCCAATCAGAAACAAACCAGTGATGACACTCACTCTGCACATGCTCAGTTACATTGTCTTCTTGCCTGCAAGAAAAGGAGCCAAATCTGCAGCACTCAGAGGAATTTATCTACAGAAGTGTGTTTTTGAGGTAAAAAATTCTGATTTTTCTATCAGATGTATTTTTTGGATACTGTCATGAGATCAAATATCTAAGAATTCAAACAGTTATTACTGAATTCACTGTTTTGTAAGCTAAAAATAGAAATGGCTAACATGGGTCAAGTTAGCAGTCAAGCTCTATAGCATGAGGGAGAAACATGGCTGGTGACACAGGGACAGTTGTAACGCCTTGTTACAACTGTCCCTGTGTCATGGGGTGTTCACACTTTCTGATGCACAAAAGCAAACGTTAGCTAGCATAACATCAGCTAACTAAATAACATCACCACAGCTAGCCAAACAGGAATGGTGAAATGTGATTGGTTGATGCTTCACCATGTCATTGAAGCACAGAATAAAGTTGAGGCTAGTTTATTAGCTTATTACTAGCTTAGGCTGGCTTATTTGTACACACGCAGCCAGGGACGGAAATCCCGGGGGGGACAGGGGGGACATGACTTCCCCTTCAATAAAGCTGTACCCCCCTAGAATAATTTGAGACACAATTAATAATTTTTGAACAATGCAGTAGTATTTATTGAAAGCACAATGTAAGCGGTGCTCATTATAAAAGCGCAATAATGTGCTATTTAAATCTTAAAAGATTTAGTCCCCCCCTTCCATTCCTAGTAGTGGTATATCCCACACTCTTTCCAACAGGCGGG
>NC_065518.1:32208254-32226440 GCF_006386435.1 Epinephelus moara | reverse complement strand
GAAGGATCCATTCCACACACCTGAGCCAGATGAAAAAGAGGGAGAGAAGGAGAGAGATCGAGTTTCGGTCTTTGATGAATGAAGCCTTATTGTTTTGCTGCTATTAAACAATGAGAGACATGTTTTCTCCCTTTACTTAATAGCATAAATATTCACAATACTGCGCATGGGGAGAAAGAGACCTGCTCTGCTCCAGACACACTCAGCACCTTGGACAGCACAGCGCACCTGACCGTTGTCGTTGTGTACATGTTAATTTGATTTCAATCATTTTGTTTTAAATCTGGACATGTGCAGGTGGACTCAGCGCTCAGTGCTAAGAAAGGTCCTATGCCTGCCTGTTGGAGAGATAGAGAAAAGATTAAAGCGTCAAATTGCAGTAAAAGATGTTGTATAAAAGACAGGCTACAACTTTTTTTCCTTGTCCCCCCCTGGAATTATTCTCTAAAATTTTACTGTTTATTGTCCCCCCCAACTATGAAATGGGATTTTCGCGTCAGAAGCATAGCTCCATGTCGCCGGCTTCCATTGACAGTGAACCAAACAAAACCTAAATGCCCATATAAACTAGACTATATGCTTGTTTTAATTATTAAAAAGTTGTTAAGAGATGATCATAAGTTGCATGATAATAAACACTTGTTTGCTTACAGCATGCCAAATATCAGACAGAGGAAAACAGACAGGGGAGTCCCACTTCCTGTGCTGGAGAGGGCTTCAGATTAGAGCCCTGCGTGGGACTGTTTTCTTCAACCCGCTCCTGCCTGCTCCCGCTGAATTTCTGACCATTACCGCCCGCAACCGCAACGTGTGTACTACACTCCCGCCCGCTCCCGCAATGTGTATGTCCACTCCCGCCCGCACCCGCAAAACTCTGAGAATTTATGCCCGCACAGTAATAGAGATGCATTGATTTTGTATCTTCTCCCGTCCCGCAGGAGAAAACACGTCATTTTATAGGCTATTAATAAAGAGATTCATGGGGTTGTTTGTTTCGTTCCCCTGGCCTGCATGTCTTTTGACGCACTGGTCAGGAATAGCACTCCTATTTCGTTGTTTTCATTTAGTTTTTAATGAAATAAAGGCTGTTTCATATTCTATTCTCCTCCTCTGTATTCATTTATTTTTCTACCGTTATATAATCATGCAGTGATTGAGGTTAAGGCAGGCCTGGCGCCAGGATGAAGTTACTGAGGGGGCGGTTAAAAATTACGAGGGGGCAAATCTTTATTATGCAACATAGGTTCACAGTGAGTTATAAAGAGCGCGCAGCCGTGCGTAATTGTCGCGCGTAATGACAGCTCGTCGTGAAACACAATAAACTGCACGTCTTCTTTCATGTTTGTCTCATGACAGATGGAGCTTACAGACAGACAGACAGACAGACAGACAGACAGGTGGAGCAAGTGGCAAATTGGTATGAAAGCTGGTTCAGGGGATATTCGTCCATTTATGAATAAATATAGAGTGGAAACGCTTATGCATGTGCACCAAGATCCTGCAGTGGGTTTTTTTTAGCCGCCCGTTCCCGCCCGCAGCAAAGTCCAAAGCACCCGCTCCCGCAATATTTGAGACAGACAGACAGACAGACAGACAGGTGGAGCAAGTGGCAAATTGGTATGAAAGCTGGTTCAGGGGATATTCGTCCATTTATGAATAAATATAGAGTGGAAACGCTTATGCATGTGCACCAAGATCCTGCAGTGGGTTTTTTTTAGCCGCCCGTTCCCGCCCGCAGCAAAGTCCAAAGCACCCGCTCCCGCAATATTTGGCGGGACCCAGTCCCAATGCAGCCCTCTACTTCAGATGAAGTGAAGCAGGGAAAGTCCGTCAGAGCAGTGGCCAAATCATATGGCATTTGCCATGTGACCCTGTACCGCTTTCATAAGAAGAGGCAGATACTGGAGTGCCAGGGATCGAAGTCACTACCCAAAGTAGGGTATTGGACTTCCAAGAAGGTTTTCTCCACAGAGCAGGAAGTCCTTCTGAAAGACTACCTGATGCAGGCAGCTGACTTATATTATGGATTGAGCCCAAAGGAGGTAGGCTACATATTAAGTTAGAGTAAATAAGAGTTTGAGATTGTTTTTTTTTAAATGGGACAATATATATTAATGTACATTTACATGTAAATACATGAGATTATAGCCAGGTGGCTAATTTCCATCTCTAGTCCAATTGGCAGGTTGGTGTCAAACACATAGAAACAACAATACCAACAATAGGAATAAGAACAATAAAAACAAACTAATGCAATAAACAAGCGAACAACATACAACAGACCATAGAACATATAACAGGCCAAGACTTGGGGGACCATAAGAATCTAATATTAAGTTACAAAGTGCTTGAGTGCTAGGTTAAAGTGCTGAGTGCTAAGGTGCTTGAGTGCTTAAGTAATATTGCACATTGCCCAATTGCACAGAAATATAAAGTGCTTGTGGCATTGCACATAGGAGTATAGGCTATGTTTTGATTTATTATTTATTCAACTAATTCTCAACAATATATTTTAGGTACGGAAGTTTGCCCACAATTTAGCAGCGGCCTACAACTGCAAATATCCTCCAGCCTGGGCAGAGAAGGGAATGGCTGGAGCTGGTTCACCAATTTTTTGAAAAGGCACCCCACCCTTTCCATAAGAAGCCCTCAAGCTACACCAACAAGTTTTTTGATAACCTCTCTGCTGTCCTCACCAAACACAGATTTGCTGCACAGGATATATGGAACGTGGATGAGACAGGAATCAAAACTGTGCAAAATCCTGAGAAAATTGTTGCACAAAAAGGAATGAAGCAGGTTGGTGCAGTGACATTTGCAGAACGTAGTACGCTCGTCACCCTTGTGTGTGCGGTAAATGCCTTGGAGAATTCCATCCCACCCCTTCTCATATTTCTCCGCAAAAAATTCCAGCCCTACTTCATAACCAATGGCCCTCCTGGCTGTATTGGTACAGCAAATGGCTCTGGCTGGATGCAAGAGGAAGACTTTTTGGAGTTCCTCAAGCACTTCCAGTCACACACGAAGTCCTTGCCGGAATCCAAAGTGCTGCTTATTTTGGATAACCATTCCTCCCACCTCTCTGTGAACGGGATTGATTTTTGCCGGGGATTGTCATGCTCTCATTCCCCCCACACTGTTCCCACAAACTGCAACCCTTGGATCACACTGTGTATGGGCCACTGAAGAGGCTGGTTAACAACTGCTGTGACTCCTGGATTAAAACTCATCCAGGAGTCACAATGACTATTTACGATTTACGAAACAGGTCTAAAGCAAAAAGAAAAATTAATTTAGGCTAGAAAAAAACCCCAAACCCAGCAAAAAGCAGAAAACCCCGGAGTCATCTGATGAAGAGGATTTTTGCATTGTGTGTCTGGAGAGCTACTCCAGGTCACGGGAGACATGGCTCCAGTGCTGGTCCTGTGAGTCCTGGGCACACAAGGACTGCACAGATGGGAGCGACTTCTATATGTGCCACAACTGTAAATCGGAATGATTCCACCAGTGTGGACCACAAAGTCACACACAAAGTAACAGAAAGAAGAGGTATAATGTAATAATAACGTAATAACCACAAAGAACTGTATGTTATGTTTGTGCTCCATAAGCCGTGATCTTGGTCCGAATCATGTTAAATGAAATGAAAAGGAATGTTCACCCCTTGCATGTTTGAACTTTTTTGAGGAAGCATGTTATATCAAATGAAGACATTTCTTGCTTTACAATTTGACTGAGTTTTTTTTAAATGTAATATGAAAGAGGTAACCATTATTTTAATTTTAACTAATTAACAATACCAATAACATAAATGCTAAGTAACTGTCCCTGTACACTGGGACGGTTGTAACATTGGAGTCACTGTCTTTACATGAATTTTGCAACCTGAATATATTTCTTAAAAGCACTTTCATACATTGTTTCTGTAGTTGACACATTCAAGTTTTTAATATAGCAAAATGGCTGTTCCAGTGTGAACAGTTTCTGATTTATTGGGAAAATTGCTATAAGTATTACAACTGTCCCTGGTCTCCCCTACTTGATCCACTTTGCATGTTTTTACCCTTTTTTTTAGTGTGGTTTTATTATATTTGTATTTAACTTGGTTTTATTGATTTATGCTATGTTTTAGTTATTTATATTTGAATTATTTATTGCATGGTTTGTGTATTTTATGGAGTTTGTTTTTACTTCCTGGGTTGTGGATCAAGTAATGAGACTAATGAGAGGCACCTGTGACACACCACCGCTGCTGAAGATTGGTGAATGGGAAACTGGGTACTTGTTTTGAAGAGGAACATGGACAGGTGAAGGGAGACGGGGAAAGGCAGAGGACAAGAGACGCACGGGAACCAGGACAGCGACCAACACACACTGGACCACAGAACAGAGGCCGCGGAACAGAAACGGCTGCAGCAGGTACCCAAGCCAGCGAGACGGAAGTGCGGCTGAGAGGAACACGAGACTGACCTCAGAAGGACAGGTCCGACCGACGCGGCGACACTTGGTTCAACACCCACCATACGATAAGTAAAGGAAAGCGAACCAAGTTAGCCTTCCTGTGTGTGTGTGTGTGTGTGTGTGTGTGTGTGCGCGCTGCCCATTGTTGAAAAGTCGAACACTGAAAGTAGATTATTGTTGTCTTCCCACAGCGCTCGGGTCGGGAGGATTCAGCGGGATTGGCAGGGCAGAAGCAGAAGACTCGACGGCCACAGGAGCCTCTTCCCCCCCTTGCGGACTCTCAGATTTTAAGTACTTCGTTCCCCTTTCTTTTACTACTTATTTCCCTCCAAGATAGATGCCCCCATCGAAGGACACCTATTGTGTGATTTTACCCTTGGTTTTAATTCTTAAAACTGATTTTTATCCTGGTTTTTAGTATTTTAAATAAATCATTTAAACTGACTGACTGTGGCTGTTTTTATGTCATCTTTTAACAGTGATAATAGTTGCTGGTATATTCAAGAACCCCACACCTTTGTGTGACACATGCAAACCGACTCTGAGCAGACACAAATAGACTGTTAAAAGATACAAACAACTACCAAGAGATGCATAATGACTTCAAAGAGAAAAAAGACAGACGCAAAATGACTGTAAAAGAAAAATACGTAAAGGAGACACAAACATAACTACAAAGAGACACAAAACAATTAAAAATGATACAAAATAGCTACAAAGGGATGCAAAATGTGAGATGCAAAGAGAATGGCTACAAAGAGATGCAAACTGACTATGAAAAGATGCAAATAGACCATTAAAAGATGCAAACCACCATACAGAGATGCAAAAATGACCTAAGAAAGGCACAACATTGATACAATGAAAAAACAATGTGTGAGAAGGGACACAAACATTCTACAAAGGGATGCATAGTGACTACAAAGAGATGCAAAACAAGGAGACACAAATATTAAAAGGCACAAAATGAATGCAAAGAAATACAAGTAAAAAAAGAGACACCAAGTACTACAAAAAGAAAATCAAGTGATACAAAATAGCAGCAAAGGGATGCAAAATGACAGATGCAAAGCACAAATGAACTACAAAGAGATTCAAACTGACTATGAAAAGAAACAGATAGACTATTAAAAACTATAAATGACTACAAAGACATGCAAAACAACTACAAAGAGAAGCAAAAGATAAAATACCTATGAGACACAACAAATAAAATAAGTACAAAGAAACTCAAACAAGTCCTATGTTGGGTGGGGCTATTAGATGCCTGTGCCCAGTGGCCTCTTGTCTGATAACTCTTGAATCTGGGTGTACCTGAAGCAGGTCTCAAAAGATCTGGGATGCATTATCTAATCAGCTTGTTTTCATAGGCTCAAATGAGGAAGCAGAGGGACGAAAAAGTACCTGAAGCTGTGATATCTTCACTACTACTCACTGTGATCTCCAGTGACATGAAGGAGAAAAGCAGACAATACCAGTGCAGGAGAGATGCATCAAGAAAATGGAGAAGGGGGTTTTAAGTGAAGGCGAGGCAGGAGGGAGATGTGAGAGGAAAGTAATCGAGGTGGTGAATTGAGTGCCAGTAGGTGTCCTCATTCAACAGTGAGAGGATTCAGCCTGCAACAGCCATTACAGGAACAGATCAGTGTTACAACACCCTGGAGCCTTAAATTCTAATCTTCTGCCTAAGCCATTCACTATTCAAGGGACAGTTAGAGCAATATTTGTGGTTTACACACAAATCACACCAGATCTTGTCCCATAAATGTTGTCCAGCTCTAGTCTGATGGATATAATTAATTCACCTGCATACAGCATTTGTTCTACTTCATAAACTGTACATACTATACTGGTTCGCCTTTAAATTATGTTTTTTATGCCACATAATCAAGATCTGTAAATCACATATCTTTTTTTCATGAAGAAGAATTAATCATCACCCAAAATGAATACATTCATACTTTACTGTTGGGTTTTGTGATTGTGCCCGCTGTGTTTGCAAATTCTAATCACTGTACCATTGTCCCTCTGCCTATTCTATAGAAGGAGAAATTGTTTGCATATAGCCAAGTAAAAATTTAATTTTTTAACTATTCCAGTGGTGGGTAGAGGAGCCAAAACTGTACTCAAATTAATTGTTCCAACTCTCTTGGGCGTATTATGAGACAATGGACCCCTGGGCACAGATATGCAGAAGGCCCAACCAACTCTCCTACACAGGAGCTTGGCAAACAGATTTTAGTGTTGTTCAGCCTCTTTTTGTTGTCGTCTTGCATGTTTTTGTAGTCGTACAGCATCTCTGTTGTTTTGTGTCTGTGGTTGTTTGTGTCTTTGGTTGTTTTGCCCCTTTTGTAGTTGTTTTCAATTTCTCTGTGGTTGTTCTCCGTCTCTTTGAAGTCATGTCTGGTTGTAGTGATTTTGAATATGTTGAATTTGAATATATTTGCCTTGGCTCTCTTTGTAGTTAGTTTGAGTGTCTTTGTAGTTACTTCCAGTCTCTTTGAAATAATTTTGTGTCCCTTTGTAGCTGCTTTGCATCTTTGTTGACATTTTTAGTCCATTTGTCGTTGCTTTGCCTCTTTGTAGTAATTTTGAGCCTCTTCTGTCTGTTTGAGGTCATTTTGGATATCTTTGTAGTCATTTTTAATGCATTCATAGTTGCTCGTTTCTCTTTGTAGTAGTTTTGCATCTTTTTGAAATCATTTTGAGTTTATTTGTGGTCATTTTGAGACTCTTAGAAGTTGCTTTTTATCTCTTTGTAGTAAGTTTGAGTGTCTTTTGTAGTTGCTTTACATCTCTTTGAAGTCATTTGTCTCTCTAGACATTTTGAATGTGCTTAGTTGTTTTCCCTCTCTTTGTAGTCATTTTTGTCTCCTTGTAGTTGCTTTGCATCCCTTTGTAGTCATTTTGAGTCTCTTTGTGGCCATTTCGAGAGTCTTGGTAGTTGCTTTGTGTTTCTTTGTTGTTGATTTGCATCTCTTTATAGTCATTTTGAGACTCTTAGAAGTTGCTTTGTATCTCTTTGTAGTTACTTTTCATCTCTGTAGTCATTTTTGAGTCTTTGTAATCACTTTGCTACTTTTTGTAGTGTCTCTTTGTACTTGTTTTCCATCTCTTTGAGGCATTTTGAATCTCTTTACAGCTATTTTGTGTCTCTTGGAGGTAGTTTTGTGTATTTTTGTGCGCTTTTTGTTCTCTTTGTAGTTGGTTTGTGTTAATTTTTTTAAAGATATTTTTAGGGCATTTTTGCCTTTAATTGATAGGAAATTCAAGTGTGAAAGGGGGAGAGAGGGGGAGTGACATGCAGCAAAGGGCCATAGGCTGGAGTCAAACCCGGGCCACTGCGGAAACAGCCTTGTACATGGGGCCTCCTGACTTTGGACTCTTAGTTAGAAAAAAGTGATCAAATATGTCATAGTATTATTACAGTATGGGTACATCTTTTTTCAGCATTAATAACTCAGAGAAGCTCAAACATATATATTTTTAAAAGGAAAAGGTGTAGTCCAATATAACATTAAAGGGATAGTGCACCCAAAAATGAAAATTCAGCCATTATCTACTCACCCTCATGCCAAGGGAGGCTCAGGTGAAGTTTTAGAGTCCTCACATCACTTGTGGAGATCCAAGGGGAGAGGGGGTAGCAACACAACTCCACCTAATGGAGGCTTTTGGTGCCCCAGATTCAAACGTCCAAAAACACATAATTGAAACCACAGAATATCTCCATACTGCCCCGACATAAAAAGTTGTTTGGAAAAACGTCATTTGAACTCTGTTTTTAGCCTCACTATAGCCTGCAGCTTTAACTGCCTCTCTGTGTACTGCGCTCACGTGTGCCAAGCGAAAGCACATGAACACACATGAACGTGGTGCCCATGCCTCACGGTCTCGCGCAAGCGCACACTCGTGAGTGCGGTCTACAGAGAGGCAGTTAGAGCTACAGACTATAATGAGGCTAAAAACAGAGTTTAAATGACATTTTTCCAAACAATTTCTTATGTCGGGGCTTCAGGACGAGCAGTATGGAGATATTCTGTGGTTTCAGTTATATGTTTTTGGACGTTTTAATCTGGGGCGCCGTCAGCCTCCATTGTGTTGCTACCCCCTCTCCCCTGGGATCTATGGAAAGGGATGTGAGGACTCTAAAACTTGACCAAAACTGAACCTCCCTCGGCATAAGGGTGAATAGATAATGGCTGAATTTTCATTTTTGGGTGCACTAACCCCTTAATATCTGCTCAATGTAATAATCATTTTTAAAAAAACATATTAGAAGAACTGAAATTAGCAATTGCCAAATTCTTAGCGAACATATCCAAAGAATGTGTCTAGCTTATTTCACCTGCTCCCTACTTTTGAACAGCGAACCCCTAAATGAAATGGTATTAGGTCACTGCTGTCACAGAGTAAATAAACCAGGTACAGCTACAGGCTCCTTGGGTCTTGAGAGACTCGAACCACAATATTTTCACCCCACCCTGCATTACAAATAATAAAGAATACAAACAGATTAGGTCAGTTAATGTTAAATACATCAGATGTCTGTCCATCAAATATGCCAGCTTGGTCAGTGGCCTTAAGTTTCAGACTATAACGCTTTGGGTACCCCTATAGCGTCAGTTTTGGACATGTCAATTTTCACTCGTCACATGCTACAGTGTCTTTTGAAATAAACTTCCAACTTTACCAAAACTACTTTCGCTTTAAGCAACAAAATTACATGGTTAGGTTTAGGAAACTAACTACCTATCCCTCCCTACTCGGACTTTCTCCCTCTATTAACTATTATCTATGTTATTGCTGCGGATGGGATTACACTGGAGTTAGTTAAAAGCCTGATGCATCTCATATAGACATTGTAAGGTGCCCTGCACGTCGGTAAGAAGCCAAGGGCCATATTTAACACCCTGGGAATGACTATGGGTCATGATGGAGTTACTCAGATCGTGCCTGTGGATATTCTCATTCATCCAGGTCATAGTTATTGCCTTGCCTCAATTGCCTTGAGGTTACTCAGATCCTTTACTAAAGTAAAAGTTGATATACTGCAATATAAAAACACTCCAGTAAAACTCAAAAGCCTGCAGTGAAGTTGTCATTTAAAGGGACAATGTGGGTGTGTGTGTAAATGAACTATGGTAAAGTTCCCTCCATCTTACCAGCATGCAGATCTCCCTGCTCCTTAAGCTTAAATCTGCTGGATGATGTGCAGCAGTGATTTTCACTAGCTCTTAAGCTGTTGCTCTAACTACAGATTGTACTTTCTCATTTTTATATGCCCGCCATCACAGACACAAAGAGTACAGAAGCAGATTGAGAAAGAGTGACCTGCCCCTGTCTTTCTATCTCTCTCTCTTAATCTCAGACCACACTGAGATCAAACTGTCAAACTAGGCAGTGCTGATCAAATATAAACCTAGATTCTGTTACTGCGTTGCCTGTTTCTTACCAAAAATGCTTTCAGAAACATGCTTTAGCTTACTGTTGAACTTTTATTCAAGATCATTTGTTACCAGCTGGCTGCTGTATTGCTTTCTATGTCAAAACAGCCAAGCTGGCATGTCACCCACCAGTGGGAGTGTTTTTAAGTCCAGGGCGGCACAGTGGATTCTAATTGTTGTATGTTTTCTATTCAGGCAAAAGCAAAGGCCACAGTCCTTTTTCTCTGTTGTATAAGTTTATGTAGCACCAATTTCAAAAGCATTTGCATCTTTCTACTGCAACATTCTAGTTGTATGAAAAGACTATCATTCCACTAGTGAAATACTTCTTCAAGTAAAAGTATGTGTAATATTAATGAAATGTGTGTCAAAAGTAAAAGTACTTACAATGTCTTTGGAAGTTTTATACCTTGGATGTTATTATCATCAAAATCTTAATCTGTAGAGTAACTAAGACTGTCTAAAAAAAGGTGGCAAATGTGTGTGTGTGTGTGTGTGTGTGTGTGTGTGTGTGTGTGTGTGTGTGTGTGTGTGTGTAGGTGTGTGTGTGGGCCAGTGAAGGCCACAATTACCACAGACCTATATGTGCTATGCTCTGTGCACCACTCATCTGATCTTAGAAGGTCGAGGACAAGTACTGTCTTTGCAACCAATAGTGTGAGGAAAAAATGTACTAGTCCAATTAAAATATCTCTTTGTTGGTGTAAAACCTCCACCAGGTGTCATGCACCTTCACAAAAATGTCCTAATTGTGTTCACCTCTACCCCAAAATGCACCAAGCATACTGAACTCAACGTAACATCCACCCTCGACCACCACCCACTCTGCCCCCCCTCCCTTGTATCAGCCTCCATTTCTCGCAGAGGTAATGAATGGAGGAGCTGCAAAGGCCACGGTGGGTTTGAGAAGAGATGCCGGGGCAGCCCCCAAAGGTCCACCAGGATCACAGGAGTCATTACCCACTGTCGCTATCGATCTGCCTACTGCTGCTCTCCCACATGACTGTGTGGTGTCAGAATTTCATTACCAGCTCTCTCTGTCTCCCTCTGTATATTCTTTGTTTGTGTATATGTGTATATGCAATGCATCTAAGGATATATACTCTATATACTCTGATCTAGAAGTATAATCTACGTACAACTCTTACTTCTCTCTCCTTCCTCCTTGTCTCCCCAGCGCACCATTAACCTCTCTCTCCGTGGCTACAACCTTCCAGAGCAGCAGCCTCGACACGAGACTCACAAGGTGAAGCTGGAGGCAGTGAGGGAGCAGAAATGACTGTACAACATGTGTAGCTGCTATTTTCTGTAATGTACCTTGTGACAGCTGCACTGAATCACGCCTGTTGAAATGATCATTCCTGTAAGTGTGTGCTTATGGACCCTGTCACTACCTGTGTACTGTCATTTAGCTTCCATTTACTGCATGTTACTTACTTTGAGCCTTGCTTTGATAGAAAAATGTTACAATATGGCTTTTGTGTGCATAATGGTATGGCTCATTAAAGGTACAGTATGCTGAATTTTTAAAAAAAAAAAAAGACTTATACTCAGTATGAGAATCCTTCTCAATCATCACTTATGACCCACTAGAAGCATGTAGCAGTGTATTATAGACCCTGCCTTCTGCCTGGATTTTCTAATTTTCTTCTTATTTTGCTGTGTACGGTACGTTTATGGGCACAGGGTAGGTAAGGCTCTGCATAGAGCTGATGCACATGTATAAATCCGCCTTTACTTAACAACCTAT
Source organism: Epinephelus moara (assembly GCF_006386435.1). NCBI lineage: Eukaryota > Metazoa > Chordata > Actinopteri > Perciformes > Serranidae > Epinephelus > Epinephelus moara. The sequence continues at coordinate 32,214,785 of NC_065518.1, read as the reverse complement.
TTTAACCCAAACCATGATCATTTCCTAAACCTAACCAAATAGTTTTATTGCCTAATCCTACAGTAGTTTTGATGACAAAACCCACATTTTCTGAGAACAATGAAGTTTATTTTGAAAGACAGTGTTACATGCAAGAAGGGAAACTGACACAAACACGGAACCATTCAAGCTGATGCTAGAGGGGTACCTAGAGTGTTATAGTAAAAAGGTCTGTGGCTGCAATGAAGAATGTGATCTATTTCGAAAGAAGCGTAACTTAGAATTTTCTCTAAAATAGACTTTCCATTCGTAAATTTTTCCAAGCTAAGTATGGATGTGCCCTACTTTTGTTAGGGGTGGGAATCGCCATATCGGGAGGACCCACGATATGATATTATCACAATACTAAGGTCATGATACAATATTATTATGACGTGCTGAGTAATGTGATAAGATATACTGCGATATATTGTGATTTATTACTTTTTTTCCAACTGGGAATTATTTCCCGGTCCAAGGAAAACTTTGTTAACATCAGCTTTACCTCAGAAGATAAAGGTTTCAGTCTGTTCGTCTGACTTTAATCATTTTTATTACAGTATAATGTGATGCAAAGCAGACAGACTGACCAACACTATCATAAAACCTGTCAGAAATGCTGCATTCACCTGACAAACTGAACTGTTGGCAGATTGAATGCGCTCTGTGAGGCCAGATTAAGCGTGTGAGTGAACATCCTCACATGCAGGTATTCCACTAACTGAATGGCAACACCCATGCTAGACGTGTTGTCTGTTACAAAGACAAGTTTTTTGTTGGCAATCCTTCATTCTTATGCTGCATTTTGCAGGAAATCTGCAATGTTTGCCCCAGTGTGACTTTCATGTACTACTCTAGTTTGGAGAACTTGAGACAGCAGACGCCAGTCCTCTGTGAGATAATGTTTTGTTACAGTCACATATGAATCCACTGACAAGTCCAGGCATCACAAGTTACTGCCACCCTTCCTGCTGCACTCAAAGATTTCTCAACTTTATGATTCACTTCTCTGTAGAGCTTGGGTACGGTTGTGCTGGTGAAAAAACTTAGGATCGGAATTACACGGGTTCCATCTGTTTTTAGCGTGTAACAAAAGCCTTCATTTTCCACAATGCTGTATGGACACAGATCTTTACATGCTAAGTACTGTAGGTGATGGTCTATGTTATTTTCTGAGCCCGCTTAAAGGGAAATTTCGGTTTATTTCAACCTGTCTCCTATCGTCCTAAATTTGTTTCAAGTCACTAGTGACATAAAAATAATAGTTAGCATGTTAGCTGTTAGCCTAGATACAGCCGGGGCGCATAGTAGCGTCAGACCTGTTAAAACGTAAGTGAACGGGCATACTTCAAGTGCAAAGTTAGTCCACTAAACAAGCTTTTTTTCCACAAAGACCGCCTCATGTTGTTAGGATAAATGTCAGAGAACATATAGAAAACGACATGTAAACGACATGTAAACGTGTTGAAATTTTGGTTGAAATAAACCAAAATTTCCCTTTAAAGTTGGATGGTAGTTTTGTCAAGCTAAGTGTGTCCAGTGTTGGGCAGGTTTAGCATTAGCTTGGCCGTCAGCAGCTAAACCTATCTCAAGATGGCTGTGTGTGAGGTGAACCCTCCTGTTTGTAGTATTCAAATCAAATCAAATCAAATCAAATCAACTTTATTTATATGGCACTTTTCATACAACAGTAACACAAAGTGCCTCACAGAGGTTAAAAACAACAAAGATCCAAACAGAAAACAAAAAGAAAAGAGAAAACCCAACCCTCCCACCCAACAAAAGCTATTTAGCTCATAAAATTGAGTTAGTAGGTAGGTAAGAATGATCTAAAACAGAGACATAAGATGCATCAAAACTAAAACCTATAGGCTAACTAAAATAACAAAAGATAAAGGTTAAATGAGATAAGAACGTAAAAAGAGGAAGGGTAAGAATATAAAAAATAAATAAAAAATAGATAATAGATGGATAAATAGGTTATAAGAGGAATTTAAAATAGATAAATAAAGAGATCAGTTAAAAGCCTGATTAAAAAGATAAGTCTTGAGCCTCTTTTTAAAAACATCAACAGTCTCTGCAGCTCTGAGGCTCTCCGGCAGGCTGTTCCACAGTCGGGGGCCATAATAATTAAATGCCGCCTCCCCGTGTGTTTTAGTCCTAACTTGTGGTATGGTTAAAAGGCCGGTGCCGGAGGACCTCAGGGTCCGCGAGGGTTGATATGGTAAAAGCAGGTCAGATAAATAAGAAGGCCCAAGACCGTTAAGACATTTAAAAACTAATAAAAGAACCTTAAAATCGATCCTGAAGCGCACAGGGAGCCAATGCAGCAATTTTAAAACTGGTGTAATGTGCTCCCGCCCTCTGGTCCTCGTCAGCACTCGTGCAGCTGAATTCTGTAATAATTGTAGATTTGAGATACTCTTTTTGGGAAGACCAGAGAGCAGGGCATTACAATAATCTAACCTACAGGAGATAAAAGCATGCATCAGCACCTCCGTGCTGGCCTGAGAGAGAAACGGGCGGACTCTGGCTATATTCTTAAGGTGGTAGAAACCTGCCTTTGTTATGTTTTTAATATGTGGAATAAAACAGAGCTCAGAGTCAAAAATCACACCCAGATTTTTTACAGATTGTGTTGGTTTAAAATCCTGTAGTTTTGGTAAAAGTTTCTCTCTCTGGCCTTCAGGACCAATGACTAAAACCTCTGTTTTGTCCTGGTTGAGCTGCAGGAAATTCGCTGCCATCCATGACTTTATATCTAAAATGCAGTTAAAAAGGGCATCAATTGGCCCTGTGTCATCAGGAGACACGGCGATGTACAGTTGCGTATCATCAGCATAACTATGAAAGCTGATGCCGTGCCTCCTGATGACGTCCCCCAGAGGAAGCATGTAGAGATTAAAAAGAGTTGGACCTAAAATTGACCCCTGGGGGACCCCAAACTTTATCTCATGGGTTCCTGAGGAACATGTATCCATACTTACAAAGAAGTGTCGATCAGTAAGGTAAGAGACGAACCAGTTAAAAACAGTACCAGAGAGGCCGACCAGGTGCCTCAGTCTATTTAATAAAATGTGATGGTCTACTGTATCGAAGGCGGCGGTTAGATCCAGTAGTACCAAGACTGTGAGTTTATGGTTATCTAAATTGCACCTGATGTCGTTTAAAATCTTTAAAAGGGCTGTCTCGGTACTGTGGTTCATCCTAAAACCAGACTGATACTTCTCTAAAGTGTTATTTGTATTTAAAAAATCATTTACTTGGTTAAAAACCAGTTTTTCTAAAATTTTGCTTAAAAATGGTAAGTTGGATACAGGTCGATAATTATTAAGAATGTTGGGGTCTAAATTGCTCTTCTTCAGAAGGGGCCTCACCACCGCCGTTTTCAAGGAGGCCGGGAAGACACCTGTCTGAAGAGAGCAATTCACCATGTACAGTAGCTGTTCCTCAAAGAATCCATAAAATGTTTTAAAAAATGGTGTGGGAATTGGGTCTAAAAGGCAGGTTGTGGGCTTTACTTGGGAGAAAACTCGACCAAGTGTCCTCGCATCAACCAGGGCAAAACTCTCCAGTGTTTCCTCAGGTAAAAGCAATGATCCAGGTGTGTCGACAGTTAAAATCTGTTGCGATAAGAGACTGGATCTGATGTCATTGATTTTACTTCTGAAGTGGTCTGCAAAGTCCTCACAAAGGGCATTGGTTGTTGTCTTAGGTGATCTGTTAAAATTACTGTTTGTTAAAATATCAATTGTGGAGAAGAGGAATTTGGGATTGTTTTTATTGTCAGAGATTAGTTTTTTGAAGTGGGAAATTCTTGCCTGTTTGACTGCGTTATTGTAGGTTTTGAGATGTTGACGTAATATTTCGTAGTGGACTGTTAGGTTTGATTTTCTCCATCTTCTCTCAGCACTCCTGCAGTATCTTTTCAGTTGTTTGATTTCCTGATTTCTCCACGGGGGTGTAGGTTTTGTTCTAATTGTTTTGATTAAAAGTGGAGCCACTGAGTCCAGCGTTGACTTGAGTTTGTTGTTAAAATTGTCCACAATAAAATCACAGGGTGCTGGTAAAATCTCTGCAGGAGTGCTCTGTAAAATCTGGATAAAATTTGCAGCCACTTCAGAAGTTAGGTAGCGTTTCCTCACTGTTCTCACCGGGGCCTCCTGTTGGTTAAAACTGGTGATGTTAAAAAACACACAAAAGTGGTCGGACACAGCCAGATCCACAACAGAGGACACACCCACGGACAGGCCATAGGTTATGACCAGGTCCAGGGTGTGCCCTCTGCTGTGGGTCGGCTGCGTGATATGTTGTTTAAAATCTAAACAGTTTAAGAGGTTTAAAAATTCTCTGGATACTGGGTCCGAGGTGTTGTCAATGTGTAGATTAAAATCACCAGTTATTAAAATCCTGTTGTAGGTGGAGTGAATGATTGATAATAATTCAGAGAAATCACTGATAAAAGAAGTGGAGTACTGGGGTGGTCTGTAAACCGTTATGCAAAGGATAGGAGGGCTGCTAAAAACAAAGGCATGATGCTCAAATGACGTGTAACTGCTAAAAGAAACTTCATTTGAGGACATTGTGGTTTTTGTTACTGATGCAGTTCCGCCTCCTCTTTTACCTCCCCTAATAGAATATAAAAAGTTAAAATTTGGTGGGGAAGCCTCGGTGAGAACAACAGGTGCGTCGGTGCCAAGCCATGTCTCTGTAAGGAGAATACTGTCTAGGTTATTGTCTAAAATTAAATCATTTATGATAAAAGATTTGTTTAAAAGGGAGCGCACGTTCAGCACTGCCATTTTAATGTTTGTGCTGAACGTGCGCTCTTCATGACTTTTCAAATGGATGTTAAAAACACGGTTAGGTCTAAAAACATTCCTGGGTTTCAACTTTCTAAGTGTAATGATAGTTTTTATGGTGTGAATGTCCTGTGTTTCCGGTTGCAGAGAAGGTGCTACTGAGGGAGAAGTGTGTGTGGTGCAATGTGTAGTGGAGGAGGGTGGAGGTGGGTGAGCAGTGAGTCAGGAGGTGGCTGTGGTGCAGGATCGGACGGTCAGGTCAATGTTGACTGATAAAAGCCGTGATCCCTCCTGGTTTGGGTGGAGGCCGTCCCGTTTAAAAAGGTGGGGTCTGTTTAAAAAAGCTATAAAATTGTCCACAAAAGGGATACTTTTGGACAGGCAGTATCCCTTCAGCCACAGGTGCAGCTGACGAAGGCGGCTGGTGGTGACGTCACCATAACGAGGTGGGGGAAGCGGGCCGGAAATAATTAGCCGCTTCCCCGTGTCCAGCAGGCGGTCCACCAGGGAGATGAAGTCCTGCTTGAGGACCTCTGACTGCTGGTTCCTGAGGTCGTTGATACCGGCCTCCAGGACCAGCGTGGAGGCCGAGCTGTGCCGTGCAGTCAGCTGGAGGGCGGAGGATGCAACCTCACTGACACGGGCACCAGGGTGGCAGAAGGTGCGGCCGTTGTGCACTTCCACGTGCCTGACCATGGAGGTCCCGATCACTAGCACAGAGGGGGTGCGCTGCTCCCGAGTGCGCGCCTCCGACTGCCTGGAGGTTCGACGGTGACGGGATGGAGCCCGATGTTTGTGGCGCCGGGCCGCGGTTCCTCCTGACCGGGATGGAGGGGAGGGGTCAGGCTGGACAAGCAGACGCCGATTCCTGGACTGGTGAGAGCCACGGCCAGCTGGATGTAGGCCTACAGGTTCCACAGGCGAGCTGGACGAAGCATCCACGGGAGGGAAGACCTGCAGGCTTAGGATGTCATACCTGTTATCCAGCGGCAGCTCCGGAGGCGGAGGAGGAGGAGATGGACGAGCCCCAGAGCCCCTGGCCACCACCGACCAGGGCTCCCTCGGCTTGAGTGGAGTTGAGCTCACCGGTGCTCCCGCTCCACCCTCCGTGATGAAGCGCTGCGGCTCCGCGGGGCGAAGGCAGGAGGTGGAGAGTGCCGATGATTTGGGCTTGGCTCCCTGGCGGTGCCAGCGGGACTCGGCTAGTGCTGGTGTCGGAGTTCCGGTGGTTATGGAGCCGGTCCACGGCAGGGTGGTGTTGTTCGTGGCCATCATGCTCCGGTCACCAGCGCCGGATGCCGTCAGGTGAGCAATATGTTTCGCCTGGGTCGTGGCGACGGTGGTAAAATCCAGGAGGATCTTTTCCCTCTCCTTGAGGTCGGCCTGCAGTCCGGAGATGCTCTCCCTCAGTTTTGACAGGGTTGGGAGGCAGGACTCACACACCGCCAACATACCTGCGGCCTGTGCTGGAGATCCGTTCCCCGGGACACAGTATCAACACACGGAGGTGAGTTAAAATTTTTACCCTCGGTCGTGGGGCCGAAATGTCCAAGGGGACCTTCCCCAATTTTAAGGGGGCAGTCCGCTTCAGGTGGTGAGTTGTAGGTCTCCCACAGTTAAACGATTTTTAAAAGTTGGCGCCTCGCTAATGCGGTTCGGCTGGCGACTTCCGCGTTCACTTCTGCGGTAGTCTATGATCCGTGACAACCAC
>NC_065518.1:32206351-32208204 GCF_006386435.1 Epinephelus moara | reverse complement strand
GCTGGCGACTTCCGCGTTCACTTCTGCGGTAGTCTATGATCCGTGACAACCACAGGCCCGATGGCTTAACACCTTAGTCCATGTTTAAAAAGTACATACAATAAAAGCTGAGAGCAAGTGGTTCGCTCCCAGAGTATTTTACTCTCATATGACACTGCTTGCAAATTGCATGTGACATATCCAAGTCCTCCTTTCCTTCCATGTTAAAAAATCCAAATAAAGTCATTGGATCTTAAAGCTGACGGTGCGTTTCTGATTTCTTTCTCCAGTGCCTCTATCTTTGTTTTAATGAACTTCCTGCCAAATGCTGCTGACTGAGACCTCTGCTGACCTCACCAGGAAAAAACCTCAGCACCATCTAGCTGACCAAAAAAGCATTTCATTGTATTATTCTAGTACTAAAAGTTTTATTAAAATGTGTATTTGCAAAAATTAATAATGTATATATAATAAAAGATTGATACTTGGCGTTCATCGCCACACAAAATATCGCGATACTTAGCTGTATCGATTTTTTCCCCTACTCCTAATTTTGACCCTACCTTACAGCTTATTTCCAATTAAAACTGTTTTGTCTTGTAATGTACATTCTCTTTGCTCTTTTATCTTACATGACCTTGTACATAAACACCTGTACCATTTGGACTTGATGCACCTTTGTTTACTTTGTACGGAGCAATCTGTGGCTTATTTGGCCCATTACTTTTAGGATAAAGTTTAATTTGGGTTTGTCCAAAATCCATCAGAGTGCAGAATATCTTCTGCTGTTATGCCAACAATCCTTTATTAAATGCATATTTGTAAGGAAAGAGGAGTACACAGGAGTGGTAAAAAGGCTCCCTGCTGTGGTAGTAAAAGCTCCCAGCAGAGATCATATGCCTTTGCACTCTCTGTAGGCTAAGGAAAACAATGGCAGCCTCTGAGCCCACTGAAGCATGTTCCTCCTCTGACAGGATGTGAGTTCGCTGAGTAAAGATGTGATGTGAGATTTACCTCAGCTGTAGCCTCAGGAGAGGAGGCCCTCGCAACGATGATCCCAATCATCCCAAGGTCAGGGCGCTTTTTCACATCATTATCACTCCTCTGTCATCCCTTTCTCACTCCGTCTCCCAGAGGAAGTCCCGGCTGCTGCCAGTAGGTGATGGAGGAGGAGGAGAAGGGCTCGTGTCATTATGCCGCCACAGTAAACTTTAGTGACGGTCTGACAGGCTCAAACACACAGAGGTTACCTCAGTGATCTGTCATGCCTGAGTCGAGAAAAAACTGTGACCTCCTCAGGGAGAGAGGGGGCAGCCGAAAGTAAAGGTTCTCCATTTTGTTGTGGAACAGGAGTCTGGAGCAAAAGACGGTCAAAATGTAGCCTAGTGTGACTGCAAAGTTATAGTTTTACATTAGGTGAAGTGAAAGTCGAGGCAAACCTGGTGAAACCTTTGTTCAAACAACTGCAGTTATTATGAACTACTTAAGAATAACTGAAACACTTATATGACTAAGCTGGATTCATGCAAAGTGGTGCTTTGAGAAAAATGCAACATTTACATGCTCACAATGACAGTGATAACACGCTGATGCATTTGCAAACCTGCCTGGTCACAAGAAAGTGACACAACAAAATTTAAGTTAGCATGTCTGTGTGGAAAACTCCAATCCATCCATGACACAAAATTTTGTCAAAATGACATAAAAACTTTGACACTAAGGGCTCTAGTTTCGCAGACCGGGCGAGGCGGGGGCGCAGCGCACCTGCGCTTCGCCAACTGGGTGTGGCCAGGCGGATTTTGCAAGTTTGGCACACCGTGCGCCTGGCGCAGCTACTCCTCTTTCCCACCTCCGTTCCTCCTACCTGCGCAAGT
>NC_065518.1:32202967-32205930 GCF_006386435.1 Epinephelus moara | reverse complement strand
GCCAAACTTCGGCTTACACCGGCTGCGCTCCCCCTGCCTTGACAGTAGACCTGGTTTCAGCTGGCGAGCTTTTAGCGCACCTTCGGCGAAGCCTTTTGGCACAAAACTGTCACTGCGCCAAGCTGGATCTGTCGACACCTCCCCCTGCTGCGCCGCCACACCCATCTCAGCGCACCTCGGTCTGCCAAACTACCAAACTGAGCACGCCTCGGGTTGCGCTGCTTGAAACCGGTGAGGCCGGTTGGATGTAATGCCAAATAACATCCTTTTGTGTGCTTAAAAAGTGCCGTATAAGATATTTCATTTTAACTCATAAAAAATGAGAGCAAAAACAAAAGAGTTTTGTTTGGATTTTTGGTCAGTGTACATTGTGACACAAAGAAAATGTCCTTATGTTTAAACTCTCGTAAAATCTGTCCTTCAGAGTTTTGCTAAAATCTTTAGTATAATCCTATCCAGGATGAAAAAATCTGAAATTATTTTACAATCTCACTCCATACTAAATTAAAACATTGGCAGCCCTGATCATACATATGTTAATTAAAAAAAGAAGACTCAATAAATGAAAGGGCAGGGAAACTGAGTTTAGATGGGTTTACACTGTCAAGTCCATCTGTGTCCAACGCTAATTTACGACGTCAAAGTATTTCTTGGCACAATTAATTCTTATTAGATGTATGGTTGTTGTTTTTCAATAGGACTGTCTCTTGCAGTTGGTGCGTGTGCAGTCTCAGAGACACTGTGCAGTGGCATACAATTTAGTTTCACAGCTCCTTTAAATTATTAATGAGAATGTCCACTGGACATATTCACATTTCACAGTGAAGGCGTAGACAGTCTTCATTAGAGCATGCATCAGACAGGTTTTTTTTTTGTGCGTCTCCATTAGTCACCAGGGAGCTGGCAGTGGGACGCTCTGTGCTGGGCCACTTAATAACCCCTACAGGGATGCTAAGCTTGCCCATTCCTCACCCTGACACCTTAACAGCAGCCTAAATTGGGACTGCATGATGTGTTAACTGATAATAGTTTGTCCAGAGGAAGGCTGGCACTGCTTTTCCACTTTCATGAATCATATTATGATCAGGGTGGAAGTGGGGCGGCATTTAAAACAGCGCCTGTGAATTTTGTCACAATGACTACGCATCGTCATGTGGGTCATGTTAGCTACTTATAGCTCTGTAGGTCAGCAGGAGGTGAATTCCACCCTTTACACACACACACACACACACACACACGTACACACACACACACACACACACACGTACACAATGTAGACAGCTGCACCCTACCAACATGCCCATCTAACATACCCTGCTCCCCAGCTTGCTGATATTCTGAGTCTTAGTAAATAAGAAATAAGAATATATTGTTAGTGCAACATAAAAATATAAATATATTGTTATTGTTCACTCCTCCTATAATTATATTATATATTGTTATATATTGTTACAGGTGCTCCTTGCAAGAGAGGAAAGATACGTGAAAATATAAGAAATTTAAACAATAGCATTTACAAATATATAGTTAAATAAACAGGAATTATTAACAAACATAAATGTAAATAAATATATATATACATATACATGTATACACCAAACACCAACCTGTTCAGAGTTTAACGTTATGTTATTGCCAACACAGCGGACTTTTTTTTTTTTTTAAAATTACATGTGTGCAGAGCAGACTGCTGCAGTATTGGAAAAATACACAGTACTAGTATGAATTATGCGGTTCATTCAGAAGTGTCAGAGGACTGAGTTGTTATCCATGTGCTTATTATGTTAATCACTGTGTTGTTTCTTGCACTCTATGTAAAGAAAATAATGTGCTATACAAATAAATTTGCTTTGCATTACATTGCCTTGCCTTTGTCTGACCACAAACATATGTTGGATGTTTTGGTACAAACAAGTTACAATGTTAGGTGAAACTAGACGCTGAGAAATAGGTCTGTATTTGTTACTCTTATTTACAGCAGTTTCAGGAAGTATGGCCAAACAATATGTTTCTATGCTTGAAATTACTTACAACTAAAACACTAATTTAGATTAAGTGCAATGAACATCTTGAGTAACAATATCTAGGGGAAGTGGAGCTGAGGCTTTGTCAAATCCACCTCTGAGGTGGGATCCAAATAATCCTGAAATTTGGTATCAAATTGATCCAGATCTCTGCCTTAACTTTTGAAATACCCAAATGCAGCCTTTATCTGGATTAAAGGGAGGATTGGATTACTAGATCTGAATCCTGATCCTCAGGATCAGGATTCAGATCTCTTTATCTGCGTTGAAATATCCAGTTTTCAGATCAGATCAGGATTTAATCCAATCCAGCCAGGATAATCCTATCAGATCACTTTGAAATACTGGGCCCAGGTTCTTACACATACCAGGGCTCGACAGTGCGAGCGTTTCACTCGCATTTGCGACTAAAAATAGGTGTGTGCGAACTGTAAAAAATATTTAGGGGCACATGCGCGCATGAAAAAATCAGCCGAAACAGCCTATATTTTTGTCAATAAAAAAATATGATAATCTAACCACAAATGTTGGAGGAACTCCAGCGCCTTCCCTCTTCCCTTTTCCCTGTGTGAAACGGTTCCAAGCCACTGTCGGCAGCGTGGAAATAGCCTAAGTCAAAGTGTGGAGGAGATGGACCGGGTGGATCTCCGGGGAAGCCTGCTCCGTTCTCCCCGTAGTTCAAATAATTTCAACTCTGAGCGCAGCGCTTGGGCGGAAAATCAGAGCGGTGCGCGCCGCTTTGTCAGGCGTTGCTGTCCTCTCCATAGACAAACAATGGGACAGCCAGCGCAAAGCGGTTTTACAGCTGATCATGTGTAGAGGCCTTTAGGGACCGTTCGCCACGGTACCACTGCTGGGCAGGGTGGAAATAAAGCCCTTTTCACACAGAGCGCGCAAAGCGCAGACCTCCGCCGACGAACCCATTCATTGTGTATGTGC
>NC_065518.1:32197584-32202132 GCF_006386435.1 Epinephelus moara | reverse complement strand
TACACAACAGTAAGGCTATAGACATTATATTCTATTCAGGCTGGCAGAACCAGCAGCGCATCGGCTCTACAGTGCACGGCACTGCTGACACAGAGTGTCTGCCAGAAACCAATTACTTGCAGAGGCTTCCTAAAACTTGTTTCAACGGTTCTGATATATATATATATATATATATATATATATATATATATATATACATATACATATGACACATTGTACAACATTGTACACATTGTCAAAGAGTTGGAATTTGATCAAGGAAGTGCTCTTTATTTCACCTCAGCACTATTTTAAGTTAGTCACTCCAATATCCACGCAGGCGAACATTAGTAGTAACTGTGTATACAACCACAACCTTAACTGTAACCTAGTAGAACCACTGTGAAATATGTAAACATGAGTCACTGTGTAATGGGTATCATGAGAGATTTAGAACACATTTAAACACAGCTTTCTTCAGCTTATGGCCTTAAACACATTGTTTCACTGCATGCTGGGAAACTCCACCCATTTAGCCCCAACACGCCAGAGTATGTTATGTGCACAGTGATAGTGTTGTTTATTGTTCTTGAACTAATTATGCAAAATCAGGTTTGTAAATTTTCGTCAGACTTACTCAAAAATTATTGACTTAACATAAGAAAAATTGTCAACCTCATACGGGATGAGTTTTTGTGTCAATTGAACACAATTTTTTTATGTGATTTTGACAATCAGGGGCATTTGTGTAGACTTCACATTAAAATATTGCATCATGGATGAATTGGAGGTTTGCAGTGCTGTGGTGTTTCCAGCACTCCAGCTGTGGTGTTCCAGCACTGACAGTAGGCATGAGCCGAACTATGACAGCACCATTTTCTTTGTAGTTAAATTTGTGCATCTTTGACTTCCTGCATTAACTATTCGGCATCTTATATAGGACCTGAGCAGGCTGTTTTCATAATGTTTTCCTGCAAAAAGTAATGCACCCAAATTCATACATAACCCATGTATTTTGAAAGCCTGTGATCACGTGACCAGTGTGATGATGAGAGTAAACAAAAAAGCAGTCCCAACTGTCCTTGTAAAGAGGCAGGTTGGGGTGGTGGATGGACCACAAAAACATGGACTTTCCCCCAGGGACAAATCCTTGGAACCGTGTGAACTCTGTCAGTTTGAGGTACGTTTCTTTTCCTAAACCTAACCACAGTAATTTTACTTGCCTAAATCTAACCTCCATAACTTCACATGAATTACCTAACTTTAAAGGGGCAAAAAGCGAAATCGTTTCACCACTAGGTTTGCTGTTGTGCACTGCCTGTAGACCAAAACAAAGTGTGTCATGAGCCACACCTCCCTCTACCTCTGCTCTCCACCCTCCCACCCCACTCGCCTCGTCTGTGCAGCCGAGCACCGCAGCATCTCCACGGACTATCACATCCAGTTGGTCCCGGTGTTTCTTCCGCAGGCTCCACTTCACTCAGCTTCACTCAGCTGCCCGATATACCCGCTGCTTCTTCCCACATTAACCTGAATAACAAACCAGGGCTCGGTGCTCTGGTTGGATCCAAACGGAGAGCCGAGGTTAACGTTAGCTGGGAAGCTAGCGGAGGCTAATTGGCTGTGCTGGCAGCTGAGTGAAGTGGAGCCTGAGGAGGAAGCACCGGTTAGCCCCGGTTTTACTACAGGCAGATTCACTCGCCACAGGGGCGAGGAAATAAAACCTAAACAGCCAACTTAGTTTGGCTTAGTTTAGCAGTTAGTGATGTCTTTCACTCACTCTCGGTCTCTGCTGTGTTTAGTTATTTCCCTGCTTTCCTGTTAGCGTTAACACTAGTCGGCTGCCACGCTAACATCCCCACTCTTCTCCGTGAGACAAGCTCACGGAAAAGAGTAGGGACATTAGCGTTAGCTCCTGGAGTTAGCACTAGAGCTACTACAGCTACTGGAGTAACTTACAGCTATGGAGCGCTTCTACCAGCTCTTCTAGTCACTGAGCCTCGCCTCCATCTCAGCAAATATATTAAATTTATTACAGGTACCATCATCATTAAGTAGGCAGGGGAATAGCTAAACACAGCCGCCAGGCTGCCCACCGGGCTACATTATACAATGCTAATTGCAAATGTTAGCTGGGCTGCCGGGCTACTCACCTAACACAACCGTAACGCCTGACCCATTGCTAGGACTGAGCCGCTAATAACTCAAGCTCCAGACATTAAGCCATGCTATGACTCTAACATTAAATTTAATTGAATCGACATAGCGACATGTGCCTAATGTTACTGTAACACTAATTAACATTTGACTTTATGTTGTACCTGTCCAGGAGAAGAAGAGTTAGCTCTGAGTCAAATTGTAGCCCCTTTAGCTCTTGCAGTGCTCTCCACCTTGGAAATGCAAGGCCAATGTTACATGAACGTACATGAACGCGCTGCCAGACCGGCTTGTAAACAAGGGGCTGGAGATCAACACAGAGAGAGGGTGTGTGAGGTCATACTATACTCCAGATGAAATTACACCTCTAGTTCTTCACATAGCAATTTTTTCATTCCTTCAATCAAAAAATGATGAATTTCGCTTATTGCTCCTTTAAAGAGGCAACACATAGCATATTTTCCTAAATATATCATTATGAAAATAATGTGGGTTGCACAGGGTAGTGGCCACAGTAAAATTAGACTATCAGCGTTTACATAGGTTACTTAGTGGCTTTGCAATCTTTGCAATAAGCTTCTGCCACTGGTGCTGAAATTGTGCGGAAAAAAATCTGCTTTACGTCAGGAAACGCGTCATGTATTGCGAAATTGGTCGGTCAGCCAATCAGGGACTGGAGTGAGTCCTTATGAGGAGTTGGGCATGAGATAGTTGAGTCACGAGCACAATAGCAGACAGACAAAGTTTGGAGACAAGTGAAAAATAAGAAAAAAGAAAATCAGAAAATATCAGGGAGGATGGGGATATTAGGGTAAAAAGCTCTATTTAAATACCACACAATTCAAATTTTTCAAATGGAAAACAAGTTGTCCATTTAGGCAGAGAACTAAAAGCATTCTGGTTGATGCAATGATAGGAATGCTCTCATGAAACCCAAAATATAAAACAAGAATTTTGCCTTTTCAATTACAGTTTTGTTTTAGGAGAACAGATTAGTATGTATGTGTAGACAAAAAGCGTGCAGTTTAATTTCATAAGACTTAGAACTTCAGACCACTGTGGGGCACCAAAACCAGTGTAGATAGTTGTTTTAGGAGGGTCAGCAAAGTGACACACCACCACAGTACATCACCTCTATCATAGATTAGATTAGATTTTTTTTAACAAACTGAGTTATTATTTGACCATGAATTCAAAAGCTAATAAATCCATCTGCTGTTTGTGAAGTGTTCAGAAGGTGGTCCTTCAGTGAGCAAGCTGTAGAAGCCATGTCTATATATTTATGGTTTAGAAACCATGGTAACACTTACTGTACGGGCATAGTTCCCTGATCATTCAGACAGTAAGAGCAATTAAACACTGTGGTGTGTTGAGCTAGTATCCACCTCTCTGTACTCTGCCAGTTCGAGAACTTCATGTATCATACCATGCCTAATATTGTTGTACAAGATAGGCTTGTGCCAGTTTGAAAATTTTCCAACTGGTTTGATTTAAAGCCAAATATCTAACCGAACCGATATATCAAATTGTATACCTAATTTTACCACTGGGGGTCGCATTTGAGCTATTTTTCCCCAATAAAAGCCCATTATAGGTGTAATGCGCTTCCAATCCACTAGGTGGCGGTAATGCTGTATTAACCGCCAATACACACAAGGTTACACAAGAAGAAGAAGACGCAGAAGGACACCAAGGAACCTTCCTCCGATTCCGCTCTCTCAGTGGAGACACGGCGGTTGAGAGGGCTGAGCGAGAGGACATTCCTGTAGTAGTTCCAGCCCCCCAAATAGTACCAGGACCTTCTTCAGTGGAAACGGGTTACTAGGGCAACAAACTGAATGACTGCTGACTCCCTCGCACTTTTCCCCGCCCCCAATGAAATTTGATCTCTCACAGCAGCGACAGCTGAGCGGAGCGGAGCTGCGGAGTCCCTCTGAAGCCTCTGAGAAAAACTAAACAAAATACTTGTAGGCTCCTCCACTTCATTTATAAACAAACATAAACCTTATTAAGTATAATGCATGTTACAATGCAAGATAAGTTGAATATAGTCCCTTGACACGCCACCGATGTGAAAAGCTTTTTTTTTTTTTTTTTTTTTTCCTCCTCCGGTTTATCCACCTTATTTTCAAACATGGAAGTAAATAGTGATCAACTTCCGTTTTTTTGTGCGTGACTTCCAGTCAGCCGCTTTCCCTCATGCTTTCCCTTACCGGAGCTAACGGTGCAAGCTATGTTTTTTTTCAATTTTCAGTTGTTTATGTTAGTCAATCAGTTAGTTAGTTAGTTAGTCTGTGTATTTTGTATAGATAACTGTGCCCACGTTTCCGTTATAATGGAAATTTATTCCCTCTAAATGCGAATAAATCGCACGTCAATCATAAACTATGAACCAAAAAAGCACAATCTATC
>NC_065518.1:32190486-32197292 GCF_006386435.1 Epinephelus moara | reverse complement strand
CCAGCTAATCTACGATAACCATGTTATTAATTACACACAGAGAAAATACTAATGTTTGTTCAGTCATTGTGTTTATAGACTTTACAAACATCAGATTAGTCTAAACGGTGATATAGTGACGTGAAAAATGTGATATATACATATATATAGCTAAACTCAGCAAGGTAAACAACAAGGCGATTCCCATTTACACAATGGTAAGAGTGCTGGACCGGAAGTGTCGCACAAAAAAACGGAAGCTGGCTGCGTTCTGTTTTGCCTCCGTGTTTCCGTGAAAAATAAGGTGGATACGGTTGACGTGAATTAAACTGGGTGGAGCTCTTAAACCGGACCGAACCGGTTAAACCGGAAATCGGCACAAGCCTAGTACAAGACTCTTCTTTTTCATCCTGTCTCGACCGGCTTGTCATTACTCATAACATGTGGGGGGATTTGCAGTCTAATAATACCATTAATTCTTGTAATCACTTATTTCTCTGAACTCTGTGATATCAGACAACATAAACAAGCACATCAGAATCACTAAATTGCTTCAGGACCTGCTGTCAGTCACTGCATGAATCCTGATAATGTGCTGATGCTACATGAGGACAGTTTGACCACCTCTTGGTTTGTTTGTAAAAAGTCAGTTTGAACATGAACCTGAACAGAACTAAAAGGCAACCATGGATCATTTTTTCCCTTTTGGTGTGACCGAATGAACCCAACTTACAGTGTGAAAGTGCCTTAGATTTTAAATTTTAAATTAAGATTGTCTTAATGAAGACAATGTACGGTTAACTGAATGTGCAACAAAGCAACACATAACAATTCAGGAAATTCTGAGCAAACCCCACCTGTGAAGAAGTATAAACTCCGGTGAACTGGTGTGGGTTGGTACACTGGAGAATGATTCCGGTCAGAGAATCCTTTGGTACAGGAGAATTTATCCATAAACTGAGTTTAACATAAAGGGCTTGTCTGCAGCAGTACAGGCATGTGTGTGATCTGCAATACATATAAAGAAGCATATAGCATTAAATACAAAAATCAAATGCTATTTCTGTTGTTTAACATGTATGTCTAAATATTAACAAATATATGTGAATATAATGTGAAGAGTAATAAACATATAACTGTACATCAAGCAATATAGAGAGACTATCATTCAGTACAGAAATACAAATACTCCTCTGGCGGCCAGCAGCTTAATATAAAGTCAACAGAACATCTACATCATTCTAGATGCTACTAAAGCATGAACAATACTGCTAATAACAGCTCAGTCTGAAATGTACTGAGCTAGCAAACTGTTAGCGAGCATGCTAAACATACAGCATGGCAAAGAGGCAAATATGAAAGAAACGATCTATATAGACAAAGTTATTTACGCCGTGAATATCACAACTTACATGTCTGTCTTTCACGCACACATGAGGGTTACAGACAGTCCAGATAATTATCACCATCACAATGGCAGGAGAATGCTGCTTGTTAAACCTCCGTAACTACTGCGGGAGAGCAAGGCGCATATGTGGATGGGCGAGTGTAGAGGTGGGATCCCCGACCGAAGCCCGACGGGTCCCGAGATCGGGCCGGTTTCGGGTAGTATTCTAGAAGTGGCGGTCGGGCCGGGTCGGGTTCGGCGGCCTATTTTTTCCCCCTCTATTTTCCATTCAGAGCTGGGATTTCCGTTTTTACGATTCGCTTGAGGGCACCTGAATGCACCACATTCTGTTAGGGACCCTCGGCACCGAAAAGGGCTGCTTTTGACTTTGAAGACTGGGAAAATCTACCCCTGGATAACAGTATCGATGAAGTGAAACTGTATGCAACACAGAATCATGTCATGACGAACGAGAGGGATCTTTTGAGCTGGTGGCGAGAATACCAAAACACCTACCCCAAGCTAAGTGTCGCGGCATATTGGCTATCCCAGCTAACAGCAGCGCAAGTGAGCGCAATTTCAGTGCTGCTGGAAGAACCGTCGAACAGAGGAGGACATCGCTGGACCCATCCACAGTGGACGCTATCCTCTTCCTTCATAGCTCCAAGTAAACCATGATGGTTGGATGTAAATAGTTCAGTTAAACGGCTAAGTTACAGCTTCAAGTTCAAGACTGGGTTCGAGTTAACAGCGGTTGTCTTCAGGCTGGTTTCTTCAAAATGAGTTCAACAAGAGACAATGGACTTCAATCATTAATGGTAAGACATATTTTTGTAATATTTATCACTTCTGAATGCTGATAATGTGTAATGTGTTAGGTGTAGGCTACACCCGCTGTGGTGTTATACAGCAAACACCTGCTGTTGTCCTGTTTTGTTGTTGTAACATTAATATCAAGGTTACATGATAAATATGATGTGTTGCTGCTGTTTTCGCCTTCACCCGCCATGGTGATTGTTTTAATTATTATGATGACATGATTAGGCCTATGAACGTTACAGTATGAACACCCGCCTTGGTGATATTAGCTTAATATTTGCCATCTGCCCTGGTGCTTTGTTCATTATTATCCCTGGCATTTACATTCTTTTCTTTTACTAATTACTCGTTTTTTGGCTTTATGGCAAGCATGGCAGTATTATTTTATTTTGCTGTATGTTGCGCATCTGCTTATATAAGTCGGGCTCGGTCGGGTCGGTAATAATTTTGGTAATGACTGTTGGTCGTCGGGTCGGTCAGTACCAAGTCGGGTTTGGTCGGTAATGTCTGAGAATCTCAGCCCGATCCCACCTCTAGGCGAGTGAGTGAGGGAGAGATAGAGTCTGTGTGTTGTCACCTGACTGAGAGGCAGAGCTGGTAGGCTTTCTTACACCTATGGCTAAGCCCCGCCCTCAAACGCGATGAGCTAATCACAGTGCCATACACTCGGACATTCTCTGCCTGAACCTCCATTGAAATGCACTTCAGAAAGTCAGTTTTATTCAGTTTTATGAGCTTTTTCTGACCATTTTAAGTTTAAAAATGGTCAAACAGTGCATGTGGTACATGCAACTCCGACACAAAGTATCCTGACTGTGCATTCACACCAAAAGCGTCATGAGCGCCAGCGGTCACTCAGGTCGCTGGCATCGCGCTGCCTAGCAGCAGCTCCAGCAGGCGCTTGCAGCGGCCAAAGGGGCGGGGCCTGCTGCTGCAGATGTGTCCATCAAGGCTGACACAGCTGTTCACTTTACAAGGATGAACAAATATATCATTTATGTCTTCACTTTGTATTATCCATGACTTTCATTACACAATTAAAATAACGCTAATAAACACAGTCAATATAGCCTTTATGAGTCCTTTATAATTATGATTTTACTCTCCTGTTGGCACGTAGGACCACTGAGAAATGTAATTGGTGGTAAATAAGCGGGAGCTCATTAATCGCACTTTCGGAAGCCTCCTTTGCGCTGCATCGGCATATTTGCTGAGGAAACACGGGGCCCCGAGAGAGCCCAGACCTCCGTACCCGAATCCTGGTCTGCAATTGGCTGCTGCTTCGGCAGCATCGCTGCTCATTTGCATAAAGTTCAGCTTCTCTCAACTTCTACTTGACGCTCTGGTCGCTGGCATCGCGCCGCTCGCTGCAGCCGACGCCCCTGACGCCCTTCGTAGCAAGCGTACATTGAAAATGAATGGCTGCCAGTGATCATACATCATTGTTAGCTGTTGTCCAAAGGGCTCTAGTTAAGCTAACGTTAACTTCTGGAGCTTAGCTTCATTAATTTATCTGTAATCGCAGACATAATAAAGGTTGGCAAACGTTATGCTGAATGATTCAATGTAAATACTGTAGCACCAAACTAACGGAGAGACACTCTTGGTAAAGATGGTAAAAAGGCCGTTATCCTTTTCTCATATTCTGAGCCAAAAACCATAACTTCAGTGGCACTTTATCTTGGTGTCCTTGATGGTGACGGTGTTTAGCACACTTACACTGGGACCTTTAAGTTTTGCCTTGTAATTTAAGCTTTTCATCGACCTTCTCAACAATAAAATGATTAACATATCCCTCCAATGCGTAGTTTAGGCCCTTTTGGTTACTTCTCAATGACATCTGATTGTTATGTCGCTCATAAATCATCAATTGCCTCCTGCGAAATGCCGTGTACTGTGACACTTGCCATAGCACCGGTCACTAAATGTTGATAGTTTGTGAGTGAGTGGAGGGGGGCGTGGCTTAGCCATAGGTCAATTCAAACCCAGGTTGAATTTTGAGAAAATATAGCCTGGCGAGAAACTGGTGGTTTGGGTCGTGCCAAACCGGGTTCAGGCAAAGAATCAAAGTTCTACTACAGATCAGTGGTAGGTACTGAAAATCTATACTCAAGTCAAGTGTAATTACTGCCGTCGACTAAAAGTTAAAATTGCCATTTGAAAAACCTACACAAGTAAAAGTAAAAAAGTACCTGATTAATAACTTACTTAAGGTACAATATACTTTCCATTTTAATATTTTTTGGGGTGTGCTGGCTAGAGCTAAATACTGAACAAAAAGCAGCACTTGACAATAAAACTTGTCTCCGTTGATAAACAATCCTAACTCCTTTTGATTAAGCAATATCACACAAGAGGGAGTGATGTTGTTCTGTATACTGTCACGTCTGTGATTTGGTCATAGACGAAGACAATTACAGCTGTGACGATATACAGTACAACATCACAACCTCTAGTGTGATATTGCTTTTAGACAACATTTCAACAACAGCTTAAACAGCAATGCTGAGTAAGGAAATGTTAACAGAAGGCGATGAAATAAATTATTTACAGTCAACAAAACAGTTCCCCAGTCTGTTGCCAGGCAACGCAGCACACACGCCAGGAACTCACAAGTTACTTTGTATTTACATTGATCTGCATCTGTGTAACTTCGTCCAGTTCGGCTGATGAAACGATGGCAAACGTTGGCTTCATTTTTGCTCTTCTCCAGTTTGTCGAGGTCAGCTGATGTTACCCAAATACACCTGGAGGTCTGCACAGAAGAGTCCTGGCTTTCCTTTTCCTCGTCCTCTCCTGACGACCACTTATAATTTAATTCAAATGTAATTTTGGGGAAAATATCCATCTTCTTGATGTAACGTTAGTGTCAGTTTGCATCAGTGTAAATGTATTTATATTTATAACACCTGTGAGCGGAGTGATTTTACTATTACAAGTCCCAGTGATGTTATACTCTATATCAGCACTCACGGAATGCCTCTCGTCCAATCAAATTACTCGGTCGGAACTAAATGTTGTATAATGAGCATTATTGAAATCAAAAGGTCAACGGAACACTATCTACAAGGTTAAGTTAATGTTATTATCATAACATCAAAAAATTAACATACCCATAGTTAACATTAGCTTGCTAATTACATTTCATCTGCAGTATTTGTAACTTCTATGTGCTGGCGTAAGTTCAAAGAGGAGTTTTTAAAAGCAAAGATCTCACTTTTTTTTCGGGAAGCACAGGAAACACTTTATCATGTAACTATTGTCTTTTTTAGAATTTGGTATAAAACGCATAGCCAGATGTGGCGAGGTATTGCAGGATTTCCTTCAGAAAAGTTAATAGACCAGGTGGCAAATATCCTCTGAGGGGGCCAGCGATGTGGTGCGGCCTGGTGGACAAGTGTGTTTTCTGATAGGGGGCTGCGACAGACTTTGTTTTGATTTTGATGTAAACAATGCAGCTAAGTTAAATTAAAATATTTTTTTTTAATGTAGTCCTTTTTGCATATTTGTTTGCCAAGGCCCCCCAAAAAGCTAGAATCGACCCTGCTAGCTGGGGCATCTATGGAAAAGATGCAGCTTAATTGGGGAGAGGAGCAGCATGTTGCCAAGGACAACATGTGATTGAGAGATCTCATTGTAGCCTCATGTCTCATAGGGGATGAAGAGGATTCTGTAATCTAGGTAGTTAGAAACATGTTTTGAGCTGTTGCAGAGTTTGAACTCCTCATAGTTAAAGTAACGTCTCTCACTGTAAATACAAACTTTGGCTGTTGACTCATTGACTGTAACATTATCATAAGCATCCAACCCAGCAGTGTAACGTTAGCTAACTGGTAACATTAACATTACATCACTGACAGCTGCGGCTGTCATGAGGTCAGAGGCTGGTGGCTCTCCGCTTTGTAAAGGCGAATTTATACCTGCGCACAGGGGCGGATTGGCCATCTGGAGGTTCTGGAGAATCACAGAACGGCCGGTACTCCAGGACGGCGGACGGCCGTCACGCAGTCATCACCGTTTTTTTTTTTTTTTTTTTCTCCCTGATAATCTACTGTTCCACGTCCAGTCTGCTAGGTGGCAGCTTTTAAATTGGATGCCAGCCGGCCCATAGATATCTATGAGCCGGCCAGCCGCCAATCAGATTGAAGAAGAAGGAAGCGCATACCGTATGCGCACTGGTTGTTGTGGGCTGGGCCGAGTCAAAGTCCAGGGCTGTTTTTTAGTCCCAGTCCGCCCCTGCCTGCACGGCAACTCTATGCAGAGCCTACACAATTGACACACGTAGCCTATGCTGATGTGAGCTTTTATACTTGCGTGGTGGTGTGTCTGTGTCACTTTGCAGTTACACCTCCAAAACCAGGGTTCAACGCTAAGGTTTTTTTTCACTTGCCCAGTCGGGGAAGTTGGTCAGAGATCTACTTGCCCGCAGTCAGTTTTTACTTGCCCTATAAAAATTGTTTAATTTAAGCGGCTATCAAATAACAAAGACTGCAGTTATTTTCATGTTATGTAATCTTTATTCACACTGTATTTATTAATTAAAACAACATATGTTATGTATTGTAGCTTAATTCCTACACAAATATGACAGTGTCAGGGCTTAAAGTGAAAAATGTGTCAA
>NC_065518.1:32176467-32189881 GCF_006386435.1 Epinephelus moara | reverse complement strand
TACACAGCTGTGCCTGTGACTTCAGGCAGAGAGACCGCTGCATCAGAGCAGAAGAGCACGTTTTAAAATACATTTATTTTATCAATTAGTTATTAACTTTTACTATTTTTAGCAACTTGCCCAATCGGGCAAGTGAGTTGTTAGTTTACATGCCCGACCGTGAGTTTTACTTGCCCCGGGCAATCGGGCAATCCTTATTGTTGAGCCCTGAAAACACTTGTTAGTTTCTGAGAAAAAGCTTTAGTTGTTTCAAAACACCCATTAAACATGGTTTAATAGCAATAATTTCAAACAAAAGTACATATATTGGCTTACTTATAACTTCAAGGATTCACAGACAAAGCACTTATCTTTATCTGGACGCGTTTTCCTCACAAGTACAACATGCTAATGGTACTAGCACAAGCCTGTGGCATTTTACATTGTATAAATTAGCCTAGCAACTAGTGGTGATTTCATCTAATCACATGAAACCAGGGACAACAGCAACATTTATCAAAGGTAATGTTACAAAATTCAGCTCCATTACAACTCACAAGGTTCGCCAACAAAACAGCTGTCTTATATTAGACACATTTCCAAACAAATACAATATGCTAACATTTTAACACAAGTCTGTGGCATATTACATTGTATAAATTAGCCTAGCAACTAGTGGAGATTTCCTCTCACATGAAGTCAGGATAAATCACACACAAGACTTGAAATGCTATTTTGTGGGGGCTTTATTGTCTTCACAATTTATTGTTTCTTATCTGTGAAATAAAAGTAAATAAAAGCTTCGTTTCCACTGAGGGAAATGGTTTCAGCTTACAAAATTAGACAGGAGGTCTGCGTCGCTGCGACGTCAGGCTACGGCATAGCCTCTGCATCGGTGCAGAGCCTACACTGTAGGTACAGTGTCATTTTAAGGCAGGAGTATAAAAACTTCCTTAAATGGGTGCAGCCAGTTTTATTTTCAGTGCCATTCATTGTAACGTCAGGAGGGTTTATTCTTTACTCTCTAGGCTACTGTAGTTGAGAAAACACCTTAAAATACACTCCTTTGGGTTTGGCATCTGCATTAGAGGTGCTCCTAGCGTGCTCTCCCCATTTACACTCAATTCCCGCATTTAGAGCAGACTTGTAACAAAGACATAAATGGCAAATATGATAAAGTAAAAGTAGATCAGTGGCTCAAAAATATACTTTAGTAAAGACCGTACTGTTTTTAAGAGGGAACTTCAAAATTACACCTTCCTTATTACACCAAACATTTTTTCACTCGTGCATTACTTGTTACATGTTACCAACCAACCGTGCTAAGGACGTGTTCAGCCTCATGCTCAATGTGTGCTAGGAAAGGCAGCAGACCAGCCATTCCCCAAAAGGGATAAGTGAATTTAAAAATGGCTGGGTGAAAGGTTTTGCTGCACAATTTTCAGTAGGTGTGGTCAGGTTTCATCGATTTCAAATAGACTACACAGCGAGAGCTAGGATGAGGACTATAAGCCTACATAGGCTTAAAACAGTGGTGTCACCCTATCTGTGCATTTCTCATCATCATTTCTGTCACCACATCGTCTTAGGTTTCACTGTGCACACCTGCTGATACTTGATCCTAAGTGCACCCACTTATCTACCCACATCTTATTACTCCACAGCCTTCATGAGATCCTATGACAGTATAAACCGGTACCACGCACCCCAGCTGCACCCACTTAAAAGCACTTTTCAGTTACATGTATATGATCTTCAGGCCGAGAGCATGTATAGCGTTGCCTGCTGTGGCGTGTAATCCCTTCGTCTTTTCCTAACAAAGACTGATCAGCGGCTCTAAGTTGTGGTCTGTGTCATTGTTGCATCAGATTTGGCTGCATTAAATCCACTCTCTGGCTGTGTCTCATTACTGATTCAGTTGGTAAGGTTAGAGGGCGTCTGCTGGCTGAATGAAGATATCACACTCTGTCAGAGTTGAAACAGAATATCTTATTACTGCTTAAGTCTCCCTCCACTACACTCTGTTTATCTGCCTCTTTCCTTTTTTATGTTTGAAGTGCTTTGGTATTCTTGATAGACTCTCTGATGTTTACTTGTCAAACACTTTGTAAACTCTGAGTTGATTATGGTTTAATAAGTACATTGCAAGGATTGATGCATAAATGGGAGAAAGAACCTTTGAAGTTATCAATCAGTCGTGACTACAGTTGGAAAGATACACTATGGGCACTATGTTTACATGTATTCAAGAAACCAGGTTACTTTTAGAAATCTTGATTACATAGGAAAACATGTAACACTATAATATTTACTGTAATAACCTGAAAACTGTGCATATAATCAACTGTTCAGTTGTGGGAACAGACTTTTTTCTTCAAATCCTACTTAGTATCAGTTTAAGTTTTAGTTTGAGACTGCATATCTAGAATAAAAGGATGCAAGTCTTTTTTTTTTTTAAAGCTATTTTTTTGGGCTCTTTTGCCTTTAATGGACAGGACAGGTAAGTGTGAAAGGGGGAGAGAGAGAGAGGGGATGACATGCAGCGAAGGGCCACAGGCTGGATTCGAACCCGGGCCGCTGCGGCAACAGCCTTGTACATGGGGCACCTGCTCTGGATGCAACTGTGTGCAATGATCTTTCCTTTCATCCCGCCTCCTTGCTGTTACAATGATAGTGTACTATCTGAAATCTTTGACAGCACAATTAGACGCATTAGAAACCTTGTTACAACAAAAACCCTCTTTCTCGAATCACCTAACACAGGGGTCTCCAATCTATTTTCTTCTGATGATGTGTTCATCCAAAGCATTTCACACGACATGATTACGTACCAAGTCGATTCAAAGACATGAATTCACACTGCCTGAAGCAAATTAGGTCAACATGTAAAATTTACACTTTTCATGTATTTGTGTGATTTTTTCTACTGAGAAATTAAGAAATTCACAGCACAGTGTTGCAAAGAACTAGCAGCACTGAGATCTAAATGAGATTCTCCTCAGATTTCCAACAATCAGAAATGGAGGACAAACTTATTGTTGCCATTTTTGCACAGCTGGTATTTTGCAACTCAGTACTGTACAGAGACAAAAAAAAAGGATTGGGCTAGGAAGAAAAGTTAGAAAAGCCAACATGGCTCTAAAAATATGTATTTATGACATGTGAAAGCTATTTTGTTGAGTTGCTTCCTAGCAAAATGCGTAAATGTGTAAGTTAAGGTGTTCTTTTATTGTGAAAGTTAAACAACAGGAGTGAATTTGTAACACACTGCTGTAGACCAACCCGATCTCACTCCGAAGTTGTCGAATACCAGTGCTTAGCCAATGAATTCCAGCTTCAGACACCGATAAAAAAATCTGTCCTGTCAAGTCAGCATGATACGTGGCGCCTGGTGGCGTCAGAGGGATATGCGGCCGGTCAACAACATAAGTTAAGGGGTCAGTAGTCCAAGTAGAGTGAGTGGGAGGGGCCGTGGATGGGTCCAACCACTGACTTTCACCTGGGAGGCGGTGTTTGCTTCCTGTAAGATTGTAAAGTCAGACCTTCTACTATTTTCCTAAACCCACCACATGCTTCTATTGCCTAAACCCAACCATGTGCATGTGTTGGCTAAACGTAACCATATGCGTTTATTGTTGAAGGAACAAAAACGTCACTTTGCAGTGTTGTACCAACATAGTGTTTATTTTGAAAGAGACTGCATGCAAACTTTACATTTCCTGAAAAAATGTAAGTGTATTTTGAGAACATGCATGTAACAGGCCGAAGTTGACACAGCATCCCAGAACATGAACAACCAATGCACCCAGGGTACCTTGCATGTCAAATGTCGAAGTGAAAAGTCCATGGTCAAAAATTGATATGTGACAAGGTTGCAGTGAGAATGTGTTGTGAAGACAGTCTGCCAAAATATAATAAAGATCGTTGTCGTCTTGTTTCACGCTAGTTCAGAGCATGGAGACTCCGTCTTCACAATCACTTGATGTCAGCAATCAGTTGTGTTTTATTTTACTTAACCTTATGAAGCGCTAGCAAAAGTTTATTTAGGAAGACTATGCTTTTGCATAATTAGGTCTGTAATTTATTTCTCTTTTTTTTCATTAATTTCTCTGTCATTTACTTCTTGCATGCATGTTCATTCACAATTTCTTACTGTCATTTTCTGGGGCAGTCAATTGAGACATCAGCCGTTCTGTCAGCTGATCACAGGTTACAAACAGCACAGTGACACACCTTCTCTGTTAGCCTATCATCTTATGGCTTCTTGTTTTAAATATGGTTCTCTCTCTGCCTGTAGTTCTTTCATGCTACAGCTGTGCACACCCACCACCTCCCCATTACTGCTTAGTCTCAGCCGAGTCATCAGCCTCATCAGCCATTAGTCACAGAGTCATCAGCCACCACCACCAACAGTGTCTGGACTGCTGCTCAGATGACCCCCCCATTAAAAATCTCCCTCTGCAGTCCAAGTGCCAAAGACTTTCTATCAAATCTAAATCATCACATCATCGATTGATCTGTACACCTGTAATCTGGATAATGAACAATTATTTTTATTTCATTCACCTGTCTCTCCTGATTGAAATTGACACGTTAGTGTTTGCTGCCTTCCCCAGTTAATTAGATCAAATATTGACCTGTTGCTAAATACTCCTCCAGCAGATAAAGTCATGCGAGTAACGCAAGGAAAAATGCCGTTAATTTGACAAAATGAAAGTGGCAGAGAGTTAACCATCTGTTGTGGCTGCAAGTACATTCATTCATGTACAATTTCAAAACGCTCACACTGATCTCTAAACCAAACCAACTGAAAAATCTCATTTTTTGGTGTGTATGGTCTCTAAATAATGGTTCAGTTTTTGCCTCCTTTACCACTGGTGCATGATGGAGGAGTCCAGCTGTCATGAAAAACAGCAGCGTGCACAACTCCAAAACATCTTGAACAATATTTAGAGGTGCACTGTTGT
The DNA here is from genome assembly GCF_006386435.1 of Epinephelus moara. Lineage (NCBI taxonomy): Eukaryota > Metazoa > Chordata > Actinopteri > Perciformes > Serranidae > Epinephelus > Epinephelus moara. The sequence continues at coordinate 32,184,935 of NC_065518.1, read as the reverse complement.
GGCAAGCATCCAAAAACAAACAGAACACTGGCACTCTCAGATAAATGAATGAATGATTTAATGTGAGCAAAATGAACAGAAACAGATGCCTTTCAGCTACACTTCATCATCAGAGTTGATGCTGAAACACGTACGATTCTGTTCACTTTGGACATATTAAATAAGTTAATTTATCTGAGAAAGCGTCTAAGAGTTCTGCTGTCACTCACCCAGCCTGCTACTTTCTGGCTTGGGTGATGAGATTTCAATGTAATGCATGAGCAGAAATTAAACGCACGTGCGTGCCGAAGCTCACTACTCATTTGTGTGTGAGATTGTTTATGTGGAAGTGTTAATATAGTAAGGTTGTTGTGAAAATGCATGTGCTTGGAAAGTACTGAGCACACAGCTGGATTAATGAAATTTGGATTATACTGTAGGAGCTGTGTGAGAGTGGACCCCATTAACTTCAATTCATCAAGAGTTTTTGGACTCCGTGTAGGCATACAAGAACAGTAGTTTTCCTCACAAAGTCAAGGCAACATGGGTTGAGTAATTGATACACAACTGGTTGTTTCAGAATGCAGTATTCCTTTAAGAAGCTGATATGAAAAAGAGGCAAAACTCTACATCCATACAGTACTGACAGTGTGATTCATAGCTGTGTAGTTTGAGCTCATCAGTCATGAAAAAGCAGTAAACACTGCATATTTCAATTCCAGGCTGCAACTCCATCAATTAGTCATGTGATTATATCAAGGAAATATACAGCAAGTTTTATAGTGTTTAATATCTTGCTCATACCATTGTTGTGCTCAAGCAATCCCATACACAATACACTAGAGTAATATAACTGACACAATATGTTTATTTTATTTCATTTTTCTGCCGAGTGTCATCATCCCTGGAGCAGGCTGTCATCTCCGGCTGTGAGAGCAGTGACTTCCTTGCCATATAGGCTCCCGTTTTGATTAGCCAGCTAATGCCGGAGTCAAATTTCCACCATGGGGAATAGAGAGATCTCTTAGGATTTGTCACCCAGAATGTGTGATGTATAATTTCAACATACATGCATGCACTCATCTGCCTCAGTATTGAAGTTAATCAAGATCTCAATTCTAACTTTGCAACCTTCTGCTTTGTTGGAAAGACCAACTTTGTAACACATTACATTGCTAACTTTGAGACAGCATTTGAATTTGCCTCACCAATTGGTGATTAGACATGCAAGACAGCAAATCAGAATAAGGTATTGCTATTATGTATGACAGGTACTCAAACAGGCTTGTTTAACTTTTGCTGACAGCACCAAAGTGTTAATTACGAATGGATTTAGGAAAAAACAATCAAAATATCAGGACTGATATAAAGAACTAGGCCCTTCCAACAAAATGTGAGACTTGGTGACAAGTACCATAGCATTTTGACATTAGAGATGTAAATCACTAGCCTGGTGAAACCATCCTGATCTTGCGAGCTCATAGATTGGTCTCGGCAGATCGGTCTGGCCATGGAATCATAAACACAAAATTCTATTGGCTTACCGGGCCAATCACAACTGTTTATTACTTTGGGGCGGGTTATTTGAAATCACGTCATCAGAATAGGAGGGACAAGGAGTGGAGTTAATGCATTTCGTAAACAACCAACATGACTACTGATTTTGAAACTGCTATGGTAAATGTGTTGAACGAACTGGAATGTATATTTTCTTTAAAAGCAGAGCAAACGGCTGCACTGAAAAAATTTTATTGATAAAAAGGATGTCGGAGTCCACATTGTGGAGGGAATCCGCAAATACTAGATCACTGTTTGTAATAACACCTTTTACTAACATATTTTTTTTGGCAAAGACGGCAACACTCTTTCCCAGACATCTTCACAGCTCATCTCCGCTGCACTTGCTTGCTGGTCTGTTTATAGTGTCGTTGTGCTAGCCTATGTCACACTTTTCATTTACTCTGATTGGTTTTCTGTCTTTCCAATTGCGTGAAGGGGGACTTTGAGTGACAGCCGTTGATACCGCCCCTCGGGAATAGAGGAAATTTACAGTCCGTTTCCAGACCCATTTGCGTTTTGCGAATTGGGTCTGGACACACCAGGCTAGTAAATCACTAGTTTCATAACAATATGATAATATATTGATTCTCTGGACAACGATACAACACTTGCTAATATCACAAAGTCTGCCACAATATGCCATTTAACAGTTGGTCAGAGAGGCAGCTGCTACCCCTTTCTTTCTTGCCTTTGGTCATAAAAGATAAAAACAACACATGAACGATTGTATATATTCGTATTCGTATATATATATTTTAACCACTAAAGTTCGGTAAAGTTACATTAAATTAGTCTCTATAGACAGACTCTACATTCAGTGAATGTAGAGTCTGTAGGCAAACCCCGGACATCTTGCCTCCGGAAGAAGAGCGGAACAGCCCTGGTCTGTTTGTAGTCCGCGTGATATTGACCAATCATGTTTGAGCCGGCTTCAGTTGTTGCCAGGTTAAATGCTCCGTGCGGTGAACTAACGAGGTGGAACATAATTGGCGTCACTGCAAACTCTGAATCCATCGCAATGGTTCAGCATATTTACTTATATATAAACGGAAGTCGGAAATGGAAATTCGCCCCCTCTGCCCAAATCAAACCGGAATGCCAAAAAATCGGGGGTCTGCCCCCAGAGGCTGTATCGCCGTCTGCCAGAAGTCAGACGCCGAATACAGCCATTCTGAGAATGACTTTAAATTGTCTTAACTGACACACATAAAGCAGTCCAGCAGCCATAAAACATGGATTAACAAAAGCATAATTCAACAAAAGTATACATACATGCTCAATAATAATTTGTAACGTTTATAGACAAAACAATTGCCTTTTGCTAGTCACCCATTATCAGCTTAAGCACTTTTACATTGCATAAATTAGCGTAGTGCCTCGTGGATTTTTTCTTTACTCATAGTTTAACAATTTACATTTGCACAATTTCAGCCTGCATGCAAGTTTTTTTTTCAGCTGAACACTGTTCAAACAGAGCAACTAATGCTGCTTTAGCAATAAGTTAGCACTTGCCCGACCAAGCTGGTATGTTGTGTTTTCTGAGTATTTCATGTCATAACAGCATTGTTTGGCATGTGCTTTGTCAGCTGACCTGTACTTTCCCTGTAATCTAAAATATTTCTACAATGCTGATTTACTCCAGAGTAAATAACATTTTCCTCATCAACTGTTTCTGCTTTTACTTTCCTCACTGCAGTATTAGCAGACTTGTTTTATTGAAGAAAAGCCGCTAACAAAGTTCTGCTAATTAGTTGATAACACGTATCATTTCCTATAGATTGTACTCAGAAAATGTTATTTTGTATGTAAAGGCTTCTATTGTGAAGCAGCAAAATAAAGAAATGTTGGGTTTTCATCAGCAGTAACTTAACATGACTCCATACGGCTGAAAGCAAACATGAAAAAGCAAAATAAAGCAGATATCTAAAGTAAATACAGGATGCAGGAGAGAAACTAGACTCTAAGCCAAAGAGATTAAGTAAGAAGCTACAAATGCACTGAGAGCTGAACACACAGAGATTTTAGGGAACATCTTTTGCTCTGGTCTCCTGCACAGACATGGGTGAGTTGAGTCGCAGGGGGAGAGGGGGGTCGTCGGGGTTGGCTGTGGTTGGCGAGATGTCACTACTACTTGCTTGGAGGTGTGCATGTGTGCTTTTGGCTCTGCTCCGGAGGTCCTTCTCTGGCACGGCTTGGTGCATCTTAATTTGTAATGGAAAGACATATCGCGATGGCATAGTTTGACTTGGTGTGGCCAAAAGTGGTGATAGAAAAAGGGTAATACCCTCCGTAGGAAATGAATAGAATCCATTGAGACACTCTTCGATTGTTGCTGGTGGAAAACGTTGTTAGTGTGTGTGTGTGTGTGTGTGTGTGTGTGTGTGTGTGTGCTTGAACCATAGACTGTAAATATAATGGACATAGCTACCGGGACGTCCATTGGTTTTTGGAGTCCTGTTTAGAAGACTTGTGTTCCGTACTTTGGCCGTCGCCATCTTGGGTTTTTGGAGTTACAGAGACCAAAATTGTTTTTTTTGTATCAGGCTGTAAATATGTTTATTTCTGATGTAAAGTTGGGCATTTTAACATGGAGGTCAGCCTCAAGTGGCCATTCAAAGAACTGCATTTCTGAGATTGCTGTTGGGTTTGAGCTCAGTTATTGCACTTCCAGGGGACTTTCTTGCTGTTAAAAAGGTTGGTAAACTAAATCATAAATCAGTATTTTTTACTCTATTATACAATAACTGCACCCAGTTTAGATTCCCTCACAAAATGAGCTCCTGGCTTTGCCTCTGACCTGTACGAACCAAGCATTCACAGGCACACAAACATGCATGGCCCATTCGTCAGCAGGTCTATTCTTCATTCAACTTATTGACACTGATCCTCCCTGCTATTTTCCTGAAGTGCTCACATTAAGCTTAACAACCATGATAGGTTAATGGGAGGAGGAACAGAGGCAGACTGTGGTGCGCACTGACTTATGTTCATACTTTGTGTGGTGGGGGGGAGCACTTTAAAAGGATTATCTGAGCAGACACTTACACGCTGGCTTTAAGGTGCTCTCTGTGTGTCATTTTGTCATTCCCACAAAACTATCTGCTCTTACGCTGTCAAGCTATTTAGGAGCTATCACACAAGAGGATTGATCTGAGCCACCTTTAATGGAAGGAGAGAGTAAAAACACTTTGCGAGGCTGGTAAGGCTGTAAGGTTAGGGTTTGAATTCTATCATTTAAGGGAACATTGATGCAAATTCCAAAGTCCAAATGCCTTTTTTCAGGATGAAATTCTTTGGCTAAGGTAGTTTAAGGAAAGTATGAAGACAAATATTCAGAGTTCATATTTGAATTATTTATTGGTATATATTTATATCACATTTTGTTCTGATATCTGCTGTATCACCATCATAGTTGAAGACTTATTGTCCAGTGGACCTTCAGTTGCTATATAACATTGATGTGAAAAATGTCCACAAGATGGTACACTCATACACCGACTGTGAAAAGGGAGCAATTGTCTAAGTACCCTTGACCCCAGGGGCCCCAAAAGTCCCATATTTCCCAGTTTGATAGAGAATTTACACAACTAAAATGACATGCTTCAAAGGGTCACAGGCCAGAGTTGAACCCGGGCTGCTGCGGCAACAGCCTTGTACATGGGGCGCCTGCTCTATCCACTAAGCTACCGACGCCCCAGCTACCTCAATTTTGTTGCTAAGAGCTGATACTGCTTCGCAAAAGCAGATATAATAGGAAAACAAGTACGTTGTCCCTGAACATTTTACTGATGTGTGCAGTACCAACATATTGTGACTTGCCTCATATATTCCAACGTTTCCTTATGATTGGGTTGATAAGTAACATAATTTGAGCATAATTTTAACAAAATATATGTGCTGCTTCAAATTAGCTGTGTAAACACAATATTTCTAGTCGACAGGGATGCAATTTTTGCTCTTGACACCCAATGACCACATGTCTACAGAGGAGGTGTGTGACTAAAAAAAAATCTTACTTCCTCTCCATACAACAGCTTAATGCAACAGCTGAAAGTAACAAGTCCAGACACATTGACTGAAGCTCTCAAAAACTGTCCTGGGACCTTAAGGAGTGTATTCTCCTAAAAACTGAATCTCAGTACTTATAGACTGTTAATTCTGGAAGTGTCAGGGTATCCAACGGTAGATTTTTTCATTCACACTGAAATCCCCAGATATCTTTGCATATCCTGAACCCATGCTAATCGAGTGCTTGAGGGAAGAGAACCTTATCTACTGTCTAAAAATCCCCTTAAGACTCAAATCACTTCCTGGTAGCAGGGAGTAGGAACTAACTTGACAGAAGATGTTACATCTGCTGATGTGACGGTGAGTTCTCAGCAAATGACAGGCCAAAGCGACTTGGCTGCCTCAGATCAATAAAGATCCCAATCTCTCGCTCGACACACTGATGACAAGAGTGATAAGTATCACCTTTAAAGCAAACCTGCTGTCTTCATAGACCCACAACATGAAAATTGATAAGGCCCGCAGGCTGTTCTCCTTGAATAAACCCTGCAGTTGATAAAATAGACACAGTGGTCTTAAAGGATTTATCTCAGTGTTCTTCCCTCACAATGACACGTCTGAAGTGAAATGAACATTTCCTTTATTTCCCCTCCGCCTCTGTGTGGTTTGGAGAGTAATCGCTCCCATGAAACAAAAACAAAAGCAAACAGATCTATTTCCTGTGGCTGTCGCCACTGTGATACCTGTCTGCTTTGTTGACAGCCAGATGATTAGACTACTTCAGAGGAGCTCATTTTCAAAACAGCACCCTACCACTTTCTCAAATATCCCTGAGCACACAGGCTGAGCCGACATGCCCATGCTCAGCTAACAGGTTATTTGGAGGTCTTTTGGCAATCGGGAGCTGTATCCAGAGGAGATCTTTTGTTAAGTTGTGTAGTCACATTCACAGTGGCTTCTTTGTTGTTCTTTCTGTCTTTGGAGATTGTTTCTGATTGTGTAAAGTAATTCTCAAAAGGGTGGCTTAGTGGAGCCGTGGGTAGCACTGTCATTTCACAGCAACAGTGTACACTTCAGCCCCACATGACCCTGAATAGGATATGCAGTTACAGATCATGGCGAGACAGAGATCATTTTCAAAAGGTTTCCCCAAAATTTAAGTACAGACATGAAACAAAAGGCACTACCCCCTAAGGAACAGTTCAACATTTTGGGGATTTCACACTCTTACAGAGAGAGAGATTAGGAGAGTCATTCCATTCTCGTGTCTGTGTGTTTAAATACAGACAGTGTTGGGTAGTGGTGAACTACATGCAATTCTGGCCAAATGAAATGATTGGATAGCTTACCTGTCTGTAAGAGAGAGGGCATTCCTTTTGCCTGATTCAATGACAGAGAATCCTGCAGAGAAAGTTGCTATTCCAGCAGTGGCAAAAACTGCCTTCACTGCAAACCAACTCAAAAAAGGAAGACAGACTTATCAAAAGAGAGTCTAAAAGAGAATCTGACTGACAAAATTAAGTATGTCAGTGTTGCAAACTATTTCAGAGAAGAAGAGAAAGTTTTGCTAATAGTTTTGCCTTCTGCTAACCGAAGCCAAAGGCTCACAGTTGCAGCTTCAAGTTCACATTTATGTAGTTAACATTAGCTAGAGGCTCTAATCACAGTGTCCTCCGCCTCACTTCCTGCTGCTACAGACCACCTTGCCGGGAGGAGAGCAGACAGCAGTTTTGGAGACTGACCCCCCGTCAGCAGCCACAGCAATACAAATCCAGCCAGCACAAACCCCAGTTTCCAGACTGCCCACTAACCTATATACCTGCAAATGTCTCGGAACCAGGACCAATGAATGCCCTTCTGCTGCTCCAGGCAGAAAGTGTCAATAATATGCAAAGTATGCATCCTCACCTTGTAATGTTTGGTATTTGTTCAGGTGTTTGGGCTCAGATGGTGCTGCGAACATTTGCTGTTTTCTGTTTCTCTTTCTTGTGGAAAAATGCTGGTAGTTGGGTTGCCAATCTCTTGACATGGCGATGGACTTGCCGGTAGATTTAAAGGTGGGTCAGTACCTGCCCTGCTGCTAGCATTTGCTGCCTCTGTGACAGCACCAGCAGTGCAAAGGTTAGCGATCTCTTAGTTTGATGGAGGACTTGAAGGAGCATCATCCTTGCTTACACTCAATTAAAAACGAAACCCCCTGTTTGCTCCTTCACAAGTCTCCTCTTTTGATATTTGCACCCATTCATTTAGACATGCCGCAGTATTTCCTTAGCTGCATATTGAAGTGTATTGGGTTTTATCCCCACCGAAGACAATCATAATTGGTGTCAGTAGGCCAGGCTACCATTAGCTAATATGATGGAAAGTAAATACCTTACCTACAATGCTTGTTTGTCAGACATTATAAATTGTCATGATGTACCAATTCTTTGGCTTTATCTTGAGATTAAAATACCCTCAAATGTGCATCTCTATGTCTGAGCCTATCTTATTTTAAGTCTTGTTTATGCTACAACATGGCTTGTGAAAGCTGGGGGCTGGAGGTGGGGGAAGGGAGGCGACTGTAGGTGCAGTGTGATTGACATGTCTCAATGACTCATTGTACTTACAGAAAGCATAGCATAGTATGCTAGCAAAACTGCATTTGCTTCTGTTGGTTACTCTGCAAGTTTACTCATAGATAGTAGATAAAACTGTAACACTTTAGATTACAGCCCGCAATTTACACCGTAACTATCGGGTAGTTACGGTGTAACTGTAATACATATATGTAGGTACAGGGGAACAAGATGTTAAGTTATGGAATAAGGGGCTAACAATTCGTGAATTTACAGAGAATTTATATTATAGGTTTTTTTAACTACTGGGTACCTATTCTATTATAACAGGGTATGTGCAACCTACTGATCAATAATAGCCTA
>NC_065518.1:32171740-32176245 GCF_006386435.1 Epinephelus moara | reverse complement strand
CTTTACTGACAGCTTACTGTGCAGTTAATTTACAGTTTGTTCTTCCATGTTTTGAGGCAAGTAAAATCAAAACAAACATCTCACATTGTTCTCTGTATTTACAGAACAAGTGATATATGCAGTGGTAATTTTCCTCTTGTCTCACCAGCTTTACATTACTGGACGCTCGTTTATGACTGCATGACTCTGCTTGCTCACCAGCTTTACATTACTGGACGCTCGTTTATGACTGCATGACTCTGCTTGCCGTCGGCAGACAATTCACCACAAAAATACTGGTCGGTTGGACCAGTATTTTTGTTGTTTTTGCAGATTTACTATGCTACACAAAACTTAAACTAAGGGGGCATTGCAAAACTCTGTAAAAGTACACCAAAGCATACATTTTCATTTCCAAATATTTATTTGAAAACAAAACCAATCATACGGTCAATAAAAAACCATTTTGTTAATAATAAAAAACAAATGTAGCCTAATCTCAACAGTGACCACGCCAGCCGGCAGGACTGCGGCTGAACCGCTTCCAATGTTCATTCATTCATTCATTCAGTCATGAGTTCAATGTGTGTGTGTGTGTGTGTGTGTGTGTGTGCGTGTGTGTGTGTGTGTTTAGCAAAGCCACTTATAACTGGCGACACGGCGCAGCAGCAGCAGCGCAGCAGCAAAAAAAAAAAAAAAAAAAAAGCCGACAAATAGCATCAATTAATTGACATGAGACATTGGAGAGGTTGTCAGTCCTATTCTATAGTTTGTAATATTTTTTTTGAGAGGTTGTCAGTCCTATTCTATAGTTTGTAATATTTTTTTTTTATTTTATCATAACTTCTCGGAAATTACTCAAAAATGCATTTTTGTGTGCTTCTGAGCACACGGGCAGCATAAACAATGAAGTTACATATGATGGTCTGGCTGTTGCGGCGCTTGAAGGGGCGGTCCTAGTAATATAGCGTTCCTTTGTGAGGCAGTCAGGTTTCTTTCCTGTAGCTCATTTAAGTGTTTATTGGCGTCATCTACCAACACCTCTAATTCCATAGGGTCAAATTTCACTTTGCGCTTTCTCTCCAAACTTGCCATGCTGCAAACCATAAAACACGCAAACCCTCATTTAAATAGGGTGTCTCCAACACGTTTGCACCTGTTGTCATTTGCGCAAGTACTCTTAGTAAATTACCCGCAAACCGCGGTTCAGCCCCACACGCAAAATTCTAGATTGCGCAGGCAAATTAGTACACGCAAATTGGGATCTTAATAGATCCGGCCCAAAGTGTTTTGTTTTGGGATTTTTTCACCCCCTTCTTCCTCTTCTAAGGAAGAAGATGGAAGAAGGACGTTTTTCTATTAATTCAGAATTATTACAACATTGTATAATTTAAATCTGTACTGCAAATATTGTCATTATTTATTTATTTATTTTAATTTATTGTATAATTTATTGTACGATGTATCACTGGGTGACACACCTACACACGTTATTTATGTATGTCACAAATGTTTTGTCATCGTTACATAGGCTATATAACATGGGTTAAATGTATGAAATGCCATGATGACAATAAAATAAAGTATTAAAAAAAATAAGTGACACAGATTTGGTTAGGAAAAACGATAAAAGCAATGCCAATAAGGCATAATATATAATAATAATAAGGCAAGAGTACTCATGGATGTAGTACTATGTTGTTGTTTTTTAATTAAACTTGTGACCTATAACCTTTCACATCAGCGTCATCAAAGTTCAGTACGATTTGAATGGGTACGCTTCATTAATATCAAATGACAGCAGGGGGCAACAGTGTTGTCCATCCATCCATCCATCCATCTTCATTCGCTTATCCGAGGCCAGGTCGCGGGGGCAGCAGGCCAAGCAAAGAACCCCAGATAGCCCTCTCCCCGGCAACACTTTCCAGCTCAAGGCGTTCCCAGGCCAGACGAAGACGAGATGTTGTGTATAAGGAAATAGAAGAAGCTCTCCACTCGTCCACACTTTGGCGTATGCTGGTGAGATGAGGCAACGTACCTAATCTGTTTCCTGCTAACCAGAGAGATGTAGATGGCAATGCTGTTAACCTAGTTTACAGCAAACATACGGTGGGTAATAACTTGAATATATTTACTGGCACAAAACAGTCTGGTTTGTGGCTCATGTCAAATGTAGCGTTAACTGAACAAATGAAAGGTGTTGTTGGAGTGTTAGCTCGCTAATCATTTACTAGCTACCGGACGTTCACATCCAAGCTAACGCTGTGCGTCCAGCTAAAAGAGCAAAGCGTTAACATTACCCTGCAGCTTTTACAAGCTGACACTTATGATTGCTCTAACAGAATTTAAAGTGTCATTACATTCAATGCAATAGAATATAATGCATGTGGGTTTGTGTCTTACAGACACAGAAACATGTTCAGGTGATTTTATTCACATAGGAACTTTCAGTAAGCGAATCTGCTAACCTTACTGTCCTGTCGTGCACTACAGTGCTGAAGTTAGCTTACGACTCGTCGCATCTGATTCAGGATGAAAGGAAAAGTTTAAGGGAATATAAATAATGATATGTAGCGGCAGATTCTCCATTTTTGCACCACTTATACTTAATAAAGTGTTAGTGTTAAGGCCAAAACACACCGGCGGCGTACGACGCGCGTCAAAACAGCCACCCCCATTATTTTCTATTTACAAACCCACACCGGCGGTGGCTCAACGCGTGTCAACATGCCGCGCCGCGGCACTTTACACTATTGTCCTATTTTTCCAGCGTCGCCGCCCTTGAAAAAGCGCTATTTTGTACTTCCCAGCCTAGCAGACTGGAGTGTGCAATACAAATCCGGTTGACGCCCCGCAGCGCGACGCTTTTTGTGTGTGTTGGGGGCGGCACTTGACTCGCGTCAATGACGCCGCCGTCATATGACGCCGCCGGTGTGTTTTGGCCTTTAGACATCGTAGCAAAGGTCTTAACGCTGTTAAACAGAGTTTAAGAATTTTGAAACCTCTATTTTGTTTATGAAAAAGGGTGATTTCACTGATATGTATGAATCAGAAACCACTAACGTTATACTTAGACTTGTCAAATCTAGACTAAATTACTAAGGACACTTACTAAGACTCACTAAAACACAGTTTAAAATTTGTGAAACCTTGAATCTTTTGGGGAAAACTGAAAAAAGGCGATTTCACTGTTTTTTTTCCCCCACCCAGACTACATTAAAGAGATCTGACAATGTATTCTTAAGAGATATTGTGTGATCGTATTTCAAAAGGTAAAAATATGTCTAAGTATAATAAGCATAGTGCTATTTGAGCTGGACCTGGTCTAATGTGGTTGATGGAGAAATATTGGTGAAATCGCCCTTTTTCTGTTTTCATAAGCAAAATAAAGGTTTCACGATTCTGAAACTGGGTTTTAAGGCTTTTACTATGTGTTACTATGTGTAACACTCTTTAATAAGTGTAAGTGATACAAAACAGGAGAATGAACCATTAATAATGTTTCCCAGAACTTTCACTGAACTGGGAATCGGAAGCTACAAATCAGAAGCTAACTTTAGTGTTGTTATTGCGCTGGCTAAACTTTCCTCCTTTGAACTTATATACACTTATTATTGCTTTGCTGCTGATTAGCAGCATATCAAACATGTTCTATGCTGCATTTAGGTTTTGTCAGTAAAATAAAATAAAGGGGATAATAAAGGGAAAGTCACTCATGCTTCTGGTTTCATGGCTTATTGCAGGATGACTACTGTTGTTGCAAGCTTGTTCCACACGGTAATTGGAAATTAACTGCAACTTTTCCATTATTAATGTGCTACATATTTGTAATGGTCTGTTGACAAACTAGGAATTAGGCGCTGATTTTAGTTAGCTATACAGTATTTCTTGTATAGTCTTACGTAGACCATTAATATTGTATTTATTCCCATCTAGAGTGCCAGCGATGATGGCTTTGCGGCTGTGTGGCCAACAGTTTGATGGCTTCTCACCAACTGGGAGACATCATGGCTGTCAGAAATCCAGATATCTCAGTCTATATATTATGGTTAAGAGACTGAAACTAACAGTTTTTCTCTATAGGTTCAACATATGGACAAGGTGCACCAGCTTCTTTCCCCTCATCTCAACCTCAACCCTGTCATCTTCATCAGGAGTGGAAAGGAAGATGAAAAAGAAGGACAAAATGAAGCAATGCAAGAAAAACTAAGAAATAAAGAATTAAATGCTATCAGTTTACTTATTTTTTTTATTTTGAAGTATGTTAAGTAAAGGCTAAGTAAAGTTAAGGATGTAATATTTTGTTTTTTATATGATGTACAATGTACAATTTACATTTAGTATTATAGCCTGCATACTCTGTACTTACCCTGTAACTAAATGTAACTATGGGGAACTATTTTAGTTCTTTAGAATACAGCCCGCATATCCTGTACTTACCCTGTAACTAAATGTAACTATGGGGAGCTATTTTAGTGCTTTAGAATACAGCCCGCATATCCTGTACTTACCCTGTAACTAAATGT